>NC_056630.2:137275627-137585854 GCF_002870075.4 Lactuca sativa | reverse complement strand
TTTCGCTTTGCTATGGCATATGCAAAGATATTACTAATTTTTAATATGATTTACATAATTATTAGTAGGGATGTAAATGAACCGAACGAACACGAACAAGGGTTTGTTTATGTTCGTTCGTTTAAGTTAGTCGAACAAACGAACGATTATCTTGTTCATGTTCATTCGTTTAACAAATTACCCTGTTCGTGTTCATTCGTTTATGTTTATGAACATGCTAAAGGAACATAAATGAAAGAACATAAACGAACAAAGATAAACAAACACAATTGAACATATATAAACATAACGAACATATAATATAGTAATTTAATAAAATAAACAATTGCATATATATGAACATAAATAAACTTAAATGAACGAACACAAACGAACGTAAACGAACAACATAAATGGACGAACAAACTATTGTTCATGTTCGTTCGTTTAACTAAACGAACGAGAATTCGTGTTCATGTTCATTCATTAAATAAATGAACATAAACGAACCTTCCGCCGAACGGTTCACGAACGGTTTGCCGAGCGTTCAGTTCGTTTACAACTCTAATTATTACCGTACTTTTTTATTATTTCTATTATGCAAACCTGGTATGTTTGTTCATAAATGACTTAGGATTTGTTATATTTGACTTCATTTCATGTTCTTTCTTTTTTTTTCCTAAAAAGACTTGCTTGCAGTGTATTGGTTTCTAGGAACAAAAAATTCATCTTCCCCGTTGACAATAGCCAAAAGTATGGCTAAAAAATCTTCAAAGTATATTTTTACAAAAGTTGTCGTGAGAACAAAATGAGGGGTCAAGCTTTTTTGAGTACATATGCAAACTGTAAGCGTAACTATAGTAACCAAATATCTTGGTGTATATAGTTTTTAGGATTTTTGACAGGCTTGCAAATCAAGCTTTTATGTCCTGTAATTAAGGGTGTATTTTTGCCTTTTTTGTGTGTTTTTCCTTTTTTACCTTTGTAGAACTTCTGTATATAAAGTGGTCTGTATAATCCAAAGGGGACACAGTTGGGGTTTTCTTCACTTTGCCTTTCATCTCTTTCACACGCATTCGTGTTCCTTTTCTTTCATTCTGTGTAAAGTCTTTCATGGTATCAGAGCTTGATCATGGAATCTGAATCAACCATGACTAACGATTATGGTTCATCACCAATGACTAATTCTCATTCTCTTCCTGTTTTCTACAACCCTAATGCCATCATGGCTCACACCCATCTAACTAAAGAAAACTATGTAAACTGGAGTACCCTCTTCAAAACCCTTCTACGAGCCCACAAACTATTGTTTGTTATCAACACAAACCCGCCCCCCAAAACCCTAGCTGATGGCAAAGAAAACCCAGATCATGACACATGGAAGAATGCAATAGACCTTATCTGCTGCTGGATAAAAGGCACTGTTACCCCTGCTATTCAACCATACCTGAACTCCTGTGACACTGCTCCTACAGCGTGGAATGTTCTAGCTAAGAGGTTTGGCTCCACATCGTCCATCCAAGTTGAAAACCTACAAGACCGCCTTCATAACCTCAAGAAACCAACAGACCTTTCTGTTTCTGACTATCTTCTTCAAGCCAAAACTATATCTGATTCCCTTATTGCTGCAGGAAAACCTCTTGAAGACTACGAACTTATTCAACGAATTCTTGGTGGTCTTGGTGCTGAGTTCAAAGAATTTCTCACCTCCACTTCCTCATCACAAGTTCGGCAGTCACTCAATCTCGATGACCTGACAGAATTGCTTCTTAAGGAAGAAATGCTACAGAAAAAATTTGCAATCCCAGTTGAACAGGCCACAGCCCTAACTGCAACTAAAACCTCTTCTTCTCAACCTCAATCATCATCATCATCTCGACCCAATAACAACGGGAATGGAAATCGAGGGAGTCGTGGTCGTGGTAACTCTAATTTTGGTAGAGTCGGAAATCAGGGGAGAGGTAATTGGGGCGGTCAACAGTGGAACAACAGTTATAGTCAAAATAGTCGAAATAATAGAGGTGGACGTGGTGGTGGTCGCACAAGAGGTTCGTTTAGAGGAGGAAATCCTCATGGCAGGGGAATTCTAGCCACTCCTTTTAACCTTGGTCACTTTCCTGATCAAAATGCTCCATGCCAATTGTGTTATCAGTATGGACATGATGCTAGAGTTTGTGCACAACGTAACAATGCTGCATACTTCTCACAATCTGAACCATATGTTTTAGACTCGGGTGCTACGAACCACATGACACCAGATCCCTCCAACTTCTCTGAGTATTCACCATATACAGGTAAAAATTCAGTGACTTTTGGTAATGGTACAAGCTTGCCTATCTCTTACATTGGTAAATCTTCTTTTCTTCATGAAAATCGGTATTTTAAGATGAACAATGTTTTGTTTATTCCTAAGTTGCACAAACCTCTATTATCCATTCGTCAATTCTCTAAGGATAATAATTGTTTTTTTTTAACTTGACTGGTGTGGTTTTCGTGTTAAGGACATTCAGACGCGGGAGATCCTTCTTTCTGGTCATAGCTCTGGAGGTCTTTATCAGCTATCATTCAATCCAAATACTTCTCATAGTCCAGTTGCCCTCTTAGGCGAACGGTCAACTCCCAACACTTGGCATGATCGCTTAGGACATCCCTCTTTTAATGTCTTTAAAGTTCTTTGCAGCAAGTTTAAATTACCAATAAATGGCAAACTTTCATAAACACATAGTTGTCATGTATGCCCTATGGGAAAATCTTCTAAATTAGCATTTGTTCCTAGGAATTTTAATGCCCTTCATCCTCTTGACATGCTTCATCTTGATGTTTGGGGTCCTGCCCCGGTTCAGTCTATGAATGGTCATCGTTTTTATCTATCTATAATTGATGATTTCTCTCGTTATGTGTGGCTTTTTCCATTATTTCACAAATCTGATGTTGCTAATGTTTTTTCCATTTTCAAAACTCAAATTGAAAATCAATTATCTCGAAAAATATGTGCGGTTCATTCTGTTAAGACTGTACAAACTGATGGTGGTGGTGAGTTCACTAGTCGTCAGTTTAAAGCTTTTCTTTCTAAATGGGGAATTAAACATCAACTCACTTGTCCCTACACACCTCAGCAAAACGGTGTTGTAGAGCGAAAACACAGACACATAGTTCAAATGGGTTTGTGTCTTATGACAAAATCAAACACTCCATTTAAGTTTTGGCTTGAAGCATTTAACACTGCTGTGTATCTCATCAACAGATTGCCCATGCGCCAACTTAATTATCTTTCTCCTTACCAAAAGCTTCTCTTACGTGATCCTGATTATCGTTTTCTTAAAGTTTTTGGGTGTTCTTGTTTCCCTTATATTCAACCGTATAACTCCCACAAGCTTATGCCAAAATCAACTCACTGTATTTTTCTTGGATATGATAATACTCGCAAAGGTTATAGATGTTTGGATTTAAAGAATGGTCGAGTTTATATCTCTAGACATGTGGTATTTGATGAATTGGATTTTCCCTTGAAAAATAAAAGTGCAGGTTCTTCACTCGGGCAAACACCACCATCGCAGACCAACCATTTTGTTGAAAACATTCATCACCATGTCTCAAACTCGCAAGCAAAATCACAGCCCGGAATTGCAATAACTCAATCTACTGGGCAGCCACCTCACACGCCAAGCCAATATCAGTCTCAAATCCTGTAACGCCTAGTAGGCCCAGCAAAGCGCGAGTTAATAATCAACATACATTTGTTGAACCGACAACTCAATTAAACTTCACCCCAGACAAGTCTTCTTCACCACCAATTACAGAATTCAATCCTGTGGTTTCTTCTTCACCACCCGCCACCCCTCCTTGTTCAGGTCCTACAAATCTAGCCCCTAAAAGTCCAGATATTTTAAATCCAGTCATCAAGGTCAGACCTGTTGCTGAGATTTACCAACAAACTTCACCACACTCCTTGCCTCATGGTCTGATAGCCACTCAATCAGATGACATGTTTTATGAACCACGGACGTTTAAACAAGCATCCAAATTTCATCACTGGCAACAGGCAATGCAGGAAGAAATTACTGCTCTACACAAAAACAAGACTTGGTGCCTCGTTCCATCTCAGCAAGGTATGAATGTTGTGGGATGTAGATGGATTTTTAAGGTCAAACGCAAAGCTGATGGGTCCTTAGAGCGCCATGTAACGCCTGTGTTTCCGGGCTTGCCGTTCTTAGCAATATAATAGTCCAGGTTAACCTTTGTAACCCGTTTTGAAATAATAAGATTGTATTATTTGAGTATTATGTGTTTTGTGCTTAATTGCTTAATTATGTGGTTTGATTAATTAAGAATAAAAATAAGCGTCAAAATTTAAGTGTAAAATAAACTTAATATCTTTGATCTATGTTGTAGTAGTTGAAACGAGGTTTCCGAATATATATAAAACGCCCAAATCTGACTTCGTATGAGGAAGTTATGATTTATCGAAGTTCCGGCTTAGCGATATACAGCCTGTTATACTCGATTTGAGATCGAGCGGTTGTTAGCCGAAGCAATCTAAATGAGAATCGAAGATCTCATTGTTGGTATCGAAGCGATAAAAAGTTAGGCGAAAACGGACATCAAACGAAGAAGTTATAAATTTATAACGAAAGTTTCTGTCGCGGCCTATTAAAAATAATTAATAAAAATAAAGTCAAAATTAGCCGACGGAGTCTAAACGAAAGTCGTAGAGCATGGTCTCACCTTTCCGTGGATATAAAGAACGTCGAAAACGGAGTTCGTATGATGAAGTTATGAATTTCCGAAGTTTATTAA
Organism: Lactuca sativa; assembly: GCF_002870075.4. NCBI lineage: Eukaryota > Viridiplantae > Streptophyta > Magnoliopsida > Asterales > Asteraceae > Lactuca > Lactuca sativa. Next base: position 137,581,078 of record NC_056630.2, on the reverse strand, counting down.
TCATTTTGTATTTATTTTTAAATCAAAAATCGGAGGTATTATCCGAAGCCGAGTCACCCGTCTGATCCATGGTACGCCCCGCATACGTGAGTACGCTATCGCGTACTCCGCATAGTGTCGACACTTCGGATGACGCATGCAGTGACGATTTCGGACGCGTACGCGCTGCGTACGCCTGTACGCCCCGCGTACTCCGAGGTTCCAGCCTCTATATAAAGGATCCGAAGGCAGCCTCATTTCTTGTTCATTTTCTTCTCTTCTCTCTAGTCTTTTGCATCGTTTTTCGTGCCGAAGCTACCCCGAAGCCCCGGTATTATACTCTAGCCCCGAGGCAAGTCCCGAGACCCCGAAGATCCCGAGAAGCGCGGTTCCCGAGTCGAAGCTCTGCCCGCGAGAAGTTCGATTTTCGAGGAGATCTTCCAGATCTGCTGAGGAATACTACTTCCATAAGCCGTAGTGCTGTCGGATCATCTTCTGATCAAGTGAGTGTGTAGTTATTTCTTCTAATACAATAATACGAAGTATTTTATATAAAAATACGTGCTATGTGTATATATTTGGTTGTGTTATGTGTGAATGAGTATTCACTCTCTTCTATCTTATAGATCTGCTTATTTCTTTATGAGATATGTGTTATGTGTGTGTGCCTCATCTGTTATGTGACATATGTGTTGATTAAAGCATGCTATACAGGTTTTCTTTAAACTACGTATGAAAATATATATTTTTATCTACTAATATGTTGGGTAGAACATGGGTAGATAGTTGGTGTGTAATAAACAGATGAGAGGCCTCGATGTTGTTGTTGTTGTTGATCTAGTTATTCAGCGGAGTATGGATAACGACCACGGACTCTTTCTAGACAGTCCAGTGGAACACTAGCAGGTTCATAACCTGTAGGTGTTGTGAACGATGTGTTCACCGGTGTACTCTATCCCCCTCATGGTTGCCTTTAGGATATCTATTGTTGAGGAAACCCCTTCGCAGTGATGTCCGTCCCGATGAAAATCCTAGATTAGGTCCCTTGAGATAGTTGTTTTAGGGACGTAAAGTGAGGATAACGGGAATGGGTAATCGGGATAGTGATTGGTTGGTGAAATTAAATAAAACTTATTTATTGTGGGTTGAAAACCCTATATGCTCACCAGGCTCCCAAGCCTGACCCACTCAGTTTTATTTGTATTACAGGAAGTGGCACAAGGACGTAAGATGGATGGATCATCTTGTTGTTTTGTTTACAAGTCTGTATATGTATATATTTGTTGAATGACTTGTAATGTTTATCGTTTATGCTTTATGGTCTGTATCGGAACATGACATCCCGAGTTTTGATTATATAATGAAATGCATCTCTTGATGAAATGCTTTGATAAATATTATTTTATCATGTTTTGTTTTGGGAACAAATTCCGCAACTCTTTCAAATCAAAAGGATTTACTCTGAAAATATTTAAAAGCATAAATGAAAATCGGTCTTTTCTGGCTGAGATTTTGGGGATGTCACAGTTGGTATCAGAGCATTAGTTTAAGCGAACTAGGAATTTGTAGGATTTCTAGACTTAAACTTAGAATGCTAAATGGAATGATGAGATGTGTGTCTGTTGGATTTTAGACACGAGCACTAGTTTATTTTAGGAAAGTTGCCTAAAATGCTTTTATGTGCTAAAATGATATATGTTGCCATATATGATATTATTTGTTCGGATCTACGGTTTGTTGCCAACCGGATCTGAAGGTTTATGTGTTTAGGATTCTAAGCGTATGTATACGATATTAGAACTAGCATGTAATCGTTTGGAGTAATAAGGTGAAATTATTCGGTGTAGATCAAAAAATGGTGAGAACAAGGAGTGGCGTTGGAAACGCGGATGAAGACAGGAATCAACCGCCAGTGATTGAGCAGATACCTGTTGTAGCAGCAGCACCAGAACCAATAACAATGGCTGCGGTGCAAGCCATGATTCGGGCTATGCTAGCCGAACAAAGGGAGGAGATGCGACAAATGTTGCATAATAATAGGGATGAACCTATCATACCTATTGAGGAACCGGAATTGATTCCCGAGCAATCGGAGGAAGGGAACAATAGTCGCATGGTGAGTCAAGTTGGGACTCAAGAGGAACGAAGGAACGATCCGGAAAGGAGAAACAACAAGGATGGGCGTATGTACAAGAATTTCTTGGGCGCCAAACCGCCAAGTCTTTCTGGGAGCCCAAAGCCTGTTGAGATAATGGATTGGATCTCCGAAATGGAGATGGTATTTGAAAGTTGCGACTGTAGCAACAAACAGAAGACCGTCTTTGCGGTTAGACAACTGAAGACTGGGGTCTTGAGTTGGTGGAAGTTGTTGGCAGATACTATGCCACGAGGAGAAGCCCTGAAAATGTCATGGGAGGAGTTCTTGGAACAGTTAAGGGTGCAGTATTGTTCGGAGATAGATCTGATTGATCTGAACAATGAGTTTCAAAACTTAAAGAAGGGGAAGATGAGCATAGATGACTATGCTACTGCATTTACTGAGAAGATGAAGTTGTTTCCGTACCTAGTGCCAACGGAACTCTCCAAGATTGAGAGGTTTGCTAACGGACTGCCTGCTGACTTTGGTCCGACAGTCAAAATGGCAACCACTCTGAAAACGGCTGTTCGTGCAGCTAAGAATGTGGAGGCCCAGCAGAAGGAAAAGGGTCTGGAAAGAATAGATGTTGGAGAAAAGAGGAAGTTCGATGGAACTTCAGGGTCCAACAAGAAAAACAAGTTCTCGAAGTCTGGTTCGAGGGGAGGTGGAGGTGAAGCGAAATGGTGCGACAAATGTAAGAAGAAGCATCATGGAAGATGTGAGGTGGCGAACACGTGCTACAAGTGTGGAAAGCCAGGGCACTATGCCAATGAGTGTACCCTCACAAAGAAAGTTTGCTATGGTTGTGGTGAGGAGGGTCATATGTCGAGAGACTGCCCGAAGAAGAAGGAGGCAGCTAGACCCAACATTCCGCCAAAGCCAAAGGCGAGAGCATTCCAGATGACACTGGAAGCTGCTAAAGATGAAGCTGATGTCGCTTCAGGTACCTTTCTAGTTAACGAATTGCCTGCCCAAATTTTATTTGATTCTGGAGCCAACTACTCCTTTATATCGCATGAATTTGGTAGAAAGCTAGCTTTGCCTGTTGATAGACTAGATAATGCCTTATTAGTCGAAGTTGCTAGTGGCAAGTTTGTACCTGTTAGCTATCGCATGAAAAACATCTTAATTGATCTGAATGGGAATAAGTTCCACGAGGAATTATTGCCTATCGAGCTTAATGGTTTCGACATCGTATTGGGAATGAATTGGCTTAGCGCCAACGACGCCGAAATTTTATGCAAGAAGAAAATAGTCAAAGTAAACCCGCCTGGGAAAGATTCGTTTATGGTGTATGGAGATAAACGCAGAGTGAATTCTGGAATCATTTCATTGATGAAAGCCAGAAAATGTTTGACCAAGGGGTGTACATCGTTTTTAGCATTCGTGATTGATGCTAAGAAGGAAAAGAAGGTGATGCAGAATATTCCAGTGGTGTGTGATTATCCGGAAGTATTTCCCGAAGATCTTCCTGGATTACCGCCTGATCGACAAGTGGAATTCCGTATTGACTTGTTGCCAGGAACAACGCCAATTGCGAAAGCACCTTATCGATTAGCACCGACGGAGATGAAGGAGCTAATGATGCAACTTCAGGAGTTATTGGACAACGGTTTCATTAGACCTAGTTCATCGCCCTGGGGAGCTCCGGTGTTATTTGTAAAGAAGAAAGATGGAAGTATGAGAATGTGCATCGATTACAGAGAGCTGAACAAGGCAACAATAAAGAACAGATATCCGTTGCCGAGGATTGATGACCTGTTTGATCAATTGCAAGGTTCGAGCTATTTCTCGAAGATCGATCTTAGGTCAGGATATCATCAGCTAAAAGTAAGAGAGCAAGATATCGAGAAGACTGCATTCAGAACTAGATATGGACACTACGAGTTCTTGGTTATGTCGTTTGGACTTACCAATGCTCCAGCAGCGTTCATGGATTTGATGAATAGGGTTTGTAACCCGTTCCTTGATAAATCTGTGATAGTGTTCATAGACGACATTCTGATTTACTCGAAAAGCCAGGAGGAGCATGGCAGACACTTGCGAGAAGTGTTAGAAGTCTTGAAGAAGGAGAAGCTGTATGCTAAGTTCTCCAAATGTGATTTTTGGATTCGTGAAGTCCAATTCTTGGGTCACGTGGTCAACCAAGAAGGGATAATGGTTGATCCAGCGAAGATCGAAGCTGTGACGAAGTGGGAACAACCGAAAAGTCCCACGGAGATTCGAAGCTTTTTAGGATTAGCCGGATATTACCGAAGGTTTATCCAAGGCTTTTCTTCGATCGCTAGTCCATTGTCAGCTTTGACCCACAAAGGAGCTACTTATGCTTGGGGTGAGAAGCATCAGGAAGCATTTGAGAAGCTAAAGAAGAAGCTATGCGAGGCACCGATACTTTCTCTACCCGATGGAGTTGAAGACTTCGCTGTCTATAGCGATGCGTCTGGTGTTGGTTTGGGTTGTGTTTTGACCCAAAGAGAAAAGGTGATAGCATATGCGTCTCGACAGCTGAAAGAGCATGAAAAGAACTACCCAACTCATGATTTGGAGTTGGCAGCGGTAGTTTTCGCTCTGAAAATATGGAGGCATTACCTCTATGGCACGAAGTGCAAACTTTTCACTGATCATAAGAGTCTCCAATACCTCTTTAATCAGAAAGAATTGAATATGAGGCAACGACGCTGGCTAGAATTACTTAAAGACTATGACTGCGAGATACTTTACCACCCCGGTAAAGCTAATGTTGTTGCTGATGCTCTCAGTCGGAAAGTCAATCCCGAAAGGAAAAGGCCAAGAGCGTTGAGAATTGAAGTTGTCTCAACTATTTTGGAAAGTATAAAGAAAGCTCAGAGCGAAGCTTCTGAGAAGAATGACAGAAAGGAGGAACGTTTGGGCAAAACGTTGGTGTTCGGTGTAAACAGTCATGGACTGAAGGTGTTCCAAGATCGGATTTGGATACCTAAGACAGGAGGAGTCAGAGATCTTCTGATGGAAGAAGCTCACAAGACCATGTACTCGATTCATCCGGGTAGCACTAAAATGTATAGGGACCTGAAACCCTACTACTGGTGGCCGACGATGAAGCTTGATGTTGCAAAGTATGTGGCCGAGTGTGTGACTTGTGCGAGAGTCAAGACACAACATCAGAAACCGTACGGGAGTTTAGAACCTTTGCCTGTGCCTATGGGTAATTGGGAAGACATTGCTATGGATTTTGTCACTAAACTGCCCAGAACAAAGAATGGTCACGACATGATTTGGGTGGTCGTTGATCGATTCACTAAGAGTGCGCATTTCATAGCGGCCAGGGAGAAATGGTCTATGGAGAAGCTTGCGAATTCTTACGTGAAGGAAATTGTGAGGCTTCACGGTGTTCCGTTAACGATTGTGTCAGATCGTGATAGCCGTTTCACATCGAGGTTTTGGAAAAGTCTACAAGAGGAATTGGGTACCAAGTTGTGTTTAAGTACAGCTTACCATCCACAGACTGATGGTCAGAGCGAACGAACGATACAAACGCTTGAAGATATGCTGAGAGCATGTACCTTGGAATTCCTAGGTAATTGGGATGAACATTTACCGTTGGTAGAATTTTCCTATAATAATAGTTTCCACTCGAGCATTAAGATGGCACCTTACCAAGCTTTGTATGGACAGAAGTGTCGTACGCCGTCTTGTTGGCTTGAGGCTGGGGAAAAGCAGTTTATGGGACCGGAGTTGGTTCATCAAACTGCTGAAAAGTTGAAAATAATTAGGGAAAGAATGTTAGCAGCTCAAGATCGTCAAAAGAGCTATGCTGACAAGAAGCGGAGACCGATAACTTTTGAGGTTGGGGATTCGGTTTTGCTTAAAGTCTCGCCGTGGAAGGGACTTATAAGATTTGGTAAAAGGGGAAAGTTAAGTCCAAGGTTTATTGGACCGTTTAAAGTTCTTCAGAGGATTGGGAACCAAGCTTACAAGCTCGAATTACCCGAAGAACTGAATGGAATTCATAACACTTTTCATGTGTGTTATTTGAGGAAGTTCACGGGAGAAGTTCCCAACATAATTCCAATTTCTGAATTGAGAATTGATGAGAACAAAAGGTTGATTGAAGAACCAGAGGCAATTGTTGACCGAAAGACTAAGAAATTGCGACGCAAGATGGTTGGGTTAGTGCTTGTCCGATGGAAACACACGAATGGGCCGAATCTCACCTGGGAGACGGAGAGTGACATGATGGGTCGCTATCCGCATTTGTTTGTTGATGTGTGATTCCGGGGACGGAATCATTCTAAGGTGGAGAGAATTGTAACGCCTGTGTTTCCGGGCTTGCCGTTCTTAGCAATATAATAGTCCAGGTTAACCTTTGTAACCCGTTTTGAAATAATAAGATTGTATTATTTGAGTATTATGTGTTTTGTGCTTAATTGCTTAATTATGTGGTTTGATTAATTAAGAATAAAAATAAGCGTCAAAATTTAAGTGTAAAATAAACTTAATATCTTTGATCTATGTTGTAGTAGTTGAAACGAGGTTTCCGAATATATATAAAACGCCCAAATCTGACTTCGTATGAGGAAGTTATGATTTATCGAAGTTCCGGCTTAGCGATATACAGCCTGTTATACTCGATTTGAGATCGAGCGGTTGTTAGCCGAAGCAATCTAAATGAGAATCGAAGATCTCATTGTTGGTATCGAAGCGATAAAAAGTTAGGCGAAAACGGACATCAAACGAAGAAGTTATAAATTTATAACGAAAGTTTCTGTCGCGGCCTATTAAAAATAATTAATAAAAATAAAGTCAAAATTAGCCGACGGAGTCTAAACGAAAGTCGTAGAGCATGGTCTCACCTTTCCGTGGATATAAAGAACGTCGAAAACGGAGTTCGTATGATGAAGTTATGAATTTCCGAAGTTTATTAATCATTTTGTATTTATTTTTAAATCAAAAATCGGAGGTATTATCCGAAGCCGAGTCACCCGTCTGATCCATGGTACGCCCCGCATACGTGAGTACGCTATCGCGTACTCCGCATAGTGTCGACACTTCGGATGACGCATGCAGTGACGATTTCGGACGCGTACGCGCTGCGTACGCCTGTACGCCCCGCGTACTCCGAGGTTCCAGCCTCTATATAAAGGATCCGAAGGCAGCCTCATTTCTTGTTCATTTTCTTCTCTTCTCTCTAGTCTTTTGCATCGTTTTTCGTGCCGAAGCTACCCCGAAGCCCCGGTATTATACTCTAGCCCCGAGGCAAGTCCCGAGACCCCGAAGATCCCGAGAAGCGCGGTTCCCGAGTCGAAGCTCTGCCCGCGAGAAGTTCGATTTTCGAGGAGATCTTCCAGATCTGCTGAGGAATACTACTTCCATAAGCCGTAGTGCTGTCGGATCATCTTCTGATCAAGTGAGTGTGTAGTTATTTCTTCTAATACAATAATACGAAGTATTTTATATAAAAATACGTGCTATGTGTATATATTTGGTTGTGTTATGTGTGAATGAGTATTCACTCTCTTCTATCTTATAGATCTGCTTATTTCTTTATGAGATATGTGTTATGTGTGTGTGCCTCATCTGTTATGTGACATATGTGTTGATTAAAGCATGCTATACAGGTTTTCTTTAAACTACGTATGAAAATATATATTTTTATCTACTAATATGTTGGGTAGAACATGGGTAGATAGTTGGTGTGTAATAAACAGATGAGAGGCCTCGATGTTGTTGTTGTTGTTGATCTAGTTATTCAGCGGAGTATGGATAACGACCACGGACTCTTTCTAGACAGTCCAGTGGAACACTAGCAGGTTCATAACCTGTAGGTGTTGTGAACGATGTGTTCACCGGTGTACTCTATCCCCCTCATGGTTGCCTTTAGGATATCTATTGTTGAGGAAACCCCTTCGCAGTGATGTCCGTCCCGATGAAAATCCTAGATTAGGTCCCTTGAGATAGTTGTTTTAGGGACGTAAAGTGAGGATAACGGGAATGGGTAATCGGGATAGTGATTGGTTGGTGAAATTAAATAAAACTTATTTATTGTGGGTTGAAAACCCTATATGCTCACCAGGCTCCCAAGCCTGACCCACTCAGTTTTATTTGTATTACAGGAAGTGGCACAAGGACGTAAGATGGATGGATCATCTTGTTGTTTTGTTTACAAGTCTGTATATGTATATATTTGTTGAATGACTTGTAATGTTTATCGTTTATGCTTTATGGTCTGTATCGGAACATGACATCCCGAGTTTTGATTATATAATGAAATGCATCTCTTGATGAAATGCTTTGATAAATATTATTTTATCATGTTTTGTTTTGGGAACAAATTCCGCAACTCTTTCAAATCAAAAGGATTTACTCTGAAAATATTTAAAAGCATAAATGAAAATCGGTCTTTTCTGGCTGAGATTTTGGGGATGTCACAGTTGGTATCAGAGCATTAGTTTAAGCGAACTAGGAATTTGTAGGATTTCTAGACTTAAACTTAGAATGCTAAATGGAATGATGAGATGTGTGTCTGTTGGATTTTAGACACGAGCACTAGTTTATTTTAGGAAAGTTGCCTAAAATGCTTTTATGTGCTAAAATGATATATGTTGCCATATATGATATTATTTGTTCGGATCTACGGTTTGTTGCCAACCGGATCTGAAGGTTTATGTGTTTAGGATTCTAAGCGTATGTATACGATATTAGAACTAGCATGTAATCGTTTGGAGTAATAAGGTGAAATTATTCGGTGTAGATCAAAAAATGGTGAGAACAAGGAGTGGCGTTGGAAACGCGGATGAAGACAGGAATCAACCGCCAGTGATTGAGCAGATACCTGTTGTAGCAGCAGCACCAGAACCAATAACAATGGCTGCGGTGCAAGCCATGATTCGGGCTATGCTAGCCGAACAAAGGGAGGAGATGCGACAAATGTTGCATAATAATAGGGATGAACCTATCATACCTATTGAGGAACCGGAATTGATTCCCGAGCAATCGGAGGAAGGGAACAATAGTCGCATGGTGAGTCAAGTTGGGACTCAAGAGGAACGAAGGAACGATCCGGAAAGGAGAAACAACAAGGATGGGCGTATGTACAAGAATTTCTTGGGCGCCAAACCGCCAAGTCTTTCTGGGAGCCCAAAGCCTGTTGAGATAATGGATTGGATCTCCGAAATGGAGATGGTATTTGAAAGTTGCGACTGTAGCAACAAACAGAAGACCGTCTTTGCGGTTAGACAACTGAAGACTGGGGTCTTGAGTTGGTGGAAGTTGTTGGCAGATACTATGCCACGAGGAGAAGCCCTGAAAATGTCATGGGAGGAGTTCTTGGAACAGTTAAGGGTGCAGTATTGTTCGGAGATAGATCTGATTGATCTGAACAATGAGTTTCAAAACTTAAAGAAGGGGAAGATGAGCATAGATGACTATGCTACTGCATTTACTGAGAAGATGAAGTTGTTTCCGTACCTAGTGCCAACGGAACTCTCCAAGATTGAGAGGTTTGCTAACGGACTGCCTGCTGACTTTGGTCCGACAGTCAAAATGGCAACCACTCTGAAAACGGCTGTTCGTGCAGCTAAGAATGTGGAGGCCCAGCAGAAGGAAAAGGGTCTGGAAAGAATAGATGTTGGAGAAAAGAGGAAGTTCGATGGAACTTCAGGGTCCAACAAGAAAAACAAGTTCTCGAAGTCTGGTTCGAGGGGAGGTGGAGGTGAAGCGAAATGGTGCGACAAATGTAAGAAGAAGCATCATGGAAGATGTGAGGTGGCGAACACGTGCTACAAGTGTGGAAAGCCAGGGCACTATGCCAATGAGTGTACCCTCACAAAGAAAGTTTGCTATGGTTGTGGTGAGGAGGGTCATATGTCGAGAGACTGCCCGAAGAAGAAGGAGGCAGCTAGACCCAACATTCCGCCAAAGCCAAAGGCGAGAGCATTCCAGATGACACTGGAAGCTGCTAAAGATGAAGCTGATGTCGCTTCAGGTACCTTTCTAGTTAACGAATTGCCTGCCCAAATTTTATTTGATTCTGGAGCCAACTACTCCTTTATATCGCATGAATTTGGTAGAAAGCTAGCTTTGCCTGTTGATAGACTAGATAATGCCTTATTAGTCGAAGTTGCTAGTGGCAAGTTTGTACCTGTTAGCTATCGCATGAAAAACATCTTAATTGATCTGAATGGGAATAAGTTCCACGAGGAATTATTGCCTATCGAGCTTAATGGTTTCGACATCGTATTGGGAATGAATTGGCTTAGCGCCAACGACGCCGAAATTTTATGCAAGAAGAAAATAGTCAAAGTAAACCCGCCTGGGAAAGATTCGTTTATGGTGTATGGAGATAAACGCAGAGTGAATTCTGGAATCATTTCATTGATGAAAGCCAGAAAATGTTTGACCAAGGGGTGTACATCGTTTTTAGCATTCGTGATTGATGCTAAGAAGGAAAAGAAGGTGATGCAGAATATTCCAGTGGTGTGTGATTATCCGGAAGTATTTCCCGAAGATCTTCCTGGATTACCGCCTGATCGACAAGTGGAATTCCGTATTGACTTGTTGCCAGGAACAACGCCAATTGCGAAAGCACCTTATCGATTAGCACCGACGGAGATGAAGGAGCTAATGATGCAACTTCAGGAGTTATTGGACAACGGTTTCATTAGACCTAGTTCATCGCCCTGGGGAGCTCCGGTGTTATTTGTAAAGAAGAAAGATGGAAGTATGAGAATGTGCATCGATTACAGAGAGCTGAACAAGGCAACAATAAAGAACAGATATTCGTTGCCGAGGATTGATGACCTGTTTGATCAATTGCAAGGTTCGAGCTATTTCTCGAAGATCGATCTTAGGTCAGGATATCATCAGCTAAAAGTAAGAGAGCAAGATATCGAGAAGACTGCATTCAGAAATAGATATGGACACTACGAGTTCTTGGTTATGTCGTTTGGACTTACCAATGCTCCAGCAGCGTTCATGGATTTGATGAATAGGGTTTGTAACCCGTTCCTTGATAAATCTGTGATAGTGTTCATAGACGACATTCTGATTTACTCGAAAAGCCAGGAGGAGCATGGCAGACACTTGCGAGAAGTGTTAGAAGTCTTGAAGAAGGAGAAGCTGTATGCTAAGTTCTCCAAATGTGATTTTTGGATTCGTGAAGTCCAATTCTTGGGTCACGTGGTCAACCAAGAAGGGATAATGGTTGATCCAGCGAAGATCGAAGCTGTGACGAAGTGGGAACAACCGAAAAGTCCCACGGAGATTCGAAGCTTTTTAGGATTAGCCGGATATTACCGAAGGTTTATCCAAGGCTTTTCTTCGATCGCTAGTCCATTGTCAGCTTTGACCCACAAAGGAGCTACTTATGCTTGGGGTGAGAAGCATCAGGAAGCATTTGAGAAGCTAAAGAAGAAGCTATGCGAGGCACCGATACTTTCTCTACCCGATGGAGTTGAAGACTTCGCTGTCTATAGCGATGCGTCTGGTGTTGGTTTGGGTTGTGTTTTGACCCAAAGAGAAAAGGTGATAGCATATGCGTCTCGACAGCTGAAAGAGCATGAAAAGAACTACCCAACTCATGATTTGGAGTTGGCAGCGGTAGTTTTCGCTCTGAAAATATGGAGGCATTACCTCTATGGCACGAAGTGCAAACTTTTCACTGATCATAAGAGTCTCCAATACCTCTTTAATCAGAAAGAATTGAATATGAGGCAACGACGCTGGCTAGAATTACTTAAAGACTATGACTGCGAGATACTTTACCACCCCGGTAAAGCTAATGTTGTTGCTGATGCTCTCAGTCGGAAAGTCAATCCCGAAAGGAAAAGGCCAAGAGCGTTGAGAATTGAAGTTGTCTCAACTATTTTGGAAAGTATAAAGAAAGCTCAGAGCGAAGCTTCTGAGAAGAATGACAGAAAGGAGGAACGTTTGGGCAAAACGTTGGTGTTCGGTGTAAACAGTCATGGACTGAAGGTGTTCCAAGATCGGATTTGGATACCTAAGACAGGAGGAGTCAGAGATCTTCTGATGGAAGAAGCTCACAAGACCATGTACTCGATTCATCCGGGTAGCACTAAAATGTATAGGGACCTGAAACCCTACTACTGGTGGCCGACGATGAAGCTTGATGTTGCAAAGTATGTGGCCGAGTGTGTGACTTGTGCGAGAGTCAAGACACAACATCAGAAACCGTACGGGAGTTTAGAACCTTTGCCTGTGCCTATGGGTAATTGGGAAGACATTGCTATGGATTTTGTCACTAAACTGCCCAGAACAAAGAATGGTCACGACATGATTTGGGTGGTCGTTGATCGATTCACTAAGAGTGCGCATTTCATAGCGGCCAGGGAGAAATGGTCTATGGAGAAGCTTGCGAATTCTTACGTGAAGGAAATTGTGAGGCTTCACGGTGTTCCGTTAACGATTGTGTCAGATCGTGATAGCCGTTTCACATCGAGGTTTTGGAAAAGTCTACAAGAGGAATTGGGTACCAAGTTGTGTTTAAGTACAGCTTACCATCCACAGACTGATGGTCAGAGCGAACGAACGATACAAACGCTTGAAGATATGCTGAGAGCATGTACCTTGGAATTCCTAGGTAATTGGGATGAACATTTACCGTTGGTAGAATTTTCCTATAATAATAGTTTCCACTCGAGCATTAAGATGGCACCTTACCAAGCTTTGTATGGACAGAAGTGTCGTACGCCGTCTTGTTGGCTTGAGGCTGGGGAAAAGCAGTTTATGGGACCGGAGTTGGTTCATCAAACTGCTGAAAAGTTGAAAATAATTAGGGAAAGAATGTTAGCAGCTCAAGATCGTCAAAAGAGCTATGCTGACAAGAAGCGGAGACCGATAACTTTTGAGGTTGGGGATTCGGTTTTGCTTAAAGTCTCGCCGTGGAAGGGACTTATAAGATTTGGTAAAAGGGGAAAGTTAAGTCCAAGGTTTATTGGACCGTTTAAAGTTCTTCAGAGGATTGGGAACCAAGCTTACAAGCTCGAATTACCCGAAGAACTGAATGGAATTCATAACACTTTTCATGTGTGTTATTTGAGGAAGTTCACGGGAGAAGTTCCCAACATAATTCCAATTTCTGAATTGAGAATTGATGAGAACAAAAGGTTGATTGAAGAACCAGAGGCAATTGTTGACCGAAAGACTAAGAAATTGCGACGCAAGATGGTTGGGTTAGTGCTTGTCCGATGGAAACACACGAATGGGCCGAATCTCACCTGGGAGACGGAGAGTGACATGATGGGTCGCTATCCGCATTTGTTTGTTGATGTGTGATTCCGGGGACGGAATCATTCTAAGGTGGAGAGAATTGTAACGCCTGTGTTTCCGGGCTTGCCGTTCTTAGCAATATAATAGTCCAGGTTAACCTTTGTAACCCGTTTTGAAATAATAAGATTGTATTATTTGAGTATTATGTGTTTTGTGCTTAATTGCTTAATTATGTGGTTTGATTAATTAAGAATAAAAATAAGCGTCAAAATTTAAGTGTAAAATAAACTTAATATCTTTGATCTATGTTGTAGTAGTTGAAACGAGGTTTCCGAATATATATAAAACGCCCAAATCTGACTTCGTATGAGGAAGTTATGATTTATCGAAGTTCCGGCTTAGCGATATACAGCCTGTTATACTCGATTTGAGATCGAGCGGTTGTTAGCCGAAGCAATCTAAATGAGAATCGAAGATCTCATTGTTGGTATCGAAGCGATAAAAAGTTAGGCGAAAACGGACATCAAACGAAGAAGTTATAAATTTATAACGAAAGTTTCTGTCGCGGCCTATTAAAAATAATTAATAAAAATAAAGTCAAAATTAGCCGACGGAGTCTAAACGAAAGTCGTAGAGCATGGTCTCACCTTTCCGTGGATATAAAGAACGTCGAAAACGGAGTTCGTATGATGAAGTTATGAATTTCCGAAGTTTATTAATCATTTTGTATTTATTTTTAAATCAAAAATCGGAGGTATTATCCGAAGCCGAGTCACCCGTCTGATCCATGGTACGCCCCGCATACGTGAGTACGCTATCGCGTACTCCGCATAGTGTCGACACTTCGGATGACGCATGCAGTGACGATTTCGGACGCGTACGCGCTGCGTACGCCTGTACGCCCCGCGTACTCCGAGGTTCCAGCCTCTATATAAAGGATCCGAAGGCAGCCTCATTTCTTGTTCATTTTCTTCTCTTCTCTCTAGTCTTTTGCATCGTTTTTCGTGCCGAAGCTACCCCGAAGCCCCGGTATTATACTCTAGCCCCGAGGCAAGTCCCGAGACCCCGAAGATCCCGAGAAGCGCGGTTCCCGAGTCGAAGCTCTGCCCGCGAGAAGTTCGATTTTCGAGGAGATCTTCCAGATCTGCTGAGGAATACTACTTCCATAAGCCGTAGTGCTGTCGGATCATCTTCTGATCAAGTGAGTGTGTAGTTATTTCTTCTAATACAATAATACGAAGTATTTTATATAAAAATACGTGCTATGTGTATATATTTGGTTGTGTTATGTGTGAATGAGTATTCACTCTCTTCTATCTTATAGATCTGCTTATTTCTTTATGAGATATGTGTTATGTGTGTGTGCCTCATCTGTTATGTGACATATGTGTTGATTAAAGCATGCTATACAGGTTTTCTTTAAACTACGTATGAAAATATATATTTTTATCTACTAATATGTTGGGTAGAACATGGGTAGATAGTTGGTGTGTAATAAACAGATGAGAGGCCTCGATGTTGTTGTTGTTGTTGATCTAGTTATTCAGCGGAGTATGGATAACGACCACGGACTCTTTCTAGACAGTCCAGTGGAACACTAGCAGGTTCATAACCTGTAGGTGTTGTGAACGATGTGTTCACCGGTGTACTCTATCCCCCTCATGGTTGCCTTTAGGATATCTATTGTTGAGGAAACCCCTTCGCAGTGATGTCCGTCCCGATGAAAATCCTAGATTAGGTCCCTTGAGATAGTTGTTTTAGGGACGTAAAGTGAGGATAACGGGAATGGGTAATCGGGATAGTGATTGGTTGGTGAAATTAAATAAAACTTATTTATTGTGGGTTGAAAACCCTATATGCTCACCAGGCTCCCAAGCCTGACCCACTCAGTTTTATTTGTATTACAGGAAGTGGCACAAGGACGTAAGATGGATGGATCATCTTGTTGTTTTGTTTACAAGTCTGTATATGTATATATTTGTTGAATGACTTGTAATGTTTATCGTTTATGCTTTATGGTCTGTATCGGAACATGACATCCCGAGTTTTGATTATATAATGAAATGCATCTCTTGATGAAATGCTTTGATAAATATTATTTTATCATGTTTTGTTTTGGGAACAAATTCCGCAACTCTTTCAAATCAAAAGGATTTACTCTGAAAATATTTAAAAGCATAAATGAAAATCGGTCTTTTCTGGCTGAGATTTTGGGGATGTCACACGCCACAAGGCTAGATTAGTGGCACAAGGGTTCACCCAACAGGAGGGACTTGATTATGCCGAAACATTCAGCCCGGTGGTTAAACCATCAACGATCCGTACTGTTCTTTCTTTAGCTCATGCTCAGCATTGGGATATCAAACAACTGGATGTTAGAAATGCATTTCTCAATGGCATTCTACATGAAGATGTGTATATGAAGCAACCCCCAGGTTTCATCTCTAAATCCTTTCCAGATCATGTGTGCAAATTGGATCGTGCACTTTATGGTCTCAAACAAAGTCTAAGGGCATGGTTTCAACGGCTTCATGATTTTCTCTTACTCCAAGGTTTTTTAACAGCCAATCTGACTCATCTCTTTTCATCAGACACACTACGGAGTCTACTACAGTTATTCTAATTTATGTCGATGACATAATTATCATAGGATCCTCTCCCTCTGTTGTTTCATTAGTTATTGATGTGATATGTGACACATTTGATAGCCGACGCCTTGGTGATTTGCATTACTTCTTAGGCATTGAGGCAACTCGTAGTTCTCATACTTTGCAGCTAAAACAGACTAGATATGCTCTAGATCTTTTGGAGAGGTTTAACATGACTAGCTGCAAGCCAGCAACTACCCATACTGCTCCTAATTCCCGGTTGTCATTATATGAGGGTGATCTTCTTTCTGATGCTACAGAGTATCGTAGTATGGTTGGTGGCCTACAATACCTTACACTTACTAGGCCAGACATTACTTTTTCAGTTAATCAAGTATGTCAATTCATGCACCAACCTCGCACCTCTCATCTTCAGGATGCTAAACGCATCCTAAGGTTCATTAAAGGCACACTACAAGAGGGTTTGACCTTTTACCTGTCATCTACATTCCACATCCGAGCTTACTCTGATTCTGATTGGGCAGGAGACCCGAATGATCGTCGGTCTACCACAGGTACTTGTATCTATATTGGTCCAAATCTTGTATCTTGGATTGCAAAGAAACAATCTACAGTTTCAAGATCAAGCAGCGAAGCTGAATACCGTGCTCTTGCAACTACTACAGCAGAGCTTAGATGGTTTTCATACCTCTTTCGTGAACTAAATATTTTTCTTTATCCTCCCTCTCTCTTTTGTGATAATTTATCGGCCTTACATATGGCACGCAATCCTGTTTTTCATGCCCGTACCCGTCACATTGAGATCGACTACCATTTCATAAGAGAGCTGGTCACTCGTGGATTTTTAACGTTACATTATATTTCAACAGAGGACCAGTTAGCCGACCTGTTCACAAAAGGACTCTCTAAAGTCAGGTTTAATGCCTTATCTGTCAAGTTGCGCCTTCCTTACGGACGTCTTACTTGAGGGGGGGTGTAAGCGTAACTATAGTAACCAAATATCTTGGTGTATATAGTTTTTAGGATTTTTGACAGGCTTGCAAATCAAGCTTTTATGTCCTGTAATTAAGGGTGTATTTTTGCCTTTTTTGTGTGTTTTTCCTTTTTTACCTTTGTAGAACTTCTGTATATAAAGTGGTCTGTATAATCCAAAGGGGACACAGTTGGGGTTTTCTTCACTTTGCCTTTCATCTCTTTCACACGCATTCGTGTTCCTTTTCTTTCATTCTGTGTAAAGTCTTTCACAAACAACATTACTGCATAAATATTAAAATAACATATAATTTCAAAAATCAATAAGCTTGAACAAAATTCTAAGATATAAAACAAAAAGAATCAATTTGGTATAAATCTTCATTGTCAATGTAGACAATCTTTTTTTTTCTCGTCAAGGGTGATGTAGGAGGCTACTGACTTGACGCACCATTAAAAAAAATAAAAAATAAAAAATAAAAAAAAATAACTCTTTGAATTTCATTCTTAGCATAAACCCGGTTCCGGTCCAATTAAGCAATTCCCGTTCTTTTACTTGATTTACCCGGACCCTGTAGACTCATACCTGGAATACCTGAAACCAGAATAAGATTACTATTAAAACCCAAAACATGGACCAGTTTAGCATATTCCGGTTCCAGTTTCAGTCTGTTTTGAAATCTCATCCCTAGTATTTATGATGATTGCATGTTTATATGGTAAATGTTATGATGATTGCATGTTTATATGGTAAATGTCTATTATGTGAAATTGCATGTTAAATGATGTTAAATAATTATGGTAATCATGTACATGTTTCAGGTTCAAGAGTAAAATGACGTGTACGGTCCGAACATATAGGAGGTTAAGGAGTTACAGAGTAAAAAGTATAAAGTAAAGAGTAAATAAGGAGTTGATGATTCTAGATAAGTCTTAGCTAGCAAAAGACGAACATGAAGGATGAACTTTAACAAGTATCATCTTATCAATCAATAATTCCTAATATTTCATAACATCTTAATATGATATTATACAATCATACTTCAGTTAGAAAGATACAAGAGTCAAAATATCATATCACCACGTACATTTATCATCAATAAAAACCCACATGCCTTACATTACCCGTAAAGACAATGTACTTCCATCAAATTCATTTACTCATCTTCCCCACATACACACTTGTGTCCATACTACCGGTATAGGTATTTCCAATACTGGTATACTACTTAAAAGTCTTATATTTCAGGTGTTACAAATGTCTTTAGAAAAAAAAATCAAGCTAAAAACTTGAGATAAACATTTATACCAAATAGACATCAAACAAAGCAAAATAAGACATTTTTACCGGTTGCGTCGCCTATTGGTGGGCCAAAATGGGGAGAAAAACACAAAAAATATTTTTATGGATCAAAAATGATGAAAAGCCTGTAGTGAAAGAAGTTGACACATTTTTCTATCAAGTAACAATAGTTCTGATGATTCACATCCAAACATGAAACAACCTATAATATAATAACACAATCAACGTCTATAAAATCAACCATGACATAGAAGACTTAAACTGTAATACAGCATGTTAATTATCAGACTGTATCATATCAAAGATATGATATTATATAAATGATTAGTGAATATTGACTCTTGCCATAGGATGCTTGAGTATTATTACACCTCTAGAAAAGCTTGGCGTGCAAGTGCTCCAAAATCACTTTCTTTTTCTTCTAAAAAGTTACATGACCATCAAAAGGTCCCCTTTAAGGACGACATGTTTAAAAAGGGCTAATATGCGCACCTTTTTCTACTAAACTATTTATGTGTATTTTAAATAAAAAAAATTATCATTCATACAATTAAATTATTACGGTAATGGTAAATTGGGTAATCTCAATCCAACTTACGTGCACTTCCATAAGTAAAATTGGCATTGATTTGTTTGCCTAAAAACTTTTGATTCATAAAATGTTTTATTCAAAATTTGGATTATTAGCTTAATAAATTTTTAACCATCTTTAGTACTATTTTATTCATGTTACCTATAAATATAACAGTGTTATATATGAAATCATGAGTAATTTTCTATTTCAATGATGGTCTAACTCTAACATCATCAAATTGCTACCACTGTAAGCTTTTGTAATGTATAGGAGCTAGACCTCATAATGGATAGAGGTGGACAATCATGCAAATTCAGCAAAAGCTAACTCCTTTGAAATTCTACTTTCAAATCACAAATATTCCTATGATTCATGGAGTATTAATTAAACTAACCATCATAAATATAAAATAAAAAAAATATTAATAAAATTAATTTTTTCTTCTTTTAGTTTTCTGAAAGCTAATCATGTTTTTGGAACTTCAAATTTGGAGTAATAAGATTATTTTATAAACGTATTGTCGTTTATAAAAACCATAATAATTTACATATTAATGTTTAAAATTACGTTATACTTGATTCTTATGATTACTATGGACTTGCATATTGTGTAAAAGTAGGGTTTATATGAATTTCAAATAGATACCTCTAGTATTGAAAAACTCAATGTATATCTTCAAACATTGTAATCAAGAGCATTTGCATATTATAAAATGTTAAATTATACGTTATACGGTTACTGAAGACCATAATGAGATTTCTAATACTGACAATCGCTTTTGCATATACTGAAAATCATTAATCATTTCTAAGGTACTATCAACAAGACCATGTTGTCTAACCTCAACACATAACATTTCATATTCAATTGGTGGATGTTGAAGATTGTGGTTAAAAAATAGAATTCTTTAAAGCATGAAAAATTAAATGTCATCCTACCTTTTGTTTATACTTATTTTTCTATTCATATAAAATTATGACATGTGGAATCCACTAATTTTCTTTCTTAATCATTTCTTTTTATTTTGACTTGTCTTGATCTAGTGAGTGAAATATGAGTGGGAATAAAAAGTATGATGGTATTTGATTTCTCTTAAGCATTGATATGACTAAAATATAATAAACATTATAAAATTATATCTAGCACGTAGAGTTATCGACATCTAAAACACATGCTACGCTAGTCTAAAATAATAGTTTTGGGGTTCTATATGCTTTCAATCAAGCTTTAACATGATCTCCGATTTTCTTTTTACTTTCATTTTTGTCTTTGGTAGGTGTGGTTTTAGTTTTTTCCTATTGTCAAATATTGTATTTAACTCTAAAATTAAAAATGTATTTTTAGTATTATAAAACAAGAATATAAAAAAAAAAATAAGTTTAGACTTACATTAATTGGGTTTAATTCCGAAAGTTTTTGTAGATGTGTCGTAATCTCCTTGTATGTAAAACTCATTTTTAAGCGACACCCACACAAATTGATCAAATGAATATTCATATTGATTTGAACTACTATTCAGGTTTTTTGATTTGACAAAATTGGTTGTATAAAAGTCAGTATTACTTATTAAAAATCTAATACCTCGATGCGCTCTATCAACAAGGTGTTTTTCTAAGTTAAAGGAAATTCCATTTCAAACGATTCTTCGCATTTTGAAACATATCGTATCATTCCAGAAAATTATTCGCATTTTGAAACAAACTATATTATTCTGAACATTTCTTGGTGTTCCAATGTGTATTTCAAGAGTGTTTAGGATACAAACACATTACCAACATCCCTAGTGGCTAATCTAATAAATAAATTATAAAGAATAATGATATTTAGGCCTATAACACTATACCTTCAAGACATGTTCTTTGCATTGTGGAGATGCTCTTCACATACTTTACATATATAGACAAAATCTAAATAGATAACATATAAAACTAACATGGTTCACAGAATCCATGTTTTTACTCGGAGAAAAAATTAAAATTTAGAGTTATAAGTTTTTTAGATTTTTCAGAATGACATTCTGATATGAAATGTGAGCCTTATTCATATAAGACAACGTCATATAGTTGGACTTGACCCATTTTCATCGGGTCTAGAATTTCCCTCTCTAGAGTAATTGATCGTTTTTTTAAAAGAAAATAAATATAGTTATTTTCATTAAAGTTAACTAAAAATATGATTATTTTAGTTAATATTCATTGATTCATATATTTAGGTCCAATGAATCACTCACTTGTGTGAAAGTTAAGTGCGATAAATTGATTAATTTGTATTGTTAGACTGGTAAGTGTGGTTGTAACACCAGATTCCAGGTACGCATTTAGTTTAAGCATGTATGTTTTTTCTGGGACTCGACGAGTTGAAGGCCCAACTCGTCGAGTAGGGTCGTGATCCGCGGGCATTTTAAGTGACCTACTCGACGAGTCGGGAGACTGACTCGACGAGTAGGTGTTGTTTGAGGGAAACCCTAAATTCGAGGGTTTGCACCCTATTTAAACGCCTTATTGCAGCCTCCATTGTCCCTAATGCTCCCAGAACACCTCTTATCGAAACCCTAGCCGCTTTGAGTGATCTAAGGTCATTTTTGGTGCTTTGGGATGGTTGTGAAGCTTGGAAGGAAGGGAGAAGCTTGGAAATTCGAGTTGGGGCTTGTAGATCCAGAGATCTTATTCCATCTTCAGCTCAATCAAGTTAAATGCCCCCTGTTTTGGTCTTTCATTTGGTTGTTCATCTTTAGGGCTTAGATTTTGGGTGCATTTAGGGCTTTCTAAGCCATTTCCGGATTTGTGAAGTGATTCATGGAGTTCTACTTTCAGATCTGAGTCATTGGAGGGGTCTTATGGCATAAAGGTGTCAACTCTATGGCCATGAGAGCTCCATGCACATTGTATAGCACCTTTTATGGATTTTTGAGCTAAAAACCCTATGCATGTGCACCAAGTTAGGAACTTTACGTATAAAATGGACACTAGGAGGCCAGATGTATGATTTTGACGTGTTAAGACCCATTTAAATCGACTGTATAGTAAGGTTCAAGAAGGAACTCGACGAGTTGTTCTTGGAACTCGGCGAGTCATTGTGTAATGACCACTAAATCCTTTCTGTGGTTGGACCAGTGGCTCAGGAAGGAAGTCCCATAATTGTTTAGACTTGTAAAGGGGACCTGGTAATCATGGGACTCGACGAGTGTATGAACAGACTCGGAGAGTCCAAGGCAATCTCCCAACCTTTGAAGATGGACTCGACGAGTTGTTCTACAACTCGGCGAGTCATAGACTGGACACGTTCTTATGAGGGATATGAACTCGGCGAGTCGGATGGAGATGGTCCCAATGGTTTGGATGAAGGAAAACTCGACGAGTTCTCGCTAGACTCGACGCGTGGTGTCGAGATTGTATTGGATTAGTGGAGTATGGACTCGGCGTGTTGGCGGGCCAACTCGGCGAGTTAGGTCAACTGGATGTTGACTTTGAATGGTTATGGTATTGACCCTGGTTAGGGTTGCATGTTCTGGTTGATGACGTGAGAATTTTCGTGTAGGGATTGAGGAGTCGAGGAGGGTTGATCTTCGCGCAGAGGACGGTTCAGACACTACACGACATTAAGGTGAGTTACCTTCCAGTAGGGGTGGGTATAAGGCCACAATTTTGACCCACCAACAGGGGTAGTTAGTAGATAGTTGTCTTTGTGATAATTATATGGGTCTGGTTATGTGATTTGGTTATGAGATATGCCTGCGTGATATGATATATGTATAGTGGTAGTGACAGGGAATAGTCCTTCCTTGGCATAGGTCGTTAGGACCGAGGGGTAGGTCAGTAGTCGATATGCCTGATTGTATGTTTACAGTATGCTAGTGGTAGGGGTGAAATAGTCCCCAATTACTGGTTGAAAGATACCGACGACAGTTACCGGTTGAAAGATACCGATGACAGTTACCAGTTGAAAGATACTGATGGCGGTATCGGTTGAAAGATACCGATGATAGTTACCGGTTGAAAGACACCGAAGGCAGTTACCGTTTGA
This sequence comes from Lactuca sativa, assembly GCF_002870075.4. Lineage (NCBI taxonomy): Eukaryota > Viridiplantae > Streptophyta > Magnoliopsida > Asterales > Asteraceae > Lactuca > Lactuca sativa. The sequence continues at coordinate 137,558,276 of NC_056630.2, read as the reverse complement.
AAGATACCGACGATATTATATGATATGTGGTATAATGGGGGAACACACTAAGCTTTGTGCTTACAGTTTTGGTTTGGTTTCAGGTACCTCTTCGTCGAAGGGGAAGGAGCCGGCGGTGTAGCAGCGCATCACACACACACATGGTTTCCGCATAGTTTTATGGGATTGTACTCTTATATTTATTACAGTCTGATGATATGGGTTTTGAGACATGACATTACGATATGATTTTAACAATGTTTTGGCAAGTTATTTTATAATTCACAAAATTTAAAAATGAAATTTTTGGTCTCGAAATTTGGGATGTTACAGTGGTACTTTTGGCTTGTCACGTCAGCATCATATTATTTTTTCCTCAACACCCCCTCCCCTCGCGCCAATACATACTAAAAAAGGCATAAAAAATAAAACATAATAAAATAGTACGTCACGCCTAATCATCAACGGTTATAACGTCATCATAATCTTCGCCCGAATCTTCTACAAACTTGTATGAATTGTCGAACAAATCATCATCCAATTTTTTAACGCGAACTTTCGGCCTCATTTTTTTGGAGATAAGCTAGTGTTGTTAGCATAATGTTCTCGGTAAATATCGCAACCTGCAATGTCAACGTATCTGATGAAGTCGATAAGGATGAAGGTATTTTGGATTTGTAAATCTAAGTATATATAAGTGTTTGGTTTTTGTTTTGTGTTTTAAAATGTGAAGTGTGTGTTTATTTATAACAGATAAAAAGTAATAATAATAATAATAATTGTTTTGAAAATTTAGCCATTAGAAAACAGTAAAGAAAACGTTAAATGGAAAATGAATGCTGCAAAGGAAGCTCATGTTGTGGCCTTGCCGCACCTTACCATCTAGGGCGGTGTCATGTTCAATGCAACATTACGATGACACTTCACCACTGCATGATGCGGTAAGGATATCTAGCAACGTCAAGACAAACCAGTATCATTGTAAGATTTAAACATCTTAAACATTTCAAATTAAAATAGGTCTTCAATTCGAACATTTCAAATTAAAATAGGTCTTCAATTCGAATCGTACAAGGTTCAATCCTAAAATTAGCTATCATTCAATAAATAAATAAAAAAAGCTAACCAAAAAATAAAAAGCAAAATTATAATAATAAATTGCTACAAGAATTCGTCATGAAAATCACATAAAAGGATTAATAATTACATGTTTTTACTTTTTTATTTAAAAAGAACTATTATCATTATATTATAGTTTTTTTTATCAAGTTTTATATATTAACGTTTTCTATTAAAATTTGATCAATATACAACAATTTATATTTTGAAAAAATACATAATATACATAAAAAAAGGTATCATTGTTATTTATGAATAAAAAATATTCTAAACTTCTACAAACTTGAGAAAACCACACAAAAATTAGTGACGGGTAAAAAAATCTAGAAAATATTTAATTCATTCTCTACTACATATACAATTGCTACAAAACATTTTCAACAAGAAGCAGGTAATGTTTATTGTAAGCCTAATTTCACATAAGTTGTCTTGTGTACATGATTTAAATACTTGTTTAAAAAAAAAAAAAAAAAACATTTACTAAAACGAATCATACGATATAGTATTTTTTTATAATCAACACAGGCATTTCAAAGTTGAAAGGAGATGAGATTCAAATATAAGATCTCTCTATTTTGAGGATTTTAATCATAGATGATCATCAAGGTGGTGGTATGTAACTTGGCAATTGATCATATATGTTACGATATAAAATTTTACAACGAACCAAAAATAATATAACTAATATTTTTTTATTAATACAGAATTTATATCAATCTTTGAAACTAAAAGATTATAAAGTTTGGCTAATAGAAATTAAATAAGTTTTTTACATGCTATTTGAGTATTTGACTTTTATGTGGAATGTGAAAAGAACAAGTTTCAATTTCCCTCCTTTCTTTTTGCCTCTTTTCCTCCTTAAATCAAGCATTATCTGCTCATTTCGTCCTACATCAATCTCAATTCTCATGCCTATGTTTTAAGAAAATGTCGGTTATTTTAAACAAAATATTTTTATATTAAATATCAAAATCCAAAAGGATATCTTTTATCTTGAAAGTTGAAACGCACATAAATAAATATCTAATATTTTTATGTAATTACTTGAGGCATCATTTGTAATTTTGATTTAAATTTTTTACTATTACTACTAGTAATCAAAAGATATTTTACATTTCAACTACCTTTTGGACCGAATTCTTTTTCAAACTAAAGTTATTTATTGTTTATTTTATTTTAATATCACTTGTTTTCATGACCCTACAAGAGAAAGAGAGGCCCATTGCTTTGGACATTTCCAACCCATGATTTTGCATAATTGACCAAAAAATGACCGAAGAAGTCCACAAACATTTTCAATTTTCCAACACTCCATCACTCTTCTTACTACTCCATGGACAACCACCACCACTACCACCACCCTCCTCAGCCGCCACCTCAGCTCACTCCGGCCAAGAGTTCGCGCCAACGCTACAACGAATGGTTTGTCGCAATTCTCATGTCTACTTTTGTTATTACACTTGCATACAAATAAATATATGATACATGAATATGAGTATTTGTATATATGGTAAAAGAAGCTTTGCACGTCTTACTTTTGCAGGATATTTCGTGATGTTCCAAGCGATATAATGATAGAAGTGAACGGTGTTATGTTTGCTCTTCATAAGGTAAGTTCATGATTTATTCTCATTTTCTATAAAATTGAAATCTTTTTACTACTTGTTCTAAAGATTCTTGAAGCTACTTTGGTTTGACCAAAAAGTCAACCTTCAATCCCTTGTAGAGTTGAGTTGTAGTAATCTGTGAATTCATACAAGTTATTTTTGCAGTTCCCTCTTGTTTCCCGATGCGGTCGAATCCGAAGACTAGTAGCAGAACACAGAGAAAATGCAATATCAAAGATAGAACTTGTGAGTTTACCAGGAGGAACAGAAACATTTGAGCAAGCTGCTAAATTCTGCTATGGAATCAACTTCGAGATAACATCATCCAACGTCGCTCAGCTATGTTGCGTCTCCGATTACCTAGAAATGACAGAACATTTCTCGAAACGTAACCTGGGTTCCCGTGCCAACGAATATCTCGACACTGTTGTTACCAAGAATCTTGAAATGTCTGTTGAAGTTTTGAAACAATCTGAAAACTTACTCCCTTTAGCTGATGATCTTAAAATCGTTACTAGATGCATCGATGCTATAGCTTCTAAAGCTTGCGTTGAGCAAATCGCGTCGAGTTTCTCGAGGCTAGAATACAGTAGCTCCGGCAGACTTCACATGAGTCGATTCAAGGGGGAACCCGATTGGTGGATCAAAGATTTGTCTATTCTTCGAGTTGATTTCTATCAGAGAGTTATGAACGCGATGAAATGTCGAGGGGTGAGGCCCGAGAGTATCGGTGAATCGCTTATGAGTTATGCCGAAAAGGAGTTAACGGGTTTACACAATCAGAATAAAAAAGTCGAGGCTCGTGGTGGGTCGGGTCACGAAGGAATCGTGGTGGAAGCCATTGTCGGTTTACTTCCGGTTGAGAAACTTGCAGTGCCGTTAAGTTTTCTTTTCGGGCTGTTACGAGCGGCGGTGATGCTTGATTGCTCGGTGGCGTGTCGGCTTGATCTCGAGAGGCGAATTGGATCACAGTTAGATTTAGCGACGCTCGATGATCTTTTGATCCCGTCTTTACGCCATGGAGATGATACATTGTTCGACGTTGACGCTGTTCATAGAATTTTGGCAAATTTTTCGCAGCAAGATGATAGCGACGACGATGATATGGAAGATGACGATGGTGATGGTGATGGGTTTGAGTCAGATGGGCCCGATTCGCCTTCCCAATCCGCTCTAGTCAAAGTCTCGAGGCTAATCGACAGTTATCTCGCTGAAATCGCACCGGAGACAAACCTTAAACTCTCCAAATTTATCGCGGTGGCGGAAAGCTTGCCGGCACACGCTCGAACAGTTCATGATGGTCTATATCGATCCATCGATGTTTATCTCAAAGTACGTCGATCTTGAATTTTGAATTTTGTTGTCAAAGCTAATGCTAATTATACGTTTTCTACAAATCTAAAACCTGCAGGCTCATCAGGGTTTATCGGAATTCGACAAAAAGAAGCTATGTAAACTGATTGATTTCAATAAATTGTCGCCGGAAGCCGGAGCACACGCTGCACAGAACGAACGCCTTCCTCTTCCGGCAGTCGTTCAAGTCCTGTACATTGAGCAGTTAAGGCTTCGAAATGCGTTATGCTGTAATTACCCAGAGGAGAACCTGAAGCCGCCGATGCACCACCAGTCGTGGCGGATCAACAGCGGAGGTCTGAGCGCTGCCATGTCACCGAAAGATAATTATGCATCTCTGAGGCGGGAAAACCGGGAACTGAAATTGGAGTTGACTCGGTTAAGAATGAGATTGAATGATTTCGAGAAAGAACATGTGTGCATGAAGAGGAGTATGCAGAAATCGAATTCACGTAATTTCATGAGTTCTTTCTCGAAGAAAATTGGTAAATTGAATATGTTTGGACATGGTTCTTCTTCGAGGGGATCAAGTTCACCACCATCTAGGCATTCAGAAAGAACAGATTCTAAGGTCATAAGTAGGACAGATTGAATCAAATTTTACAAGTATTTTTGCTAAAAATTTAGAGTTTAACGAGAAAAAAAAACATTGTACTCTTGTGTATTTGTTTATTATAGTGTTATGTTTGCATTTTTCTCTCTCTCACAATATTATAAGTTTCGCTACTTTTCTTATTAAGATGTTATCTTGTAAAAAGTCTATGGTTGTTTCAGTATTTTTCTTATTAACATATCCTAATCCTAATCCTAATAATAATCCTAATAAAAGAATCATTTTAATACAGGAGACATACCCTAAATACTTATTTCATCTCCAAGTTAAATTATTATTATACCCTTCAACTCATTCATCTCTCCATAACCATTCAATTCTCCTTCCATTATTATCCCAATATATCATTTATCTCTCAATAAAATCAAAATCAAAATTCAGATCCTCCCGATTGATGATTTAATTTGATTACTAATTTAATATCCGCAAAAATAGTTTGAAAAAATAAATATTCGTTATTAATTCCAAATTTAAAATTCTATTCCGCTTCATATATACCTCTGTATCGTTTCATTATACTCATAGATTTATTTTGTTCAAGTTTAATAGCAATGCACAGATTTTGGTGATTTGTTCCGGTATAAAGAAAAACAGTATGAAGTTGTTGCATGTGCCTTCATACATAGTTTTTTCAAACTGACCACCAGCATATCAGGTGTTGCAATATCCTCGGTGTTTGTACTATACCACTATAGTCCAGGTGGAGGGATGATGGCTATGGGTAATGTTGTTGGTCAGTTGTTGCTTTACAAGTTAAATCATTACCGACATGCATACGCCATAAACAAAGTAAACTCATGTGTCTGGTTTTTCACCTTATTGAACCATTTTGATGGTTCTTGAATTTCAGCATAGAACCCTCTTAAAACAAGTAATTGGAAGATATAAGAGCTCTGTTGAACATCTGTTGGAAGATATAAGTTGTCTCCTTTGTAGTATCCATAGGTAATGACAGTTAGATACTTTGTTTTTTATTGGTCTTATTTGGATATGCAATAAAATCATTTTTTTTGTAATTTAATATTCAAATATAGGATTTGTATCCTTGCGCTCATGAAACCAATATTAATCGTAAAAGCTTGAAGTTTGTAACCTCAGATTTAGTAAAGCACATATAATGGATGATGTTTATTGTGAAATTTTCAATGTCGTGTCTATATATTTGCAAATCTATAGGCTATTGTATAACCTTTCCCTTCATGTTTTTCTAGATGTTTTTTCCAACGTGTAACTACAACGCTCCTGATGTGTAGCTTAGTTTTTTGATTAATCTGTTGTTTTCCCTATTTTTCTTATAATTATGTATGTTTATGTATTCTATTCCTTAAAAAGTGTCACGTCAAGATGGACTTTGATACTCTTCCAAAGTTTATTAATGAATTAAGCAATCGCATCAATCTTGACTCACATGGTGATGAAGCTTTATGTGTGTGTACCGGTGAGAATGGGGCCCAATCGATTCTTACTAGGACCAACTAACTATATCTTTGTTACTAGTTCAAGATGACACCTAGCTTAGATCATCCATTTTATTCTTCGAATGCTGGAATTGCAAAGTAGCACACTAAAATTTAAAAAAAAAAAATCGACAATGATGTATGTTACCGGTGAAACATGTCCTAATTGTCAAATCAATTTCTTGATGTTGCATTTAATTTTCTTATAGTTTTTATCATTTCTTATATATGTCGTACCGTCGAACATTTTAGTTTTCAAAACTCATTTTTCTGTCAAAATGTTGGATTTGTAATGCCTTTAATGATGTCATGTTGACTGTAATTTCCATTTTTGTTGACTGAAATCCAAAATGAGACACAATTCTAGCACTATATTGGACACATATTTTTAACACAATTTCAAAAAGAAATGTATTTAAGTTATATATTATATATTTTAGTTATTAGAGATCTCAAATTCTATCACAACGAAGCACATAATCTTAAATCTTTTTTTATCATAAACCAATAATAATAATAATAATAATAATAATAATAATAATAATAATATTGAGTGAATGATATTAAATAACAATCACAAAAACTATTATTGAAGTTTAGTTCTTTTTTTTTCGTTGTTGTGCAACCAAAACACACACATATATAATTGTGTTTAATAATCACTTGAGGATCTTTAATAATCACTTTCTTATCTAACTTAATTTTTATTTGTATACTAAAAAATACATGTTTTGATTTTAACATATTATAACAATTTACAATGGGAAAAAAGGAAAACGGTTTTCTATTCAGAGCTTAACAATATGAATTTTGAAAAAGAATAGTTATGATGGGGTTTAATAAGTCATTTTAAAAAAAACACTCCTAAACACCCCATTAGTATGTTTTATTAATTTTTTTCAAATATTAGATTAGTCATTACGACTCCAATTTATTTATTGTGTTTTTCTTTATCAACCGCAGTTTCTGCATATCTAAATTGAAATACAAATTATTACTTTTTTAGTGGACTTCAGAAGTTAAGTATAAGTTATGAAATCTTATTTTATAAGCTAAGCGAAACTATATTTCTATTTTTAAAATCTATGTTAGCTAAGCGAAATTACATTTCTATTTTTAGAATCTATGTTATTTTACTATAACACCCATGGTTTCTACGAGTTTAAACCTAGTTATCTTTCTAGTATATATGGTAACACCATATTAGAATCTATGTTATTTTACTATAACACCATCATGATTTATTTTTTAGTAAATCAAGAAAAAAATCATTTTGATGACAATTTTGGTGAATATAAACAAAATCATCATAAAAAATAATCATCGAAATGTTTTTTTTTAGAATTTCTTTTATGATTCATTTTATTTTTGATTTTTTTAGTGATTCATTTGTTTTGTTCGCTAAAAAAATATGCCAAAAAAAATTCTTACTTTCCTACCAAAAAAATTCCTACCGGATATATATATATATATATATATATATATATATATATATATATATATATATATATATATATATAATATGCAAAATGATTACAAAAAATTATCCAAAACATAACTATTTTATGATATGACATCACGCATTTTGATGTTTTATCTTTTTTCTGGAAACGACAAATATCATTAAAAGCATATGCTAACAAGAAATTAGGCGAGGCAAAACAAAAGTAAAAGTAAAAGCTATAAGGAAGAGATTAACAGGATAGATGGATAAAGGTGAAATACTCCAATCGACCCAAGTTCCACAACCCGAGTTGCTTCTATATTTACACCATACGTATGATAAAGAGATAATGTTGTCGGCAACTTTTGTAGGGGGCACATTAGTTTTCTTGAAAACCTTGTCATTTATGACCATCCAAATGTTCCAAATAAAACAATAAAACATCATACTTAGGATCAACTTTTTCTAGAACAATTCCCTCATGTAGGTGCGAAATTGATAAAGTCTTTAACCCCCAAAAAAATTACTATGTTGAATCTCACACCATTTGAGAATCAATTCTTACACAACTTTAAAATACTCACAGGTAATAAGAAGATAGTCAGTTGATTCTATCTCCATATTGCACAGTAGGAAAAGAGTGTTAGGAAGGTTAATTCCGCTAATTGCCAAAGCATCTGCCACCGGAATTCTACCTAATTACACCTACCAAATGAAACATCACACCTTTGATTACTCCTTGTTGGCATAAACTGTGTAAAGAAAGGCAAACAAATTTAAAAGGTAAAAAAAAAAAAAAAAAAAAAAAAAAAAAAAAAAAAGTAGAGTTGATTTGTTCTAGTTCTATCATTTAATCATTCAATCTCGATATTTTTTTAAAAAATCATCTTCTTCCACATATCTGCTTTCCTCTTAATCACCTCAACCAAGAGGGAAATTCCAATTCATCATGCATTTCAATACAATCAAAGAGAAAGCCCCAAGGGTGCTATCTTACTCATCACTATAACCAATGTTGTTAAAGATCGTATACTACTACGATCCTACTTATGTAAATCATTCTTGTCATACTCGGATCATTTCTTGTAAGCTCGGATGTATGATATCATAAAAATGTTATCATTTATGTTTTTAAAAAAAATATATAATATTTTGTCTTGGGCTAACTAATAAATTGAATATAAACTCTAGAAACATTTTTGAAATTTATATATTTTTTATGTTTGTACTTTTCATGACTTAAAATGCTTTTGATGTAATCTTACGATCACAATCTTACAAAACAAAAAAATATCAGATCCTGATCTTTGAAAATATTCATCTGAACTATGCTCAATAAAACAAAACCTATTTGAACATTGTAACAGCTCACAAACAACTACAAGAACATTAAGATAAGACTCAAAAACATCTATTTTAGATCACGAGAACATTTAAAAAGCAGTCACAGATCTTAAATTGACCATAACCAACATCATTTAATCTCTTAGATAAAAGGAAGAGTTTCAAGATTTAAGAAACAAGAAAACACATAGCTCACGTTCTAAGCAATAAACTTAAAGAAACATATCTGGAAACACCCGAATGATGAAAGATCTTTCATTACACTGATCTTGTATAGAATCGGATCCCAACAGCAACACCCAAGATCACCAATGGAACCAAGAACTGAAGAATCTTGATGATGAACTCGGATGTCTTGTCTTGGTTATAATGAGCTTGCTTTGGAGGCTTGTATTCAACCTTGGAGGGAATAGTTGCTGAGTCAATATCACCAACATAGAATTCATCCATCATCGATTTAGCAGTTGTACTATGTCCCACATCTTCAAAATCATCTGTTGCATCCTTACCTACAAAGTTGTTCGCAATAAACAAAAATAAAATAAAATAACGATTATTTGTCATACGTACTTCAAACAAAAAATTGTACTTTACTGTATCAAATATGCATATAAGCATAATTTTAGGAATATTTAAAACAAAAAATGGTGCTAAATGTGAGATACCTGTTGCTGACAAGAGAACGTCATCACCACCAGGATGATCTTCCAAGAATTTGGTCACATCAAACACCTGCACGTATCACCATATTAAACCATGATTAGGTTAAGGACTTATTAGTTATTACAAAAAGAAATATAAAGGAAAAGATACTTTCTAAGTATGGTTGTCTAAAATTATTATTATTACTATTATTTTATTTTTGCAAATTACCGACACGGCAGTTGGTTAAAAGTTACGAGATAGTTTTTAAAAGGTATTCGCGAGCTTTAGTAATAAACTTGTGGCTGTAGTTTAGTGGTAAGAATTCCACGTTGTGGCCGTGGAGACCTGGGCTCGAATCCCAGCAGCCACACTTTTACACTTTTTTTTTCGGATAGACAAACAAATTTTAAGGACATCTGAGAACATTCACCAAAGATTACATTTTCTTCATTAACTAACTTCAAATCTTTATATTAGCTTTGTTGTAGTTTAATGTTGTGATATATATTGCTTTTAATCAATTTTGTAGTTTACTTTCACTTTTGTTATATGTGTATCTTCTATGTTTATGTACTTTTAGTTATTTAATAAAAAAGTTTAGTATACGGAGTAGTAATTATTATTATTAGATATTCAATAATAAGCTCAATTTAAAGGTCAGATCGAGATCTATCATATAATGTAACTCTTTATGGGGGAAACTATTATATTCGATAATTAAGTACTTGTGAATTTTTATTGATGGATAAATTTAACAAATTGTATTTGCATATGCAAAATCTGATAACAATGTAAATTAAAAATTCAGTAACCATAAGAGTTTAATATACTTTTTTTTTTTTTTTGATAAATGAAAAGTTTTATGGGGAACTATTTGGAGGATGATTGGAAAGAATTTGGATTTGATAGCGAACCCTAACCCTAATCCTAATGAACTCTGATTCAAATCCACTTAGTTTGACTAGAAAGTCAACTCCTGCATTATCTGGATCAAGAAAACCTCCAAGATGCAAGATTTATAAAAAATTACATCTCAAAAACTCAAATTACCATAAAAAAAATATCAAATCCTCGTCAATTAGTTATCAATAATGCACAGCTCTCCATTATATATTTGAACAAGTTAGCATTCGGCTGAATCCACCAACCACGAATAAAAATTATGTACATAAACTTCACTTAACAAATTTCAAATTAAGACGAGTCAAATAGAGTTCAATTATTCAATTGAGATCCGTAGTAATCACGAGCTACATATCAATCGTAAGTTGAATCGTAAATCATGTTTGGATATACGCACCTTGCCATCGATGATGAGCCAGCAATCTTTGGGATCGTTGTGCTCCGCAACTTCCTTCAAAGTGTACACTTTGCCCATTATCGATCGCCCAAAAATTACAGAGCTATAGTAGATCTACGGAGCCCCAAATTGCGATCTCTCAAGAACCCTTTTAGAGATGGATTTAAAGAACAAAAATGGAGGTGGGTTGTCAAAGATTGTAGGTGGCTAATTTCTAGTTTGGGGGGGTTGTTGAGGAGATGAAACGAATGGACTGGTATCACAAAATCTAGGTGGGGGTTGGTGAGAGAAGTAAAAGTGGTGCGCTAACTTAAAAAATGGAGTAGAAGTGTTGAAAGTTTAACGTCTGATTTTTAACCATGGTTGGTGTCCGGACGTGCGTATTGCGTAACATGTTTTTAACTTTTAAAGAGCCAGTTACAAAAATGCTCCATAATCTTTTCTGAAATATGCACCTCTGATCCACTTTTTTTTTAATTTGTTGCACTAACAGTAGCAGTGGTTTATTGTTTGCTCTTGTGGTCCATTTTTAACGGAAGGTGTACACTTTCATACCATTATTATACTATCTAATATTTTTCAAATGTTAGTTCACTATTCTTAAGGTCTCATCAAGGAACAGTGTTTTGTGGTATGGGTTTGAAAGAAAAGTATGAGATTGAAAAGCTAAGGTTTTCCGTCACCGTATTCTCTCTTCCCCCATCTAATATCTCTCTCATTTATTTAGATTTCCAATATGATATCAAGATATTATCTCGCTTCTCTCTCAATTGATATCGAGGCCTTCAGCCAATGACCCATCGATTCACTACAAACAATAAGTCATTTAGTGGCAAATATTTTTAATGACATATGTTCTATGTGTCACTATATCATATTTTTTAGTGGCATATTTTATGTGTCACTATAAAAACTAATAGATTTAATGCCAGTTAATATTTTATGTCACTAATATTCATAATTATTAGTGGCATAATGTTTTAATATGCCATTAAAAGTTAATTTTATTAGAAATATATTACATAGTATAATTAAGAGTAAATTAAAAAATTGGTCCCTAATCTTACCAAAATCACGATTTTGGTCCATCAGAACCTTTTTTGATTTTGAAGACCACGAGTATGAGCAACGAAAATGTAACACCCTGTTCGGAAAAGCATTCATTTATGGATCCAGAAGTCAAGGTTAGGGGCATTTTGGTTATTTATGGGTTTTGAGTTTTATTCAAGAAGGTTTCGGGCCGGGGTGTGTTGCTAGAAGCGTAGGGTTTCTCGCCACCTTTTTGTGATTATAAAGTTTGTCGGAAACGGACTTGGAACGAAGGAGCTTTGCACTTTGAAGCTATTGGCAGAAATGGCCCCTTAATGGAAAAGTGGCAAGGAAGGTGGCTAGCATGAGTACACCCCTGCGTAAGCTAGGGTACACCCAGTGTAGAAGGGTGAAGGATCGCGGGTGCAGAGAGGCGTACGCCCAGCGTACGCTCAGAGTCTCAAAACCCTAACTTTTAGGGTTGAGCCACTATTTAAAGAACATAACACCATGGTTATCAACCTTCCTCTCATGTTCATATAGCCCCCATGAAACCCTAATCCTCTTTGAGTGTTCTTGGAGCTTGGAAGGCTTGGTAAGAGCATTTTGGTGTTTTGGATCCACTCTTCAAATAAGCAAAGGTCAAGACAATGTGTTGGTGCAAGGAAGAAGGTTTAGATCTAGGGTTATTGCTTCATTCCAGACCTTCTTGAGGTATAAAGTCTTGAACTTGTCTCTTGAATGTTTAGATCTTCTAGGATGGAGTTTTTGGATCTTTTAGATCCCAATATTGGACCTTTATGACTCAACTCGTTTTGTTAGACCTTGAGTTGCCATTTTCAGTTCTAAATGAGTCCCCAAGGCAAAAAGTGGCCACTTTGATGGTCCATTTGTGTTCATGCATGAGATCTAGCCCTCTTTATGGAAGTGGAATGTCATTTTGGGAGTTTGGGGTTTGTTTGGACCATGTAAAGTTACCAAGTCAGTGACTTTATGGTTTAAGACGTGAAAAAGGACTTGGATCTGAGTTTGTAGCTCCTGGAGTGGAGGAATAAGCACTTAATGGAAAGATGGCTTAACAGGATACTACGTTGAGCGTACGTGCAGGTACGCCCAACGTACTCATCGTCAATCTTGTACGCTAAGCATACATTAGAGTACTCCCCGCGTAGCGCTGCCAGTTGGGTTTCGAGCATTTGGGCCTCGATGTGGGTTGTGCTTTGGACTATAGGTCTTTGGGCCTTAGTGGGCCATCAGGAGTCGGTGATTATGGGCCAAGTATATGTGTTGAGCTTAGGGTAATGTAACGCCCCGTTCTAAAATATCTTTTATGGGTATTGGATTTTATTTGAAAAGGGTTTTCGGGTTGGGGTGTGTCGCTAGAAGCGTAGGTCTTCTCGCCACCTTTATGTGGATATAAATGGTGGTTGTCGAGGCCAACAAAATTTATAACCCTAAATATTACACACTAAAATAGTGTATAGTGGTAAAGGGATCGTATCCATGGAGATTGGTTCAATTTAAATCTCAATGTAAATCACTTGTTTAAGTACTCATAAAAAAAAGTAAAAGTAAAATGGGGGATTTTGATCTTTTGAGATGTTTAAAAGAAAACTAGAATTGCACTAAGATTTAAAAACACAAATCAACAGAAGAAAAGTTTGATGTAAAATCATTAAAAGAAAGATGGTTGACTTTGGACTTTCATCACTTGAACATTTGGTTAAATAATCATGAGAATACCAAGGTGCAATACTTGTGTTTAAAATCTAACTTGGCTATAGCAATTTATAAGCATAACTTGCCTCAACTCTTCTTTTGTATAAAAATGACTAGAGAAGCTCATAGCACATTTCCTAAATCAAAGTCACAAAACTAATGAAGCATGTAATTTTGTGAAAATCAATTAGCATTAGGTTTTAAGAGTCACCAAATCCAAACAGTAATCTATTGCTTTCATTACCACTATGGAGAAAACATTTTCTTAGTCTAAATGAAATGAAAACAAACATTTAAACTAATTGTTGCTTGTTAAATTGAAGACCCAATACTTAGCCAAGAATTTAACCAAGAAAAATAACATTCACATATCAATATTCATGACTAGAGATATATAAACATGAAGGAAGTTTTCATAAAAAATATAATCATAGATATTCAACACAAGTTCATGAAATTCTTCAAAATAACCAAAACATTCAAGCAATTATATCCAAATCAACCAAATGAAAATCTAGCCAAGCATGACCAAAATTAAACAAAAACAAGAGAGATTAGAGATACCAAACATTGTTCAAGATGAAAGATGAAAGAAATCCACAAATCTTCTAATCTGCTAGAGAGAAAAAGTGTTTGTTTCTTCAAGTCTTCATAATGAAAAATCCTCTCAAAACTTCAGTAAAAAGTGGTCAAAATCGGATCCAAAAGTTGCCCAAAAGTATTCCACCAACTTTCCCTATATAGAGACAAAAGGCTAAAATTCGGGTTCTTCACAGTGCGATCCACGCGGACCACTTGTAAATCCACGCGGACCGCGTGGATTCTGCTGAATGGGATTTTTGGCCCATTTAATTGGCACTTCTAGATTACTCTTCTCATCTATGGTCCAGCCCGTTTGTGCAAGTTCTTGATAGCCCAATTATGTCTTCCAAACTCTTCCAAGATGCTCCAATGCTCTTTTAATCTTCTATAGCTCGAATTCTCGTCGTCCCACCTGAAATTTAAGTATGACGCGCTTCTTGCTTATATTGACACCAAGCCCAATTGCACCACTTCAAGTCCATGAACAAATTGCAAGCCTCCAATAGTCCCGCACTCCTTCCAAACCTCCAATAACAAATAGTCTTCGGTAAATCCTACAAATAAGCTCAAAAGACTAGAAAGCACCCGGTAAAGGAGAAAAATAAGAAAAAGAGAAAATATGCGTGAAGATTAACTAAAATGAGGTGGTTTTAACTAAAAATAAACTATGAAAAGAAGTAATAAAAACTAAACTATCAATAAAGTTCGTCGGGAACGGACTTAGGATGGAGGAGATGTTGTAAATTGAAGATATTGGCAACAATGGTCTCTAAGGGGGGAAGTTTAGCAAAGGGGTCCCATGCATGCATGCACGTGTTTGGCTAGGTACGCCCAACGTAAGCTAGATGTACGCCCAACGTAATGGAGGAAATGAACGCGGAGGTCTCTCGACGTACGCCCATCGTACTGGATGTACGCCCAACGTACGTCTATCATCTAGAAACCCTAAACTTAGGGGCAACCACTATATAAGGAACATAATGGGTCTCATCCTAGCCTCCATAAACACTCTCTTATCCTCGGAAACCCTAGATAGCCGTCCCACCTCCATTGTTAGGTGTGTTTGACCTTGGAAAGCTTGTTTTGGAAAAGGAGAGCCAAGAAGAATAAAGGGGAAGTTGTCAAAGAAGGAGTTGAGTGGCTGGAGCTCGTAGATTTGGAAAGACATCATCTTCTGAGGCCCTTTTGAGATAAAAAGTCTCTGGCTTGACAATCATAATGTCTAGATCTATGTGTTGTGAAGTTTTGACATCTTTCTTGTCCCAAAAACCTCATCTTGATGCATGATTCGAGTTGGTTGAGATTAGTTGTCCTTTTAGACCTGAGGAGAGGTCTTGAGTAAGAAAAATGAGGTCCCAAGGGCTTTGGTTGTCTCATATGTGATATAGATAGGTCTTAATGGATTAAGACCTTGGATTAAGAGCTTTATGGACGTCCCAAGTAATAAAGTTTGATACTTTATGAATCTTAGGCATATTTGGTCTATGGATATGAAGTTTGGGCTTAAGAGATTAAGCCATTAAGATCTTATGAGAAGTTGTAGTTCAGCGGAGTTACGCCCCGCGTAAATAGGAGTACGCCCGGCGTAGTGGGTCTGTGTCCCGATTCCAATCCGCGTGCATCGTTGTACGCCCAACGTACCAAGAAGGGTACGCCCAACGTACTCCCTCTGTTGGGTGTTCATTTTGGGCCTTAAGAGATTGGGTTGTTATTGGGCTATTAGAGCTTGGGTCGTGTCTGGACATGTTGGATGGAGTATTTTGGACTCACTAATTATTATGGACCTTGGATCTAGGCCCATTTGGTGAGGTGGGCCCAATTTAGTAAATTGGGCCAATATTGGGTTTTCTTCGGACTTTTGGTCTTTGGGCCATTAGTGGGCTTGAGAGCTTACCTAGTGTTGGGCCTTTCATATTTTTATTATGGGCCTTAGTCTTGGACCAGATTGAGTTAAGGGTAAATTGGTCAATTTACCCTTTGAAGGATATTGTGCTTGGGCTAATGATTGTTTTGCTACTTCGGATAGTTCTGGATTTTTGGTGAGGCGGTGGTTCGGGAATCTGCTTCTTCAGTTCAGAGTTTCGGCAGTTGCGAGGTGAGTTATCCTCACTATATCAACAGGGTCTAAGGCACCAAGGTCGACCCTTTTATCGGATGGAAATCCGAGTAGTTGTTGTTATGTTATTGCTTTGTTATGTTTGCATCCTGGTAGTTAGGATGATATATGTTAGAGACCTGGTTAGGGTCGATGATGCTATGCTAGTGACCGGTTAGGTCGGAATCCTGGTAGGGATGTGCTTTGTATGTGATCTGCTAAGATCGGTTTGATTAGTTGTGATTCGATATATAATTGTATGTTTATGTGCACATGGTTGTTGGACTGGGGTTGGGTTGAGGCGGGTCCTGCTTTGTGCTGCAGGCCAACATACCCAAGGTGGACCGGTTGTCCTGAAGGCCCAGCGAGCGATCCGGATAGACTGTAGGCCCCAAAAGGGCGGACCAGTCGTGCCGAGGCTCGGAGAGTGGACCAGGCCGACTGAAGGCCCGGTGCGGGCAAACCAGTCATACTGTAGACTCAGAGAGTGGACCAGGTGGATTGAAGGCCCGGTGCGGGCGGACCAATCACACTATAGACTCGAGGTATATGGTTAGACTCGGAGGGTGGACCAGGTGGACTGTAGGCCCGGTGCGGCGGGCCAGTCACACAGTAGACCCGAAGTGCATGGCTGTTCTGCGTTCTGTTGCGATATGGCATGTTATGTGTATGGTATATGTGGTTAGTATTGTGGGGGTATCTCACTAAGCTTTCGAGCTTACAGTTGTGGTTTAAATGTTTCAGGTACTTCAGGAGACCGTGGCAAGGCAAAGGCATGATCGTACTACTCCTCATGTTTTATGTGTTTATGATGTGGTTCTGGGAAATACTCTGAAAATAAATGTATTGAAAACCTTTTTGTAATAACTTTATGAAATTGGGTTGTTTTTGAAAAGTTTAATTTGGTTGGAATTTTTAGAGCGTTACAAGTAAGGCCCAATAAAGGGATTGGGACCAAGGTGGAAAATTGGGCCATTAATGGGCTAATAGTGGGCTTGGGAAGCCTATCTAGTGTTTGGTCGTTTATATTATGTTTGAGCCTTAGTTATGAGCCATATTAGGGGTAAGGTTAAAATGGTCATTTTACCCTAAGAAGGACTATTGCATTGATCTAAGTGTTATTTGGTCTTGGTAGCTCGGGGAGCTGAGGGAGCAGCAGTCGGGGAAAACTTCGGTTAGTAGCCTGAGGGTTATCAGCAGAGTTCAGCAGTGCAGGTGAGTTTCCCTTTGTGTGAATGGGTCTACGACCACAATGCTGGCCCATGTAGTTATGAGTATGAAGACCCGGGGGTTAGCCCTAGGCATTGTTTGCTAGTATGATATTCAGGACCAAGGTCCAATGTCGGGCAGGTGCCCAAGGAATGGTTTGCATGATAGAGTATACTTGTTGTCTGTGTGATACTTGTATGTGCCTGGTAGGGAGGTGAGTGTGGGCGAGGTCCCGTATCTCACTATTAGCAGAGTATGGACAGGGTTCTATATCTCATTAGTAGCAGAGCAGGGGCGAGGCCCGAGTTAGGAAGTAGTGAGTGTGGGTGGGGGCCTGTATCTCATTACCAGCAGGAGTGTGGACAGGGTTCCATGACCCATCAGTAGCAAGATAGGGGCGGGGCCCAAGATAGGCAAGGCCTTAGGACAGTAATGTAGTAGGGTATGTTCAGTTTATGTGTTATGTGTTATGATTAGATGTTTGCATGCGTTTAGCGGGCGGGGCCCAGAGACAAGCGGGGCCTAAAGTAAAACAGATTTGTATACCGAGCGGGGCTTAGAGACAGGCGGGGTCTGGGATCGGGCGGGGCCCGATGTAGCGGGCGTGGCCCAATGCTTGCAGTATGTGATTATGTATGGTATGTGATAGGTTAGGGAACTCACTAAGCTTCGTGCTTACGGTTTTCAGTTTTGGTTTCAGGTACTTCCGGTAGCAGAGGGAAGAGCTCGGGGTGATCGCATGGCACACACACCATTGTTTAGTCAGTTTGGGATGTTTTACTCTGATAAAATAAAATAATTTTTTATACATGATACTCTGACGTGATATGTTTTGAATGAATGATTGACATTTGTGGTTTATTTATTAAATTAAAAACAAAATTTTTAGTCATGATTTTTGGGTCGTTACAGAAAACTAATAAACTATTTGGTAGTAGTGGATAACTTCGATGTTT
The DNA here is from genome assembly GCF_002870075.4 of Lactuca sativa. Taxonomy (NCBI): domain Eukaryota; kingdom Viridiplantae; phylum Streptophyta; class Magnoliopsida; order Asterales; family Asteraceae; genus Lactuca; species Lactuca sativa. The sequence goes on along the minus strand of NC_056630.2, from coordinate 137,539,825 downwards.
TCTTTTGTCGGCATACACACAAGATACATATATATATTCGTTAAGAGTGATTAATATATGAAATCGTAACCCTAAATAATTCTCTGATACAAATCGTATGCGTATTTTTTACATGTTCATGATTCGTCTCCATTTTCATCACCAAGAGTCGATATCTTCATCGATTTATCTACTTGTAATATCTCGATATCGATATGGAAACGAAAATTGAAGAATTTGGAACACAGTCAGCATGATCGATTTCATCATGGGTTTAGTTCCTGATAAGGAAGGAAAACATCGACCGTACGAGATGGACCACCGGTCGACGACTGTTTCCTATCTATTTCGACTCCTTCTTCTCCTCTTCATTTCGTAGTCCTTATGGCCATTGGTACTGCGATATGTGATGTTTTCATGTTGTTGACAAATTATAAATTTGATTGTTCATTTGCTTGCTTTTATGAGGAATTTCGCATATAATAGAATCGTTTTGATTGATTAGGTAAGTAACCATAGTGTATCATTTGCTTACTGGATGATTAATTCATCGAACAAACAAGGAAATTAATCAAATTATGCTTGAATTTAGACCTGAAGGAATTCATCGTGGTTAACTTACAAATGTGACTATGTTTGTTGACACAAGTGTGCAATGATCTTGATTAGATTCGTTTTCAGGGAGGCTGGGTGAAAACTTTGGTTTGCATTGACACAATCCATTTGATAACAACAAACATATGCTATAAATTATGTGCGTTTTCATTGAATGTGATTATCTTCAACTTTTGCATAGTATTTTTCCTTTTTATGTGAAGTTGACAGTGGCTTAAGTTTTTCATTCTAAATAGGATCAATGGATAAATGAAATTTCAATTATCTTCATTGTTCCCTTTGGTGTTAATGGAAGTTAGGGTTTATTGAGTCTTTCATTAGTTGATTAATATATACATTAAAGTGTGTTCTAAATACATTTTTTGCTGAACACCTATGGAACGTGCTATCACTTGGATCATATCATGCCTTTATACAGGTGGTTATATCACAGAGTATTGGAGCCATGATTTCGTATTTTGGCCTTGCAAGTGCCCTATATGCTCCAGTCCAATTACCAAATTGACCCATGTAGCAACATTATCCCAACAGTAGGATGCAGGGATCCATCCATAGACTGGTTTCATGAAGCTGGTTGCAACTTTAGCAGGTCCAAATTTGCTTCGTAAATTATATTTATTTATTGCATGTAGTTATTTTGTAGCAATTGATCATATAAATAAGTTCAACAACTTTGATTTTGGATATAAAACTTGCCACATCTCTAAGTTGGCATTAAGAACTCAAGTACTAGATATACAATAAATGTAGGTGTTAACATTTTTAACGTTATGGCATTTGGTTTGACATCCAAGACCTTTATGTATCAATGCTCCATTTCAATTTGTACTTTTAGTGTATTATGTCGCTACAAGAGTATGACCTGAGTGTTCCATTTTCATTCAAGTGTATATGATTCTATAATTCTCCTTTCTATTAATGCATGCTCTCCCACTTGTTCCACCTGATAGGAAGGATAACGAAGAGGGATCCTCGTACTCGGGACAGGTAATAAAGCAATTTTTAATAAATGGACTGTTTTCTATAATGCATCCAGATTATATGTACTTCCTAAAACAGAATAGTGATAAATGTTGCAAATGCTCACTTCCACGATGAAAATTATGGTAACACACTTTTGATATCCCTCAATGAGCCTATTAAAGATGGTTTGTTAATGAAAGAAGAGCTTCCTGAACCATTGTAAGATCCATTAATTCAATAAAGTGGATGCAATTCTTATATTTACTATCTTGATGTATACTCCTTGTCACTTTAGCATTTGTGCAGTTACACATATCATGTAAATTATGATTTTGTTGTTGATATAACGGTTCCTTTCATAGCTAAAGAAACATGTCAAGAAAAAAGTAGTTTGTTTTTACATGTAGCTTAGGTTGAACTAAATGTCATGTTTAATCTTTTTTCTGGCTTAGGCTGCAAATAGGCTCATTCTGAGGGAGGGACATCATCAAATACAACTTGAAGATTTCCACAAAGATCCTGATTTCGCAAGTAAGATATCATTTTATAAGCTATTAGGACAATTCTTATTTTAAGGCTCAACCTAGTTCTAGACTAGTAGATAGACTTTATGTGGTAATCTTCTAGCCTTTTTTCTTGCATTAGTTTTATTAACTAGAGTAACTATCAGGGATATATTAGGAATATGGACAGGTGTAGGGGGCTAAATCTCATGAGAGTTGATGTTGTATTAAGAGTCGGTTAGTACACTTATGTGGTAGCTAGAGTCAGCTAGCAAATTAGCAAAACCGTGGACATGTAAATTACTAATTGGGGCAACAAAGTAATTTTTAAGTATGTATAAATAGTACATCGAGGTACTCATGAAACATGGAATGTATGAATCTCAATTTCCTATTAAATAACTTGACTTAATGAATGAGTTCTTTTATCATGGTGGCTCATAATATAGAATTTTTTAAGTTGAATTTATATTTATACCAAAGATTTTTTATTTTAGTAATTCATAATTTAATAATACACTTTCCACATATGAAATGTGATATATAACTCATATATGTAAATCCTCATTGCATATTTTGCAGCCATTGATGAACATATAACTGAAAGTTAAGTCAGTCAACCAAAGTTAACCGAAGATGATCTTCTACAAGTCATCATAAGAATGGTAATCAGTTTTATGTGTTTTCGTCTCCCATTTGTTCTTATAGACAGTTGATTTGTGTTTAATGTTATATTATTTATTTGATAAACTCTTCCTTATTTAATGTTATATTATTTATTTGATAAATTGGGCCTTATTTAACTTAATTTTGAATTGTCTTTCATTTTTTTGGACATGGAATTTTGCTAGTATTGATTCGAGCGTATTAGATAACAAAATTCATTCAACCTAGCATCAAATTTGGGGAAGAAGTTCATCTGCAATTAAGTTTGAAGTTCTTTATTATTATTTTTGTTCTGTTATTTTATGTTTAGCTTGTACTGGGTTTCACATTTAGACGCATCTGCTATTTACTTGGATTCAAAAAGTTTAAAAATATTGATGAAAAACAATGGAATTTTAATTGTTTTCTACCTACTATAGTTTATTATTTATATTATTTTATAGTATAGATAAAAAATTTATAGATATAAATAGCCTAAATTATAGAATCTCATCAACATTTATGGATGCAAAAAATGCTACAAATTTTTTTGTAGCAAGTAGAAAAAGTGCCACTAAAATCTTAAATTGTATAACTAAAAGTAAAATGAATTTTTGAACCACATGAGCTTTAGTGGCACAAAACTTATGCCACAAAAAAAAAATTCTATTGTGGCAAATAAAAAAATGCTACTAAAAGCCTAAAAACCTGCAACGACAAAAACAAAAAGTGTCACTAAAGCGTTTTAGTGAGAGCGTTTCTAGTGACACTTATTATATGTATCGCTGATTCTCTTAGAAGCCTTTAGTGACATTTTTGGGGGTTTTAGTGGCACTTTTTGTGTGCCACTAAATGACATATTTTTTTGTAGTGATTGTGTATCGACTTATGTACAAAAAGTAAAAACTCAAGATCTTTCCAACTTGAACAAATTATTCACTATAAACTTGTTCGATTATACATCAACTTGCAAGTAGATAAATCACTACAAGAATCACTCACTCTCATATGAACTATACAAAGAAACAAGAGATTGATCTTAAAAGAAGTTCAAAGCCTAGCTAACTATAAAAAACCCTAATCTAACTTTGAGAGAGAGAGAGAGCTTCTATCAATGATGAGAGAATGAATAAATAATTTGAATAAATCAACAAGCCTGCAACAAAGGATTATATACAACGGGTCATGGAGCAACCCAAAACCCACGCATAAACACGGACTCCTACACAAAACTTCCACAACATACCTTCACAAACATCACAACTTACACACCTCACCCTATAAATAATAAATTAATGTTTATGTTTGAAGAAAATAATTATATGATATTTTTAACATGTCCTCTCAAACTAAACATTAATTTGAGAGAACAACCAAAATTAACTTTTCTTAAAAACATCAATCAAACCAACACAATCAGAAATATAATCATCTTGATTACTTCCAAGAGTCATAGTTAAAATATCTACATTTTGGTTCAAAGATTCATTTTTATTAAAATTTAAAACTCCATTTTCAACAAAGTGAAGGTCAATTTCAAAATGTTTAGTTTTTTCGTTAAAAACAAAATTCAAAGATTCATTTTTAGGCTTAGTCACTGTATACCTTTAACTGGATTTTCCTTCAAATATCTCAAAAGTATAAAAGCAATATGTAGCACCCAGTTCCTAGTACGTAAATGATATTTGAGTATTTCCTTTCTTTTAGCCTTGGACTCGGCGAGTCATAGGTCCGACTCGCCAAGTGGATGCGGGACCCGGGACACGTTTAAGTTGGCGACTCGGCGAGTCCATATCCTGGACTCGAAGAGTCACAGCTGTTGGATGAAACCCTAAGTTTCAGGGGTTTGCACCCTATTTAAAGGACTTATCTGCCCCAGGCCAGCCCCCATTCTCTCCCCAGAGCTCCCCAACCCTCGTTTGTGCTTTTCTTTGAAGATTGAAGTTTTGTTGTGTGATTTTGAAGGCTTTGAAAGAGGAAGGAAGTAGATCCAGAAGGAAGGAAGCCATCCAGGCCATTATTGTGTTCTTCCAGCAGTTCCTTTGAGGTATAACCCGTTTTCCCCATGATTCTATGCTTAGTACTTCATTTGGGCCTTTCTTGGTCAAATCCCCAAGTTTGTATGTGCATTATATGTCGTAATAAGGCGTTTGGCCTTTGGATCTAGGCATGATTGAGCTCCAGGGACTCAGATCTGTTAGCTTTTTGGCCCCATGTTGCTTGTTAGCCCTAGATCTACCCTTTTGAGACATTTTGAGCCCTAAAATCCATATTGATGGATATCCACATGTAAAGTTGGAAACTTTACGTGTGATTCGTGTCCTAGAAGTCCAGATCTATGAATGGCTTGGAATGGAATCGAGCAAATCGGTATATTTTAGGAGTGCATGGCAACGACTCGGCGAGTCGTTCATGTGACTCGGCGAGTCTGTTTGCGAGTCTCCGAGTTTGTCCCCTTTTCGTAGTGTCGAGTGAGCAGTGAGTCACGGGGTGTGGCTCAGTGAGTCGGAAGCTTAACTCATCTATAGAGGTACTCGACGAGTCAATGCCCTGACTCGGCGAGTTCAAGGCAATCTCCTTAGATCAAGAACAGACTCGACGAGTTGTTCATACAGCTCGGCGAGTCTTAGCATGTGTGTTCAGCGGATGAAGATGAACTCGACGAGTTGTTCATACAACTCGGCGAGTAGGACGAAGGACTTGAATATTGGTTAAGAAGGTGAACCCGTCGAGTCGTTGCTTAACTCGACGGGTAGGATCGGGATTCAGGGCAGTCGTTAGGATAAGGACTCGGCGAGTTGGGAAGCCAACTCGGCGAGTCGGGTCAACTGAAAGTTGACTCTGACTTTGACTTAGGGCATGGTTAGGGGTAAGATGGTCATTTTACCCAAAGGTCAGCGAGTGGTGTTTGATTGGGTATATTGTGGGAATTTCAGCCGGAGGATTTCCGGAGCAGCAGCAGCAGTAGGCAGTCAGTTCCCGATCAGATCAGCAGCTACTTCGAGGTGAGTTACCTTCCAGTAGCGGTGGGTCTAAGGCCACAACGCCGACCCACCAGTAGGAGACGTATGGTAGATGATTGTCTTTGTGATATCATCTAGGTTTACTACTACCTGATATGTTATATGCTAGCATGATACGTTGTATGTGATAGTAGCCGAGTTCGGTTGTTAGGACCGACGGGTAGTCAGACACCTCAGATACGTCTGACAGTATATGATGATATGTTTGCATGCTGGCTTGTTATGTTATATGCGATAGAGGTAGTATGAGGGGACCAGTCCCTGTGGTCGGTTGTTAGGACCGACGGGTAGTCAGCACCCCAGAATGGCTTGACACGGGTAGTCAGCGCCCCAGAATGGCTTGACATGGGTAGTCAGCACCCCAGAATGGCTTGACACGGGTAGGACGGCACCCCAGAACGGCCGTACCGGGTAGTCAGGCACCCCAGAATAGCCTGGCAATATGTATGTTACGTGTTTGAATGGTATGTGGTACGATGGGGGAACTCACTAAGCTTTGTGCTTACAGTTTTCAGTTTTGGTTTCAGGTACCTCCTCAGCTAGGGGAAAGGAGCCGGCGCGGTAGCAGCATGTCACACACACACTCTCCGATTTCCGCATTTATGAGCCTCACTGGGATTTGTACTCTGATATTTTGATTGAATGTATGAATTGGCTTTTAGACATGGTTCACTTGTGTTATAATTTGATCAGACAATGTTTTTTAGCTTTTAATATTTTCTAAAGTAATGTTTTTAAAACGAAATTTTTGGTCATGAAAATTGGGTCGTTACAAGTTGGTATCAGAGCCCTGGTTTGAGGGATTCGGACACGCCTTTGGGAGTGTCTGAACTCAAATCGAGGGATTAAAAGATTTTCTAAAAGAAAATGTTTTCTAAAATTTAGAAAAGAGTTTTGAGAAAGAACGAAGTGTGTGATGTGTGCGACCGGCCGAGCTCAAGTAAGTATCCCCAAAGTACCCATACAAGTTTATGTTATGTTTATCAGCTTTTGTAGAACAGCATGCTAGAATAGGACTAAGGATCTAGGAGTGATGCCTTATGTGCCTGCTTTATGTGTTCCAGTTGTATGAGAACTTGCATGCTAATTGTTGAATAAACAGTAAGTAGGACAGCCTGCTTAGGTTATGCCTGGTAGTATGAGTTTAGCACTTTATGCTAGCTCAATTCCGAAGAGTAGATAGAGTTAATTGAAATTGTTAGCCTTATCTGAATGCTGCTTGCTTCGTGCTACGTGGGACTCTGAATAATGGGAGTTAGCCATTAGGCGAATACGTCACGTCACATGTGATCAGGGTTGAATAATCTTAGAGTGCCGGATTTGATCCTACTGCGCAGCTCTTGTTTGAGTCCAACCGTTGTAGGGACGAGTCGGGTACTCGAAAGATTATCTGAGCCTCGTCACATGTGATGGTATTCGGGTAATGGCTAATTGGCATTACAAGGAGGCCTGCAGCAGCTGAGGACTGGTTAGAGTGGAACTAGAGATTTCCCTAGGGCAAGCCTAGGATGAGTATAGCAGTAATCAGCAGTAGTGAAAGGGATCTGGTGGGGTCGAGGCATTCCTTGAAGAAGGTACGGATAGATGTGGAAGGTAGTATGGGCCCATACTACTGAAAGCAGAGGATCCGTTTCCCGAATCAAGGATGGCCAAGATAAGACCAGGGAACTTGTAAGTAGATGTGATCCCTCAGGGAGTATCAGTATCACTAATGATTGTTGCGATGTATTGCAGAATGGTGGTACTTCGATCGAGGCCAGTAGATGGCGGTTCAGGAGAGGGGTCAGGTTCGGGATCAGGTTCCGAGCTGATTGACGAGGGACTACGCGAGTTCATCGCGTCAGAGATTACCAGAGGCATCCTTGAGTCGACCCCCATTCTCTTTGGGTCGATCAAGGAAGGGATCATGGAGTTGATGGAGGATCGCCTTCGGGCATTCAGGAGTGATATGGCATCTGGCCAGTCGGGATCTCGCACACTGTCCTTCAAGGACTTCAGGGGCAGTGGTGCGCCGGATTTCCATGGGGTGAAAGACCCCACTGCTGCCAGGCGATGGATTGCAGACATCGAGTCTGCCCAGTTGACTAGCTTCTGCCCCGAGGGGTCGAAGGTGAGGTATGCAGCAGGATGTTTACGGGACCGAGCCCGGGATTGGTGGGAGTCAGTGGGTGACTCGTTGGGAGCCTCATCTATCGAGGCTATGACCTGGTCGGACTTTGTGACCAGGTTCAGGGCAGAGTTTGTGTAACAATTGGTAAAAATAGGAACGATCGTACGATGCTATGTTTTGATTATTAAGCAATATGAGTATTTTATTAAGAATGGTTGAAGGAATTTAACCTCTTTTATTTAAATAAGTTATTGTGAAATATAAAACAAGTAACTATTGATAAATTTCGTTATGATGTATGACTACAAACCATCACCGGTTTGTGAAATTAGCATATAACATCATTTAAACACAACAAACTTAATTTTTGTATCAACATGTCTCTAGTTGATAAGTAAGTTAGGTTCTATGTAAAACGTTTGCTTAATAGATGTGAATGATCTAAATTTGACAAATATACGAACCAAAGTGACAAAACGTGTTTAACGATATGGTTAACCAGTTAAATGTCACGAAATTATACATTGCTCAATAAATTTTATATTTAAATAAATTAAAATATAAAATGAATTATTATAAGGTATAATTAAAACGTATTTAAGTGTTTTTGAATAAAAAGAATAAAACATAAACATTAAAGTTCAAATACACAAAAACAACATTGTTATTTTATACTAAGTATACATGTAAGTATTTGTATATATGTATTATTATCTAGTGAATGACTAGTAATGGGTCATGAATTAAAGTGATTTCATGTAAGGAATATGATTTCTAAATCAATTAAGATAAGAGAATTGGTGGAGATATGTGCCAACTTAACTAATAAGTGCTTAATCACTTAAGACATTTTACTAAGAATGCTTCTTAATCCCTCTTCTAATTTTCAAGATTAAGACCTTCCCTCTCCTTAACTAGAACTCCTAACTAACTAAATAACTAGTAATTAGTTAGTTAACTAACTCTATCTCTAAACAACCACCCAAGCAAGTGGCTAGACAAGATCACATCACTTAAACTCACATCCCATCACAAGCTAGTCTAGGTTTTGTCCCCTTATCCTCTTCCACTCTTTCCTCCTTCATAATCACGAAATTTCATCTTCATTTCAACCTCATTTGACCAGCCAATACTCCAGGGAATTACTCTCAACCTTCATCTCATTTTCAAGCACAAAAACTTCCTTCCAAAGCCATCAAAACCATGAACTAAAGGGCCGCTGTCCCTTTTGTGTTTCAGCCACCATTTCACCCATATACACCTTCCTTTTGCTTGATATTTTTACCACCAAATACCTATGGAAGTTACTTGTTATGATACTCAAAATTATTGATTCAAAACAGTGAGTAAACTACCCCTTTTCTTGCTCTTTTGCTGTGAAATTTCGTGACAGCAACATAGCCAAAAGAGTGGCTGTTTTGGAGCATCAAACCAACAACCAAAAGTTCATCTTCAACCTTCCATTCTTCAAGTATTCACATAAGGTGAGTTCATACCCCTACATTTTCATGTTTTATTCAAGTTTTAAGGGGGGGGAATACAAGTTAGAACACTAAACATAACTTAAATTTAAATGACAGCTTTCTACAGAAAAGTTGAGTCCTGTTCACGGACTGTTTTGACCATCTTAAACTTAATATCTTTCAAAAATGTACAATATTAAAATAGTTCAAGTTTATACCTTTCTAATGACTACTCGCACGCGTTCATACGATTTTTCTACAATTTATGGCGATTTTTATAAAACTGCCTGTCATTTCAGAAGTGATTTCGGACCAGTCTGTGAAGATGTTCATTTTCACACTAGTTTGAGACCACTAAAAATCATAATAAAAATTAGGAACAAAGTAGACTCATTTTATAAACTCTCAGAGGTGACGGATTCAGTTTTTGACTTACGAGGATTTTTCTATGAGTTTTCTAAAAACAGGGACAGTAAAGGGTAAAACTGTCAAAAGTGGTTTATACATTTATTAACACCTTCTAACATTTTTGAGCAATGTTTATACATTAAGGAAGTTAAAACACAATCATTTAAATATGTTTAATTACCATTTTTACAAAAGTGATAAGTACAAAAAGGTCTTTAGTATCAAACTTAAGGATTATTTCATGCAAAGTTTCTAATAAAAACGTAAGAATATGAACAACAATTACGAAACATACCAAATCATCTTTTAAAATTTATACATATATATAACCATATACATATATATGTTTTGTTTACAAACTTGTCTTCTACATCAAAAATATACATATATATGTTTTGTTTACAAACTTGTCTTCTACATTGAAAATATACATATATATGTTTTGTTTACAAACTTGTCTTCTACATCAAAAATTACACTTTTCATAACAAGTGATTCCTTTTCTAGGTAATTCTAAACAAACAAGACACACTTTTAGAAAACTATAATAGGTATAGTTTTACGAACAAATTTCTAACTCTTATATACTAGAAACATGAATTTCAAGAAGTTTACTTTCGTATACAAGAACAAACGTAACATTTTAACAAGTAGATCTGTTTTTATACCACGGTTCTGTGAGACACTAACTTCATGTATGTTCGAGTACACATTTCAAGTCTTGTATTATATACCAGAATCCCTTGGAGGGGGAGCATGGTGTTTGTGTATAGATCTATACGGGCTTGACAACCCACACCCTGACTGTTAGCTACAGTCCACCGTTTGGGGTGACAAACGTCATAACATTCCAACGCCTGAAGAACGTTGTGTATAGGCATTCCGAGTCAATAGTATGGTTATAAAACTCACAAGGGGTATTAAAAACACATTGATTTACGAGGTTTTCAAACATATTGGTTATTTTACACTTACATACATTTTTAGAAACAAACATTGGTCTTGAGAGAAGGCTACTTTTATACTAGTAGAAAATATAGGATTTTCTAGAAACAAACAAACAAGGACAAAACATTTCATTTCATACAAACATTTTCATTTAATACTTATGAATCTCACCAGCTTAAATGCTGATCTACTCTTTCAAAATTACTTGTATGTCCCAGGGATTCAGTAATTTCAGGTACTAATATGCTTTTGAAGAAGAGATGCTGCGGCGCCAGTTTAATCTCATATTTTGACATCATATTGTAATTAGTTTTGAACATGTAACTTTTGACAAATGTAAACTTTCAATTATATATATGATGGTTGTATTTCTTTCTTTACTACATATTCATTTGTTACGTTACCACATGAAGTCATCCGCCCCTGAACGTTTCCGCCGTTCAGGTTTGGGGGTGTGACAGATTGGTATCAGAACAATGTTTATAGTGAACTAAGTATATCGAACCACATAAGATATACAAACTATAAATGCTTAAGGGACTAATACTCTCTGACAAAACATTTTCTTTTTACGCTTAAACAGCGTTACGCTTAACTTAAATTGATAGTTCATTTAAGTACAACTACATGCATACAACAAATTATTTTCATGATATCTAACTATAGAATAAGTATTTAGACAAGTTGACACTACAATTAAGACTCTATATATGTAATCAGATTTTGGACAAATATAGCGTGATCAACTATATTTTCCCGAGATTGGACCAACGTATATCGATGAATGATCGTAGTAAGCGACAAGTCAAAACTTACCAAACCGTTACTAGAATCAAACACAAGAATTTAAAATACTATAGGAGTATTTTGCGTTACAATAGAACCACACACTTAGATTCTTCATATGCTTCTTACCCCTATTCTCGCATAGGCATATCAGCTAAACTTCATTTCGACATAGACCCCTACTATCCTGCCACCAAACCCAATAGATGGATCAAGAAGGATCCAGAAGAAGATTTCGAAGAGTACCAATAGATGAAATACGAGGAAGAAGATTTCCTAGAAGGGACCAGATGGTGAAAGAAGTCTGGGAGATACCATCAATAAACCTTACCCTATCAAGAGGGGTGTGAGAACCTCCACCTCTCATTCCAGGAAGCAACCCATAATTAACTACCTAGCCACACATATAGACTGGAGAGGACAACCGATGATCCACAACCGACATAAACTCACTGCACCGTACTTAGGGCCATAGCACCCATAGACCAGAAAGCAGATCAAGTGAACAATACGGATCACCTACACTCCTTAGAAAAGGAGATAGTCGTTATAGGACAAAGAACCCTTACAGCTACAACCTGGACAGTCATCACAGAACTGAGAACAAAGGAGGCCACTCGCAAAATAGAATCATGCCGACACATGAAGGTAATCAGCATACTGGTGCAACACTAGTTCTATAAATAGACCCTACAACATTTCAAATTGCGGTAACAGCCGCCGTGACAACAGTCATGGAACAACTCGGCGCTAACAACAAAAACAAAAGCGGGAGCGGCGCCGAAAGTTCCAATTGTAATAACAACCAGGGACACCCTGAGTATGTTCCTGCAACGACGCCCCAAATCAAGGACCTACCAAAAAGACAACAAACAGTGACATTCCATACCACCACCATCCCTACTACCTTAGTGCCGACAAGACCATATGTTGGAAACCTACCAAAATGCACCAAGTGTAGCTTTCATCACAAAGGAAAGTGCAGGGAAATGAACTGCAAGGACTGTAATGAAAAGGGCATACCACAGATTTCTGTAGGGTGCCGGCTCAACAGACCGCCCATAACACAAAAGCTGGGATGAGTCGGACTTGCTACAGATGTGGAGAAGTAGGGCATTTCATAAAGGAGTTCCCGGAGACTAAAAACAAAGATGCCAGGAGCATCAGAAGTGTTTGAGCAACAGAGCGTGGGAAAGCAGTAATAGACCCCGCTGAGATTCCGGTACGTTCATTCCCGATAGCACATATGCATGGATACTATATAATAGCAACGCGGAGAGGAGTATTGTGAGTTGTATATTTAATCAATTTCTCAACCAAAAACCTCAAAAACTTAAACGAAATATTTACAGTAGAATTGGAATAATCAAAAGTACTAGAGACGTGTACATAGGGTGCACTCTAACACTAAATCAACCAATTCGTTCAAATCATCCTAAAACCGGTCACAATAAAAATTTACGACATTTTCATTTTAACAACGTATTAGTTAGTTTCCTCACCATACCGATATCATATATTAAGAAAAGGCCATTCGCCTAAACCCATCGAGTAATAGAACCCTCGTTGTCTATGGCGACAAACCGAACACAATCCCCCGACTCATCTTTTACAACAAGACTCAGAAGTACTTACACAGGAGGTACCACGCCGTCCTAGCCCGTGCTGTGGATAAGAAACAAGAAGAGAAAAACATCATGGATGTTGAAAAAGCCCATAACCTTCTCGATATATTCCCTGAAAATCTCCTGGGAATACCATCCGTACGGCAACCCGAGTTCAAAAATCAACCTAAGTGCAGTAGTTGTGGAAAAGGGTTGTTGTAAATGCCATCTCACCCAAGTTAATCACCCCACTCAAGTAGAGACTATGGACCCATACTCGTGTGTCTATGATTACTACGTGTATATATTGGAGCCCTGTATAATTAAGATTCTACGGACTTAGGGTTGGTAATTCCGCTTTAAATCCTTTTCCTTGTTTGGATGTGGGCTTAGAATAGAATCACCGATTCGACTGTCTTTTCAATCTTAATTATATACGACTTATAAACACAAAGAGATGATAGATGAATCAGTTATGAGTCATACCATGAACTCCATGACAAGTTACCCAAGACAGTGGATGGACATGCTACCACTTGAGCAATCGTAGACAAATCAACCAAACCCACACATTTTCTACCGACCAAGGCTACAAAGAAAAATAGAAAAGCTGACACGAGCATATCACAAGAAGATTGCGAGACTGCATAGTATACCACTAGCTATCATTTTGGATAAGGGACAGGCGATTCACCTCGTGTTTTTAATAGTCGTTAAAGAAATCCTTTTTATCACCCTCAAACTGAAAGACAAAGAGGAAGAACCATTCATCGAATCCTTATACAACATAAACTATTACATTAACATCAAGGTCGCGTCATTCGAAGCTCTCTGCAGAAGCAAGTGTAGATCACCTCTTTGATGGGATGAGGTAGGTGACACACAAATAGCTAACAGGCAAGTTCCTAACAACACTCTCACCAGCCCCCAGATCATACGAGAAACTACAGAGAAGATTGTTCAAACCCGTGAATGATTGAAGGCATCCCAGGATCGGAAGAAGAGCTTGTCTGATGAGACTCTTGTTATTCCACTGGATGAAATTGAAATCAACGGGAGTTTAAACTTCATCGAAGAACCGGTGGAAATCATGGATCAGGAGGTCAAAAGGACGAAACAAAGCCGCATACCCATAGTGAAGGCCCGTTGGAACGCCAAGCGAGGACCTGAATTCACTAGGGAACACGAGAATCAAATGAAAAAAAACGAAACACCCCCAATTGTTTAGTGATATCCCGTATACAAGTTGAATTTCGGGGCGAAATTCTTTTAACGGGGGGAGAATGTAACAATTGGTAAAAATAGGAACGATCGTACGATGCTATGTTTTGATTATTAAGCAATATGAGTATTTTATTAAGAATGGTTGAAGGAATTTAACCTCTTTTATTTAAATAAGTTATTGTGAAATATAAAACAAGTAACTATTGATAAATTTCGTTATGATGTATGACTACAAACCATCACCGGTTTGTGAAATTAGCATATAACATCATTTAAACACAACAAACTTAATTTTTGTATCAACATGTCTCTAGTTGATAAGTAAGTTAGGTTCTATGTAAAACGTTTGCTTAATAGATGTGAATGATCTAAATTTGACAAATATACGAACCAAAGTGACAAAACGTGTTTAACGATATGGTTAACCAGTTAAATGTCACGAAATTATACATTGCTCAATAAATTTTATATTTAAATAAATTAAAATATAAAATGAATTATTATAAGGTATAATTAAAACGTATTTAAGTGTTTTTGAATAAAAAGAATAAAACATAAACATTAAAGTTCAAATACACAAAAACAACATTGTTATTTTATACTAAGTATACATGTAAGTATTTGTATATATGTATTATTATCTAGTGAATGACTAGTAATGGGTCATGAATTAAAGTGATTTCATGTAAGGAATATGATTTCTAAATCAATTAAGATAAGAGAATTGGTGGAGATATGTGCCAACTTAACTAATAAGTGCTTAATCACTTAAGACATTTTACTAAGAATGCTTCTTAATCCCTCTTCTAATTTTCAAGATTAAGACCTTCCCTCTCCTTAACTAGAACTCCTAACTAACTAAATAACTAGTAATTAGTTAGTTAACTAACTCTATCTCTAAACAACCACCCAAGCAAGTGGCTAGACAAGATCACATCACTTAAACTCACATCCCATCACAAGCTAGTCTAGGTTTTGTCCCCTTATCCTCTTCCACTCTTTCCTCCTTCATAATCACGAAATTTCATCTTCATTTCAACCTCATTTGACCAGCCAATACTCCAGGGAATTACTCTCAACCTTCATCTCATTTTCAAGCACAAAAACTTCCTTCCAAAGCCATCAAAACCATGAACTAAAGGGCCGCTGTCCCTTTTGTGTTTCAGCCACCATTTCACCCATATACACCTTCCTTTTGCTTGATATTTTTACCACCAAATACCTATGGAAGTTACTTGTTATGATACTCAAAATTATTGATTCAAAACAGTGAGTAAACTACCCCTTTTCTTGCTCTTTTGCTGTGAAATTTCGTGACAGCAACATAGCCAAAAGAGTGGCTGTTTTGGAGCATCAAACCAACAACCAAAAGTTCATCTTCAACCTTCCATTCTTCAAGTATTCACATAAGGTGAGTTCATACCCCTACATTTTCATGTTTTATTCAAGTTTTAAGGGGGGGGAATACAAGTTAGAACACTAAACATAACTTAAATTTAAATGACAGCTTTCTACAGAAAAGTTGAGTCCTGTTCACGGACTGTTTTGACCATCTTAAACTTAATATCTTTCAAAAATGTACAATATTAAAATAGTTCAAGTTTATACCTTTCTAATGACTACTCGCACGCGTTCATACGATTTTTCTACAATTTATGGCGATTTTTATAAAACTGCCTGTCATTTCAGAAGTGATTTCGGACCAGTCTGTGAAGATGTTCATTTTCACACTAGTTTGAGACCACTAAAAATCATAATAAAAATTAGGAACAAAGTAGACTCATTTTATAAACTCTCAGAGGTGACGGATTCAGTTTTTGACTTACGAGGATTTTTCTATGAGTTTTCTAAAAACAGGGACAGTAAAGGGTAAAACTGTCAAAAGTGGTTTATACATTTATTAACACCTTCTAACATTTTTGAGCAATGTTTATACATTAAGGAAGTTAAAACACAATCATTTAAATATGTTTAATTACCATTTTTACAAAAGTGATAAGTACAAAAAGGTCTTTAGTATCAAACTTAAGGATTATTTCATGCAAAGTTTCTAATAAAAACGTAAGAATATGAACAACAATTACGAAACATACCAAATCATCTTTTAAAATTTATACATATATATAACCATATACATATATATGTTTTGTTTACAAACTTGTCTTCTACATCAAAAATATACATATATATGTTTTGTTTACAAACTTGTCTTCTACATTGAAAATATACATATATATGTTTTGTTTACAAACTTGTCTTCTACATCAAAAATTACACTTTTCATAACAAGTGATTCCTTTTCTAGGTAATTCTAAACAAACAAGACACACTTTTAGAAAACTATAATAGGTATAGTTTTACGAACAAATTTCTAACTCTTATATACTAGAAACATGAATTTCAAGAAGTTTACTTTCGTATACAAGAACAAACGTAACATTTTAACAAGTAGATCTGTTTTTATACCACGGTTCTGTGAGACACTAACTTCATGTATGTTCGAGTACACATTTCAAGTCTTGTATTATATACCAGAATCCCTTGGAGGGGGAGCATGGTGTTTGTGTATAGATCTATACGGGCTTGACAACCCACACCCTGACTGTTAGCTACAGTCCACCGTTTGGGGTGACAAACGTCATAACATTCCAACGCCTGAAGAACGTTGTGTATAGGCATTCCGAGTCAATAGTATGGTTATAAAACTCACAAGGGGTATTAAAAACACATTGATTTACGAGGTTTTCAAACATATTGGTTATTTTACACTTACATACATTTTTAGAAACAAACATTGGTCTTGAGAGAAGGCTACTTTTATACTAGTAGAAAATATAGGATTTTCTAGAAACAAACAAACAAGGACAAAACATTTCATTTCATACAAACATTTTCATTTAATACTTATGAATCTCACCAGCTTAAATGCTGATCTACTCTTTCAAAATTACTTGTATGTCCCAGGGATTCAGTAATTTCAGGTACTAATATGCTTTTGAAGAAGAGATGCTGCGGCGCCAGTTTAATCTCATATTTTGACATCATATTGTAATTAGTTTTGAACATGTAACTTTTGACAAATGTAAACTTTCAATTATATATATGATGGTTGTATTGCTTTCTTTACTATGTATTCATTTGTTACGTTACCACATGAAGTCATCCGCCCCCGAACGTTTCCGCCGTTCAGGTTTGGGGGTGTGACAGTTTGCGCCGGCTGTCGAGCTTCAACAGCTGGCCAGGGAGTTTCTGGATATGAGACAGACGACGGAGACTGTGGCGGAGATCACCGCCAAGTTCCGGGAGAGGGCTTTGTTGGTGCCCCAGTACGCTGGTGACGAGGACATGAGGAGGACTCGTTATCATGATATGCTACGAGCTGACATCCGGGAGCATGTTAGCTTTTTGGCTTGCCCTACCCTGGACTCTATGATTGCCAGGGCGAGGGAGAGGGAGATGGATTTGGAGCACATCCGGAAACGGAAATTGGAGGAGGGACAGGCATGAGGGGCTTCGGGGAAGAAGCCCAAGGGATCAGATGGTAGGCCGAAAGGCCAGTCAGGACCGAGCCGCTGCAGGAAATGCGGCAGGCCGCACGAAGGGGTGTGCAGGATGGGATCATCAGGCTGCTACAAGTGCGGCAAGTCCGGGCACATCAGCAGGGATTGCACTGCTCCGGCAGCAGTTATTCAAACATCAGAGTTGCTGTGTTTTCACTGCAACCAGAAGGGCCACAAGAAGGCCAATTGCCCCCAGTTGACAGTTTCAGCGCCGGTGAAGGCGCCAACTCCAGCGACCCTGCGGATCACGGATGGCCGGCAGGGCAAGTCAGAGGCTCCAGTGGTGAGGAGCCGAGCATTTCAGCTGACTACCGAGGAGGCACGCGCCGCACCCGATGTGGTGACGGGTATGATTCTTTCCCTCTATCTCATTTTTATAATGTTATGTTATTGATATGTGCTCTGTATGTATGCGTATGCTTTAGGATCGTTCCATGTGAACGGCCTCCCAGTTCAGGTGTTATTTGATTCGGGTGCGTCCCGATCATTCGTTTCCCTTGCGCTTAGCAGGAAGTTTCATGAGTCATCAGGCGAGTTAGATTGCCCTTTGGAGGTGGAGATTGCTGATGATCGATCGGTGCGAGCATCGATGGTGTTCCGAGATTGTGTGATGCGGTTGTTCGAGGAGCGTTACTTGGTGGACTTGGTCCCCATACCGTTGCGTGGGAACAAGGTGATTATTGGCATGGATTGGTTGAGCCCTAATGGGGCGGTGATAGATTGCACGCAGCAGCTAGTGCGGGTCAGGACCCCAAGCGGGGGAGAGTTAGTGATTCATGGTGAGAGACCCCAGTATGGACCCGCTGTATGTTCAGCAGCAAGGGCTAGGCGCTACCTTCAGCAGGGATGCGCAGGTTACGTCGCGTATGTGATGGATACCCGGGAGACGGGTAAGGCGACAGTGAACGAGGTTCCGGTGGTCCGAGACTTTGCAGACGTTTTCCCAGAGGAGCTTCCTGGGATACCTCCGGAGCAACAGGTGGAGTTCAGGATCGACCTTGTCCCTGGTGCGGCTCCAATAGCCAAGGCACCGTATCGGTTGGCTCCTCCCGAGATGCAGGAGTTGTCTACGCAGCTGCAGGAGCTGCTAGACAAGGGGTTCATTCGTCCGAGCAGTTCGCCATGGGGAGCCCCGATCCTGTTTGTGAAGAAGAAGGACGGGTCGCATCGGATGTGTATAGATTATCGGGAGTTGAACAAAGTAACGGTGAAGAACCGTTACCCGC
This sequence comes from Lactuca sativa, assembly GCF_002870075.4. Taxonomy (NCBI): domain Eukaryota; kingdom Viridiplantae; phylum Streptophyta; class Magnoliopsida; order Asterales; family Asteraceae; genus Lactuca; species Lactuca sativa. Next base: position 137,520,768 of record NC_056630.2, on the reverse strand, counting down.
TTCCGAGGATTGATGACCTCTTTGACCAACTTCAAGGAGCATCTTGGTTCTCCAAGATAGATTTGCGTTCGGGTTATCATCAGATGAGGGTCAGGGAGGAGGATATGCAGAAGACCGCGTTTCGGATGCGCTATGGCCATTATGAGTTCGTGGTGATGCCGTTTGGGCTCACCAATGCTCCTGCCGCGTTCATGGACCTCATGAACCGTGTGTGCAGACCGATGCTGGACCGGTCTGTGATAGTCTTTATCGATGATATCTTGGTTTATTCCAAGACTCGGGAGGAACATGAGGAGCATCTGAGAGAGGTGTTAGAGACCCTGAGGAAGGAGAGCTTGTATGCTAAGTTCTCCAAGTGTGAGTTTTGGTTGCGCGAGGTGCAATTTCTTGGACACCTCGTCAACCAGCACGGGATTCTGGTTGATCCGGCCAAGGTCGAGGCCGTGATGAGATGGGAGGTTCCGAAGTCTCCATCTGAGATTCGGAGTTTACTGGGATTGGCAGGCTACTATCGGAGATTTATTCAGGATTTCTCCAAGATAGCCGTGCCCCTGACGCGGTTGACGAAGAAAGCTGTGGTCTTTCGGTGGGGGCCCGAGCAGCAGGCTGCATTTGAGACACTGAGGCAGAGATTGTGCGAGGCGCCGATCCTAGCCCTGCCAGAGGGCGTGGAGGATTTTGTAGTTTATTGTGATGCATCCATTTCTGGGTTGGACGCGGTGCTGATGCAGAGGGGGCATGTCATTGCCTACGCTTCGAGGCAGCTCAAGCCTCACGAGGCGAACTACCCGACGTACGATTTGGAGTTGGGGGCGGTGGTCTTTGCCCTCAAGATTTGGCGGCATTACCTCTACGGGGTTCGATGTACCATCTACACGGACCACAAGAGTTTGAGGTACCTCATGGATCAGCCGAATCTGAACATGAGGCAGCGTCGATGGCTGGACGTGGTGAAGGATTATGATTGTGAGATCCTTTACCACCCGGGGAAGGCCAATGTGGTGGCCGATGCGCTTAGCCGCAAGGCGGCGCCGATCAGGGACGTTTGCATGAGGATGACCGTGGTGACTCCCCTGTTGGAGCAGATTCGGGAGGCTCAACAGGAGGCTATCAAGGAGGAGCATCGGAAGAGCGAGCGTGTGGTGGGTCAGGTTTCCTCCTTTGATTATGATAGCCGAGGGCTTTTGACACTACACCGTAGAGTGTGGGTGCCGTATCGCGGAGGCGTGCGCCAGATTTTGATGGAGGAGGCGCACAAGTCCCGATTCTCCATTCATCCCGGGGCGACGATGATGTATAGGGATCTTCGTCTAGACTATTGGTGGCCCTGCATGAAGCGGGATGTGGCATGGTATGTCGAGCGATGTTTGACCTGTAGGAAGGTCAAGGCCGAACATCAGAGACCGCATGGCAAGATGCAGCCGTTGGATGTTCCACTGTGGAAATGGGAAGATATCACGATGGATTTTATCACAAAGCTTCCCAGGACCGCACGTGGAGTGGATTCGATTTGGGTCATCGTGGATAGATTGACCAAGAGTGCTCACTTTATCCCGATTCAGGAGAGCATATCGGCTGAGAAATTGGCCGACATCTACATCAGGGAGATTGTGGCACGGCATGGGGTACCAGTATCGGTGATCTCGGACAGGGATGTGCGTTTTACTTCCAGATTTTGGAAGAGATTCCATGATGAGTTGGGCACTCGTCTGCATTTTAGCACTGCCTTTCACCCGCAGACGGATGGACAGAGCGAACGAACCATCCAGACTCTAGAGGATATGCTGCGGGCGTGCGTGCTGGACTTCGGTGGTAGCTGGGATACCTATCTTCCCATGGCCGAGTTCTCATACAACAACAGCTATCACGCGAGTATCGACCGCCCTCCCTTCGAGATGTTGTATGGACGAAGGTGCAGGACCCCGATATGCTGGGGTGAGGTTGGCCAGAGAGTCATGGGGAGCACCGAAGTGGTGCTCAAGACGACCGAGAGGATTCAGCAGGTCCGGAACAGACTTCAGACTGCTCAGAGTTGGCAGAAAAGTTATGCCGACAAGCGTCGATCCGACTTGGAGTTTCAAGTCGGGGATATGGTTCTCCTGAAGGTGTCGCCTTGGAAAGGCGTCATCCGATTCAGGAAGCGGGGGAAGTTGGGCCCGAGATTCATCGGACCGATCAGGGTCGTAGCCCGGGTGGGCAAGGTGGCGTATAGGCTAGACCTGCCAGCCGAGCTCAGCCAGATCCACAGCACTTTCCATGTCTCTCAGTTGCGAAAGTGCCTAATGGACGATTCTGCGGTGGTACCTATGGAGGATATTCAGGTTGATGACAGCCTGAATTACATTGAGCGCCTAGTCGCAATCCTCGACAGGAAGTCGAAGGATTTGAGGAACAAGAAGGTGGAGCTAGTGAAGGTGCAGTGGCAGCACCGCAAGGGTTCGGAATGGACTTGGGAGCCGGTGGACGAGATGATGGAGCATTATCCCGAGCTGTTTTAGGATCGAGCAGCAGACTTCGAGGACGAAGTCTAAAATAAGTGGGGGAGATTTATAGCACCCAGTTCCTGGTACGTAAATGATATTTGAGTATTTCCTTTCTTTTAGCCTTGGAATCGGCGAGTCATAGGTCCGACTCGTCAAGTAGATGCGGGACCCGAGACACGTTTAAGTTGGCGACTCGGCGAGTCCATATCCTGGACTCGGCAAGTCACAGCTGTTGGATGAAACCCTAAGTTTCAGGGGTTTGCACCCTATTTAAAGGACTTATCTGCCCCAGGCCAGCCCCCATTCTCTCCCCAGAGCTCCCCAACCCTCGTTTGTGCTTTTCTTTGAAGATTGAAGTTTTGTTGTGTGATTTTGAAGGCTTTGAAAGAGGAAGGAAGTAGATCCAGAAGGAAGGAAGCCATCCAGGCCATTATTGTGTTCTTCCAGCAGTTCCTTTGAGGTATAACCCGTTTTCCCCATGATTCTATGCTTAGTACTTCATTTGGGCCTTTCTTGGTCAAATCCCCAAGTTTGTATGTGCATTATATGTCGTAATAAGGCGTTTGGCCTTTGGATCTGGGCATGATTGAGCTCCAGGGACTCAGATCTGTTAGCTTTTTGGCCCCATGTTGCTTGTTAGCCCTAGATCTACCCTTTTGAGACATTTTGAGCCCTAAAATCCATATTGATGGATATCCACACGTAAAGTTGGAAACTTTACGTGTGATTCGTGTCCTAGAAGTCCAGATCTATGAATGGCTTGGAATGGAATCGAGCAAATCGGTATATTTTAGGAGTGCATGGCAACGACTCGGCGAGTCGTTCATGTGACTCGGCGAGTCTGTTCGCGAGTCTCCGAGTTTGTCCCCTTTTCGTAGTGTCGAGTGAGCAGTGAGTCACGGGGTGTGGCTCAGTGAGTCGGAAGCTTAACTCATCTATGGAGGTACTCGACGAGTCAATGCCCTGACTCGGCGAGTTCAAGGCAATCTCCTTAGATCAAGAACAGACTCGACGAGTTGTTCATACAACTCGGCGAGTCTTAGCATGTGTGTTCATCGGATGAAGATGAACTCGACGAGTTGTTCATACAACTCGGCGAGTAGGACGAAGGACTTGAATATTGGTTAAGAAGGTGAACCCATCGAGTCGTTGCTTAACTCGACGGGTAGGATCGGGATTCAGGGCAGTCGTTAGGATAAGGACTCGGCGAGTTGGGAAGCCAACTCGGCGAGTCGGGTCAACTGAAAGTTGACTCTGACATTTACTTAGGGCATGGTCAGGGGTAAGATGGTCATTTTACCCAAAGGTCAGCGAGTGGTGTTTGATTGGGTATATTGTGGGAATTGCAGCCGGAGGATTTCCGGAGCAGCAGCAGCAGCAGTAGGCAGTCAGTTCCCGATCAGATCAGCAGCTACTTCGAGGTGAGTTACCTTCCAGTAGCGGTGGGTCTAAGGCCACAACGCCGACCCACCAGTAGGAGACGTATGGTAGATGATTGTCTTTGTGATATCATCTAGGTTTACTACTACCTGATATGTTATATGCTAGCATGATACGTTGTATGTGATAGTAGCCGAGTTCGGTTGTTAGGAACGACGGGTAGTCAGACACCCCAGATACGTCTGACAGTATATGATGATATGTTTGCATGCTGACTTGTTATGTTATATGCGATAGAGGTAGTATGAGGGGACCAGTCCCTGTGGTCGGTTGTTAGGACCGACGGGTAGTCAGCACCCCAGAATGGCTTGACACGGGTAGTCAGCGCCCCAGAATGGCTTGACATGGGTAGTCAGCACCCCAGAATGGCTTGACACGGGTAGGACGGCACCCCAAAACGGCCGTACCGGGTAGTCAGGCACCCCAGAATAGCCTGGCAATATGTATGTTACGTGTTTGAATGGTATGTGGTACGATGGGGGAACTCACTAAGCTTTGTGCTTACAGTTTTCAGTTTTGGTTTCAGGTACCTCCTCAGCTAGGGGAAAGGAGCCGGCGCGGTAGCAGCATGTCACACACACTCTCCGATTTCCGCATTTACGAGCCTCACTGGGATTTGTACTCTGATATTTTGATTGAATGTATGAATTGGCTTTTAGACATGGTTCACTTGTGTTATAATTTGATCAGACAATGTTTTTTAGCTTTTAATATTTTCTAAAGTAATGTTTTTAAAACGAAATTTTTGGTCATGAAAATTGGGTCGTTACACAATATTAACATGCGATTTATAAGGTTTGTGCATATATTAACTTAGAACTTTAATTGCATAAGAAATATATGGACATATAATAGTCAAGTAAATCAACTTACCTATTACCTTTTGAAACTCAGTAACATTAACTAAAAAATCAAAACTATCCAAATCACATTCCCTTTTAATAACTAAATTAGCTTCTAAGGGAGTTTTGACTAGCTTGCAAGCAATCATACCAAACTCATGCAACAATTTCATACAATACTTTATTTGATTATGACAAATACCATTTTTTTATAACTTCTATTCCCAAAAAATATTTCAGTTCTCCTAAGTCTTTAATCAAAATTTGAGATTTAATAAATAAATTTACATTATCTAACTCACTATTGAAATTTCCAGTAATTATATTATCATCCACATATACCAGAAGCACAACAAAAAGTATTTTTAAAATTCCTAACAAACAAAGAGTAATAATTTATGCTTTGTTTAAAACCAAAAGTTAAAAGAGAAGAACACAATTCTTCGTTCCACTTTCTAGGGTTTATCAATTTGTAAACTCTGACATCGTCTTTAAAATGATACCCTTCAGGTAAATTCATGTTGACACTTTCAGACAAGCCACCATATAGAAAAACATTACTTATGTTAAGTTGATAAAGCGGCCATGAATTATGAAAAACTAAAGATATAAAAATTCGGACAGTGACAAGTTTGGCTACAGGAGAAAAAGTCTCCTCATAGTCAATTCCTTCCCTCTGGTTATACACTTTACCCATAAGTCTCGCTTTATACTTTCTATTTCCCCATGAGACTTAATCTTATAAATCCTATGATAACTTATAGCTTTCTATCCTTAGGAAGATCTATAAGCTCCCAAGTGTTATTCCTATAAAGGGATTCCATTTCTTCATTGATAGCCTTCACTCAATTAGGGTATAAGGTTGCTTCCTTATAAGTTTTAGGTTCACATGTCTTATTCATGTCAGACACAAAACACAAATTTTCATTATTAAGAAAAGAGCAATTAACATACCTCTCAATACCATACTTATGGCTCCCCTCTACAACATAATCATTGAATCTAACTGGCATGTGTACATCACGACATGACCTAGTGGTCTGCACTAGCACCATTCATATAATCAAGGTTGTAGAACTCGCTACTCGGTACCTGCTCGGCCGACTGGGGAGTAGCGAGTACTCGGGAGTACTCGGATTAGGTGATCATGTAGAAATAGTTTTAGGAAAATTATATATGTCAAAATCATAAGTTAAAATCATAATTTGATTAAAATATATAACAAAATTAGATACATGTGAATACATAAAAACTGAAATACACACAAATGTCTCACTTCATAAATAATTACTGAAAATTTAAGATATATATGTAGTAATAATCATATATGTGTGTTAAATAATATATCATTAAGTGTATTATACATATTAATCTTGAAATTCTTGATTTTTTCTCTTTTTATGATAATTTTGACCCTTTGATCGATTTTGACCGAGTTGGCCGAGTTTGACTGAGTAGGCCCGAGTTAGAGAGATGTTGACTGATTTTTGACCGATTTTGACCGATTTTTGACCGAGCTTGACTTAATCCGAGTTTTTTTTCCGATTTCACATTACTCGCCTCGGTGGAGGGCCGATTCTGAGTACTCGGCCAAGTAGGCCGAGTTTTGCAACACTACCTATAATGGACACCTTTCAAGTTATTTATACTAGCAGTTTCATGTAAAGAACTAGATAACAATCACTCATCATAGGAAAAAGGATCACAGGCATTCAGATTATCATTAGATATTTTAGTCACTGTAGAGGTTAAGGACTTAAGATTAAAAGGAAACACAGTATCATAAAACTTTATATCCCTAGAAACAAAAACAAGATTTGAATCAAGACTAAGAACTGTATAACCTTTTTTATCAGAAGAATAACCAAGAAAAATACATTTATCAACTCTTTTAGAAAATTTATCTAAGTTGTTTAGCTTAGTTGAAAAAACATAAACAAAAAAACACTCTAAGTTTATCAAGAATGGGAGAAGTTTTATAAACAAACTCATAAGGAGAATCACCATTTAAAATAGAAGTGGGAGTTCTGTTAATGAGAAAAACAACAGTTAACACAACATCTCCCCAATAATGAAGAGGTAAACCTTGTGTTTTTTCTCCACAACACCATTTTGTTGTGGAGTATGAACACAAGAAGTTTGATGCAAAATTTCTTTTGACTCAAACAAAAGTTTCATCTTATTATTTAAAAATTCAGTTCCATTATCGAATCTTACAGTCTTAAGTTTGACTTCAAATTGATTAAAAAGAATATTAAAGAAAATAAAAACACGGTCATAGACCTCATCCTTATACCTCAACAGGTAAACCCAAGTTGCTCTTGTGAAATCATCTACAATGGTCAAAAAATACATAAATCCTTCTGAAGTGGTCACCCAATTAAGACCCCGAACATCAAGGTGAATTAACTCACCAAGTTTAGTAGTGACATGTTGGCTAACCGGGAATGACTCTCTAGTTTGTTTAGCCTTGTGACATATATCACAAGGAGGAAGAACATCATTACCAAATTTAAGTTTATTCTTTAAAAAAAATTAAGGTTTGATTAGATGGATGACCAAGTCTATGATGCCAAGTGAGTTTAGAAACACAACAAACAGAGGAACTGTTAATCCTAGAATTATTACCTAAAGGCACACTATTTATATTTATACAATAGAGACCTCCAAATTCTTCATTATTCCCCACCATCTCCTTTTATTATAAACCCTGAATTTTATAGTTATGTTAATTAAAGACAACTTCACAATTACTATCTTTACATACCTTATATACATACAATAAATTGACCTTAAATTCGGGGACAACAAACACATCAAACAGAGTTAAGGAATAAGACAAATTCATATTTCCAATTTTTGCAAAGGTACCATTAGGATGACTAACAAGAAGGTCCAACTTAGATACATCTACTATATAACAGAGAGAGGATTCAAAAGCTATCATATGTTGATTGGCTCCTGAATCCACAATCCATTTTTGAAAATTAATATTAGAATTAAAAGCTCTGGATAGGCAAGTACCTTCCATGTTTGCACTGACAGATGCTTCCTCGTTCATTTGTTTTTAATTGATAAGTTGCAAAAATTTGATATAATGATCCTTAGTCAATTGATGTAACACAGAGTCCCTAGCAGACTCAGATAAGTTGGAAAAATTAGAATTTTCAGAAGGAGTAGTGTTAGAATTAAAAAACAAATTCCAATTAGACATGTTTTGATTATTATAAATCCTTAGGATAACCAGTTGTTTTGTAACATTTTTCTATAAAGTGACCCCTAATGCCATAGTTCTTACATTGAACAACTTGACCTTTATTCTTACATTAAACACTCCTTAACCAATATGAATTATTCGTAAATCATTTAATACATAATCGAGTGTTTTCTAGTACATAAAATCACAACCAATCTCATTGTAAGTACCTAATGTAACTATGGAATCCTCAATTCCATTCCATGTTCCCAAATTGCCATTGGGTCAAAACAATCATTAGAGCTAGAACTTCACTAGCATTTCTTCATGTTTATGTTCCAATATCATCTATATAATGTCAATTTATATTAATTAATGGCATTCACTTCTTAGATGTCAGTCTTTATGTAGTAATTTGTATATTTCCCAAAGTGCCCTTATGGCTTAATATTATATAAATTCATCTAAGGATCATTCAAGTCTTGATGTTTTTGCATTCAAACCATATTATTTGTATCAAAACATGTTTATGAGCATTATATACTCGTCAAATGCTCATAAGCAAAAGATTCCATGGTTTTCGTCACATTTCACTCAATTCCATTCCAATTCTAGCATATACATGACTTTTCCATCATGGATGAATTTGAGAATTTTGATTAGATTTTTTTAATATCAAATGTCATATAGGACATAGAATCCAACCCCATTTCATCATCAATTGCAATATCCCCAATTTGGGTTTTTTAGGGTTCATGGAGTTTTTTTTACCTAAATCATCAATTCCATCAATGGGATGATTGGATTAAGATTCGAACCATGGAAGCCACTCAAGGGAGGTTATAAGACCAATCCCTAATAATCAATCGAAGCCAAAAATATATATTGGGGTTCAACCCCAATCACAAACTCGAAAATAGAGTTAGAGGGGGAGAAATTATACCTAGAAAGCCTTTGAGTCATTTTCCTTTTGCTTGGTTGCACAAAACTCCACTTGAATCAAACTTCATAAGCTCATGAGATCAAAATCGCCATTAGAGGAGGTGGTGAGAAGCCCAATCACGTTTTTCTCCTTATAAGGGAATGGATGTATCTTATTTCTCCAAAGTTTACAATTTGGTCCTCCAAGTTTGCTTGTTTTGCCCAAAACCCACCGATCCTCAATGCTTGTGATTTTAATTTATTATTTGACATAACAAGTCATTCTCCATCCATTATGTAACTTTTGTAGTCCCTTGCATTAGTTGAGTCAACCCTTTGGTCGACTCACTTTGCTAACTTAATGCTCTTGGCCCTTTAACTTTTAAAATGTTATTGTTTTCACTTCTAAATTTTTAAACTCGATACCAACTAATGATATGACAATTTCTTGATGGTTTAATTGTATAAATCGTTTTTTATTTGTATACTTTATAAATTTAAGAATATAGTCTTAAATTTTAGAATGTTACTGTGAGTTTTCCATTCTAAAAAAGCATAAGGTGCAATCTAAATCCTTTATGTGGTTGGTTGTCATTAAAAGTGCATATACGAATTTAGTAAATTATATTATTTGGTGAGCTCAAAACCATAGTCATCACATTCATCCTAATTGGAGCCATCATGCAATCATTGATGGTTTACTTTACCTACATGTTACTATTACATATAAGCACTTTTGATCATTATGACCACATAGTGTACAAACCATCCAATAACCATACATCCATAATTTAGTATGAAACTATCCACAACCCTCCTTAGACCATGTTGTAATTAACATTTCATTCCTTCTTGGTTCAGATATTGCAATACTAAGCTTGAAAACATTCTTGATGTAATAGACTAAAATATTCTAATTATTTTATCTTTTTATGGTTACGTAACACTAACTTTTAATTATTATCCTTGTAAGGAGAGGAGTAAGCCATTCAAAGATAAGGAAAGTGAAAGGGGTGTACTTTGTGGGGATTGTAAATCATATACGACATTCGCCAATGTTATGGTTAATGTATCTAAAGCTCAATGATATAACATGTTTGTTTTTACGTTGTTCAATAAACATGAATATATCATGCATTAATCATATTATGAAGTCTCATCACAAAACCCTTAAATTTTATCCGTTAGGAAAGAACTCATACCTTCTCATCAACTTATCTGTGGAAAGAGATGCCCCTGTTTCTTGAATCTTGGATTATATCTGATTGGTTATGATTTGAGAATATCATCAAGCACACCATATGGAATGTGGAGATGGAATATCGAAATTCAACAAGACTAACAAATCTTCCTCATGATAACATAAATTTTGTTGAAATACCAACTTCATGTACGACTACATTTTGAATCTCATAAAGCATGTGCGGTTCACCCGATCACTTCTGCAAGTGTCAATCCTAATTTTAGAGATGCACGTGTATGGTCTACACTCCACTATGGATCACTTTATGAAAGATTACAACACAATTTACAATTAACGATCCTTTTTTACTATTATCGTTGTATATTTGCATATTAATGTATTTTCTAAAGAGGAATAATAGTTTTTATTAGTTAATTTTTGGCTTGCAGATGCTATCGATGATTAACACCACAGAATACAAGTATACAAATTGATGCTCATCTAGCATAGAGTAAAGGACATAATTGGTTCGTAGGTTTTAAGAGAACTGGTAGCATCTGGTTTCATGTAGATGCTTTTATTAAGACACCATATTGAAAACTAAACAAACATATGCTTTTAACGCAACTTTTATATGGAAGTGGTAGTAGTTTAATCTTTGTCTTGGTTGGATACATCAATTGGAGAATATAAAAATGGAAAAGATATATATCAAATTGATATAAATTTTTTGGTTAGAGACTTATACTTTAAATTCCTTGTATTTTTTTTTTCCTTTTTTCACCTTTTTACAATTTTAAAACTATATATGACGTCATCCATTTTTGCCGATTTTTGCCTTTTTGGTATTGGTTGAACTAGTTGAATTGTCCAAGTGGAGCTACTCAATTGTGTTTATATTTCATTAAGCATTTTTAATTGGGTTTATGTTTACATCTAATATGATATGTTATATCTCATAAGCACATGAGACATTTCCAGACTCTTCAAATGATTGACACCTTAGAGAAAATAATAAAAAAATGTTGATGATGATGACTCTGATACAAGAACTTAACCCAAATTTTGAAGATTTTACGGGACATCATCAAATTGATAAAAACAAAAAAAGAACAAGTATATGAAAGTACACTAATATAATCAACTGGATTTTAAAAAAAACTATAGTTCTCTTACTAAGAAAACATTGAAATATAAAGTTTTATAGAAAAAAAAATGAAAGAAATGTTATTATAACTGAATAAATGAAAATACAAAGCTATATTTCTAAAACATTTTACATCGGGCATGTACATATTTCTATATTTTAGTCTAACTTTATCAAATAGTCAAAGTAGTTAAGTCGCAAGATGTTTCATAAATATAACAAATAACATTGCTATTGTGTGATATAGGATTTATAATGCATTGTCCTTTTTAACATAATAGATGGAACATGAAGAAGATGTAAATTTGTGATTGGCCCAGGGTTAAAATGTCATATCTTTTACACACAAGCATTTAATAGTCATCATAAAGGTCCCGATAATATAACGTGGTCAAAATAAGAACTATATGTCATTTGAAGCTTTTTTTCCCTCTATTGTTGAACTATAGTAGTTGAGATACTGAATTTTGATTGAATGCAAAAGTATTTCCGTTGACATTTTACAACTCTTACCATCCTAATGTTCATTTTCACTATTTTTAATTAGGACGAGCAGTAGGACCGTCGGAACCGGAACCGGAACTGGAATTGATAACAAGGTCGGTTACAGTTTCTTCATTTTTATGAAAACCGGTCCCGGTTATAAAAATTGGAACCGGTTTGACAATTTTCTTGTTTGTTAAAATGTATATAACTCACTCATATGAAGTCAGAATTATTTGATTTTTTTCCAAAATGGGATTTTGTAATTCATTTTTGACTGTACAAACATATGTTTTGGTTATATACTGAATCATACACGTGCCCCGAAAGAAAGAATATTAATGCGATATTTTCTCTATTTCAACATTTTTTTTTGTTTTTTTGAATCTGTCACATTTTTTAAATGTGTATAACTCATTCATATGACGTCGAAAGTACTTAATTTTTTTTCTAGCATTTAATTTGGTGTTTGTACTTCATTTTAGACTATAAAAAACGTATTTTGGTTAGATATTGAATCAATTATAGACATCGGAAGACAGCATATCAATGTTGCGTATTTTCTGTTTCAGCATTTTTTTGGAATTTGTCCTGCTTTTAATATGTGCATAATTCACTCATATGAAATCCGAATTACTTGATTATTTTTTCATCAGGTAATTTAGTGTTTGTATTTCAATTTAGAACGTATAGAGGTCATAATTTGGTTAAATATTGAATTATTTACAAACTCTAGAAGATAACACATAATCTGCAATATTTCAAGCGATTCTAGTTTGAAAAATAACCGAAAAACCGGGACCGGAACCGGAACTGGCGCTAGAACCGGCGGTATAGCTCCCCGGTTCTTATAATATAGAAAAACCGGTTACGGTTTCGAACCGGTCCGGTTCTAAAGTCAATCCCTATTTTTAACCAAACCTAATCCTACGCTTAAATTTTCTTTTATTTAAAACCACCAATTAACTTCACATGTCACTTTTATTAAAGGAATTCACTCTCATCCAATACAACCCACCGAAATGAAACAAATTGCCGTCCAAAAACTATTCGTTGAAAGGACTACATAAGTATGTTAATTATAATGGTAGTCTATATGTTAATATCATTTAAACAAGATATTGTATATTATGATAGAAAACATGAGTTTGACAACTAATACCAAATTATTAAAATTTATATTTAATTTTATTTATTTCGCTATATATATTTCTTTAAAGAATGTATATCAGTCACAAATATTACTATCAGACTTATGAAATATTTTATTAAAACATAGAATATATAGTAAAGAGTTGATATGATTATAATTTATACCAACTTACATAATGTAAATCAGAATCAGTGAATATTCGTAATCTTTGTTCTTGTCTATATATTTTGGTTGGGTATCGGCCCATGAGATTTGGAAGTGGGTTTTACTATCGGCCCAACTTATCTTCAAACCAGTGTACAAAACCCTAAACACCTTAACCCTAAATACAACACATACATTCCTCCTCGCAGCGATTCTAGAGACGGAGGCGTAGGGCTTGACAGAAAGCAAGAGAGCTGAGAAAATGGTGTCAGGATCGGGAATATGCGCAAAGGAGGTGGTTGTTGATGCTCGCCATCACATGCTTGGTCGGTTATCGTCGATTCTGGCTAAAGAACTTCTCAACGGCCAGAGAGTCACCGTCGTTAGATGTGAAGAAATCTGTCTTTCCGGCGGCCTTGTTCGTCAGAAAATGAAGTACCTCCGTTTTCTTCGTAAGCGTATGAACACCAAGCCGTCACACGGTCCTATCCATTTCCGTGCTCCTTCTAAGATCCTCTGGCGTACCATCCGAGGGTAAACTGTTCTAATCATAAACATTTATGTCTACATATCTGTTTGTTTACTTGTACATCACAATCACAATCTTTCCAAAAACAGTTATGGTATTGTGCCTCCCTTAGTTTGAGGCAATGCGTATCCACTCTTCTCAAATTGATTAAGTTGTCTGTGATAATCAGAAATCAATCTAACTAGCACTCACTATATTAGTGAACTTGACCGGAACATTGCTTACTTTGTGTGATCTGAATGGAAGAATATGAGGTTGATTAGAAAGATCAGTTACAAATGATTAGCTTTTGCATATTCTCATATGGTACATCGTTGTGCTGTCTTTTATGCGATAATTCTGTTGCTGAACAATTTGATTTGTTGTTGTTTTCTTGGATTGGTATTCTTTGTTACCCTTGTTCTGAGCTTCTTGTTGTATTTGCAGAATGATTCCACACAAGACTAAGCGTGGAGCTGCTGCTCTTGCAAGGTTGAAGGTTTATGAAGGGGTCCCTACTCCTTACAACAGGAAGAAGAGAATGGTCATCCCTGATGCTCTCAAGTTAGTACCTTTATCAATTCTATACCTACTGTTTTTATCTGTTTCTGGAATATTTCCTGAATGGAAGATTTTTCTATTTTGGTTTATGGTAATTCGTTGATGTCGACTGATTGAAGATGTTTCTCCCAAAATAAAATTGCAGGGTTTTAAGGCTAACAGCTGGACATAAGTACTGCTTATTGGGCCGTTTATCTTCTGAGGTTGGATGGAATCATTATGAAACCATCAAGGTGAAGTTACATTCTTCCTTATTAATTAATAGCATTGTTTATTTTTGTCTTGGTGTGTTTCTTTATATTTGTTTGGAAACTGTTTCAGATAGTTATTGATTTGTTCATCTTGTGGTGTTGTTGCAGGATCTTGAGAAGAAGAGGAAGGAAAAAGCTCAAGTGGTGTATGAGAGGAAGAAGCAGCTTAATAAACTGCGTGCAAAGGCAGAAAAGGCTGCAGAAGAGAAACTTGGGGCACAACTTGAGATCCTTGCCCCTGTTACCTACTAAAGGTTTTGATCTTAGTTTCTGTCTAGGAATTTTTGTGTTTGATGCTGGAGACTATTTATATCTTTATTTGCAATATGAGAATTTATCGTTTCAGATTTAATTTTGTGGAATCAAATGTTTTTGTTCAAATTTATGATACTTGGTTTTGCAAAAAAAAAAAATTGAGTACATCTTCACATCTTTTGCTGCTGGTGCTTTAGAGTGTTGTGACTGACGTTTTAATTAATGAAAGTAGATTGGAATGAATGAACTCTAGGCATTTTGAACATATATGAACATTGCTAAATGAATAAAGATAAACAAATACAATTGAACTATATGAACATTTAATATAGTAATCAACTAAAAAAAATAATTTAACATATATGAACATAAATAACTTTAAACAAACAATATAAACATACAGCTGTAGGTATTGTTGTATAAGTTGTTGACAAACCAGTGTTTTAGAAACTTTTGAATGGCTTTCGGGTTAAACATTTGAGTTAATTGAAATGGCTTTCGTGTTGTTAGAAACACTTCCGGTATTTTTGTATACAAGGGAAGGGAAATAAAATTTAAAAAAAATACCGGAAGTGGGGGCTGCCGAGTTTATCCCTTTTACCTCTGGTAATTATCTTTTATTTGGCGAGTGTGTTATCATTATACTTAAAATAGGAGATAATGACTAATAATAGATATTTACCCTTAATCGGTTGAGCTTAATCAGTTTCAAATTTATGTATCGTAACTTTTGTTTTAATAAATCATATCTTTTGTGTAACCCAAAATGACCATGCTAATTATGGAAACTTTTCGCCTTGTAACCATGAGCATATTTTCAACAATCTCCTACTACACATGTCATAGCAACTTAATGGACCACCTTTAGCCTAACAAGGTGTACATCATCTAAGACTACGACTGTGCTCATAACATAGAGGTATAACTTTGTTTTATAATATTCATATGAACCTCATAAAATAGAGGTATAACAATTCTTAGTAAGTGATAAAATATTACTTTGTTTTATAATATTCATATGAACATAAGACATGGAAGTATGTCAATCAAACATTCAAGATTATGTTTTTGATAGGGATTTATTATGACCAACAACAAACTACACTATTGATCCATTATCAACTTAGTTTGAGTATAACTGTACATTTGATGTCAATACCAAATTATCATGGGGCCAGGTATATCGATCCTGCCCATTCATCATGTCGTACCTAGACATTCTCATATGGCTACCGGTTATTGACAATGTTGGAAAACACCAAAACACAACAAAATGCATAACTAGGAATCTCATGCATTTCCATTTGAAAAATATAGGATATTACTATCTTATAAGTGGGTTACTTGAATACTTAATCTCCATTAAGTACACATATTAAATACACATGAGTATTAATCACATCTTTATGTCATGTTAATCTTCGTGTATAACTTGCTAAAAACTAGTATTCAGTAAGTTAAGTAAACATGCAAATTGAACACAACAATAAATTAATGAAATTGATTGGAATCCATCATATTATTAAGTCTCAACATAATAATCATCAAATTAAATAAAATTTATAATGTAATGCCTATCGACCTTGTATAAGTATCATGTTTGGTCTGCAACTATGGTTTGGTGAACATATTGACAAGGTTCTCTTCTGATGTAACTCTGCTGACTATGATGTATCCTTTTTCGTTAGGTTTTCAGACGTAGGGTTCTTCAGTATATGCCATGTGCGTTTTTTAGCTTTGGGATCTTTATTCAAGATGATTGCACCCTCATTGTCACAGAAGATCTCAACACGACCCTCTAAGTTTGAAACAACACTGAGATCATCGATGAACTTGCTCATCCACATGGCCTCTATTGCATCTTCATTAGTTGCTATATACTCATCATTTGTCATTGAATCCACTATTATATCTTATTTGGAACTCCTCCAAGTCACTACTCCACCGTTCAGTAAGAACACAAATCCCAACTGCGAACGAGAAGTGTCTCTATCAGTCTAGCAACTAGCATCAATACAGCCCTTTACATTGTGCTCTTCCATACCTCCATAAACCAATAGCATGTCATTTATCCTCCTAAGATACTTAAAAATGTTTTGACAACAGTCTAATAATTTTCACCAATGTTAGCCTCATAACGACTCATCATGCTCATGGCACATGAGATATCAAACATAGTACATATCATGGTGTACATGATTGATCCCATGACCAAAACATATGGAAGTTGATTCATTTTTTCTAACGATCATCACTAGAAGTAAGACTCTAAACTTTGCTCAATGTCATACCATGTTGCATAGGCACAAACCCTTTTTAGAGTCCCGCATCTTGAATTTCTTCAAGATTTTATCTATGTAAGTACTTTCGTTCAATCCAATTCACTTAGATCTATCTTTATAGATCTTTATACCTAGTAGGCATGATGCTTCTCTCAAGTATTTCAAAGAGAAACAATTCTCAAGCCAAGTTTTTAAGCAAGGTTGGGACATCTTTTCATATGAGTAGAATGTCATCGACATATCGTACAAGGAAAACTACAACACTTCCACTAGCTCTGACATATTCTCATGACTTATCTTCGCTTCTCAAAAAACTAAACTCTTTGACTTCTCCATTGAAACAAAGATTTCAACTACAAGATGTTTGTTTAATTCTATAAATAAACTTCCCAAACTTTACTCACTCTATTTTGATATTTATATCGTACAAAACGTTTTGGTTGTACCATATATATACATCTTGTGTAAATTTTTCATTAAGGTTTGTCGCTTACACACTCTAATAAATATGGTGTACAACCAATTCAAAATTAGTTTACAAATATCGAGTCAATCGAGATTGCTAACAATATCAAGCCCAAATTTAACCTTAAAATTATATTTCTTAAAAGCTATTTCTTTTTTGCCGTCAGTTTTAGAACTGGTGGCCTGATTGGCTTTCAGTTGAAGTGATCAGTCTGAATTTTGAAGTTATACAACCCCACCCACCACAAATATTGTCAATTATTTAATTTTTATCGCTTTACTTTAGTTAGAGAATCACATGTTTTTCTATTATAGATTTGCCATTTTATTTCTAGAAAGAAAAATGGTTTAGCTTTGTTTTCTTGATAATTGATTTCATTACGACTTGTTAAACCCAAAAGTAACGGGGGAAAAGGTAAAACAACAATTATATATAAAGAAATATTGCCGTTGGTTTAAGTATCCTATGCATCATTACTTCATTAGTCAATGTTCACTTTAAGATAAAGATCAATTTCAATAGTCACTCTCTAATAAAATCCACCTGAAGGATTTATTAAATGTAATCAGAATTTAGCTTTCAAAACAATCACTTTCTCTACTATAATTGCTCAAAGAAGCTATAGTATAAAAATGATTACAAATGTTCAATCATGCATGTGCTATGTTGAAATTATGTATCCGTTAGGACCGCTACCATGATATTATTGTCCTGAAATAGGTAAATTTGAACATTATTTTATTATCCTACTTAAAAAAATAAAAAAATAAAATACTTGTTTCAACCTAATAACCGTCTTGCCCAATTCGATTATGTTACCACCTTCGGTTCGAACCAAACAGAATGCCGACCAGAATAACCAACTCAAGATGTTCATGGACAAAGAAATATAATTATTTGAAAAGAAATAACTAAAAAGGTATAAAATCGTTTTCTTATATAATCATGAAAGTGGAGGTTAAATGATTGCGATTGTCAAATTCCTCAGCACGTCCTCATGATCACTGTCTCTCCCTTTACTCATCCCTTAAAAAAAAAAGTTTGAAATTACCCAAATAACATGCACTTAACTTACTATTTTGAATCCAATATTAGTATATCCAAGGGAATTACTAATAATAGTTATCAAGTATTCACATCACTTTACCATAACTAAATACTTTCAAAAATAAAAAGAGAAAGAAAAACCCAATTGCCCATGTCTTAAATTAAGTTGTGGGTGGGTTGTCTTCCATCACTAGAGTTATCTGAATCATATGGAATTCCATTGGTGCTTCTTCACTAGCTTCTTGTTTCTAAGCTACCCCAACCTCATTTCATCTAATCAAGAAGGTGTACATTTTTCTTTAAAACATTTGAACTCTAATCTTCTTTTATCCTAACTTATTTTTGCAACAGGTTTTTGGAGTTTATCATGTGGAAGAGCTACAAATTTCATTGATTCCTCCAACATTTCATGGGTATCAGACTATGGATACATCACAAAAGGGAACACCACAACTCTTGATTTCAATGACTCGATTCGGTTTTTCCCAAATCCTAAGAACCGGAATTGTTATAAGCTACCAATAAACTACACATATTCATCTTTGATTCTTATTCGAGTCAGTTTCATGTATAAAAACTATGATGGGCTTCAACAACCACCAATGTTTTCTGTTTCTCTAGGAACAGCTGTTTCTGCTACTATTAACCTATCATTTAAAGATCCATGGATAGAAGAGTTCATATGGCAAATTGACAAAGAGACTCTTTTGTTATGCTTGAATTCCATTCCGAATGGTGGGATTCCAGTCATTTCTTCAATTGAAATCCGACCGATGCCTCAAGGAGGTTACTATAATGGAATGGAAGATTTTACAAACAAGTTGCTTAGAAAACGCTACCGGATCAACTGTGGTTTTACTAATGGCTCTATTAGGTATGTTTTTGGAATGAATGGAATCTGTGATTGGTATAATGTAGATGGAATGGAATTCGATAATAAAAATTGAATAACTAATTCTTAAATTGTTATTTTAATGTGGGTGATTTGATTTTTTTAATAAATGAAAGGAAGAATGGAATTGAATTCCTAAATCTATCAAACACTGAATTTGAAGTAATCTGAATTCCATCCATTTGTCAACCAAAGGAATGAAATCTCAAAATTCAAACTCCTTGAGAATCAGATGTGATTGGAATTTGAGAATCTATCCCATTCCATGATATGTTCGGCTGACAAATGGACGGAATTCAATTCCATCAAAATGGAATATGAAGGAGCCTGATGGAATTGAATTCCGTCCATTCGGCCACCAAACACTTCATGGAATGGAATATTGAACTCCGATTCCGTTGGAATCCACAAACCAAACATATGCTTTTTTTTTTAAAAAAAAAATCTTGGTTGGTTCCTAAGTAAGATGATGTTATAATTGTAGGTACCCTTTGGATGAATACGATAGAATATGGGATCCAGATGAAGATTTTTCACCTTTTCATACATCAATTGGATTCAGTAACCCTGAAACTTTTGATACGTGGAGCCTCAACGAGCGTCCACCTCTACCCGTTGTTCAAACGGGTAGAGTTTTGGCTAGGCGAGAAGGGTTAAGTTACAATTTTGCCCTCCAAAATCTTGGAGATTACTATCTTGTTGTATATTTTGCTGGAATTCTTCCGGTTTCACCCACCTTTGACATCTTGATTAATGGGGAAGTTGTTGAATCAAACTATAGAGTAAAAATCTGGGAAGTTGGGAGCTTGTATTTCTTAAGGAAAGGAATCCAGAACTTGAATATTACTTTCAAAGATATTACTTTCTACCCTCTTGTGAATGCAATTGAAGTGTATGAGATAGCAAACATACCTCCCGAATCCTCTACAACAGTAGGTTAGCCTCCCTCCACCCAGTTGTACACTGTAGAGTGTAGAGTACAACCCTCTGAAGCATGTTGTAATATAACCTATTAACCTGTCTTTACTTTATCCATGTCCTTTTTTGCAGTTTCAGCTCTTCAAGTTATTCAGGAGTCCACTGGGTTGGATCTTGAATGGGAAGATGATCCATGTTCTCCAACAACCTGGGAGCATATACAATGTGAAGGAAGTTCTGTCACCTCATTGTAATAAAAAACATGTGTCAGATTTAAAATATTGGAATTATTCGAATATTTTTTTTCTAAGTTTTGCTTTTTTTGACTTATTGATAGGGAACTATTTGACATGGAATTGAGGTCAATCAGTCCTACATTCAGCGACCTATTCGATCTAAAAACACTGTGAGGGAGAACTTATAAACAGCAATGCAAGCAGTTCAATTCAGTTGCTCTTTTTTTTTCTTTAACTCTTTTATTTCATTATATAATGCAGAGATCTTCATAATACATCACTTGTAGGAGAAATCGAAAACCTGGGTGGCTTAAAGAGTCTTGAATATCTGTAATGATCAACACACATCTAAAGTTCAGATTCTTTTCTTGTTTCTTGAATTTAAGGCTATTAATCAAGAAAATTATGGACTAAATTTTTTTTCAGGAACCTGAGTTTTAATAAGTTAATATCATTTGGGACTGATCTGGATGGATTAATCAGCCTTCAAGTTCTGTAAGGCCCGTCTTAATCATATTTTTATGATCATTTATCAAAAACAACAATCACAATGTTTTTTTTTTTTCTGTTGTAGGGATTTAAAGAATAACAGTTTAGAAGGTTTAGTTCCTGAAAGCCTTGGAGCCATGAAGAATCTTCACCTATTGTAAGTTAATCACGAGTGCTTTCTTTGTGAATCGATCAACTAAAAATCTTTGTTCCACTGATTTCTATAATTTATTAGGAGTCTGGAAAACAATCATTTACAAGGCACCATCCCAAAGGCATTGAACAAAGATAGTCTTGAAATAAGGTATGAAAGTCCCGATTCCAACATTCCAAGAATCGCTGTTTCCGATTCCGAGCAACTCTAGAAACACGAGCTAACACAATGATTGTGTGCAGAACATCCGGGAATCTGTGTCTGAGCTTCACCATGTCAAATTGCTATAATACTACACCAAATGCTTCAATTGATGCACCAAAAGTCTCGGTTTTCGACAAGAAGAAGGAAAAACTTCATAGTCATTTAGCAGTTGTACTTGGTGGAGGTGGAGGAGTACTTTTTGTTCTTATTACTGTGTCTATTTCAGTTTTCTTATACATAAGGTCAAGGAGAAATAAAGAACAATCTAAAGAAAGAGAAGGTGAGCAAGCTGACCTGGAATTGAGAAACTGGAATGCAGCAAAAACCTTCTCTTACAGAGAAATCAAAGCAGCCACTCGCAACTTTAAGAAGACTTTAGGACGTGGTAGTTTTGGGTCAGTCTACCTTGGGAAACTTCCAGATGGAAAACAGACAGCTGTCAAAGTCCGATTCGATAAAACAAAACTCGGAGCTGATTCTTTCATTAATGAGGTATGTTCAACTTCAACATCTAAACTTTGTATGGATAACACCGTTGAATGTGTAATGATGTATGTTTGGATACATAAAGACTTTCTTTTCTGGAGAAAATGACCGTTTTACCCTTGTATTTAGAAATGACATTGAAGAACAAAGAGTGGCTGTATGTATTAAGCATTTAAGCCACTCTAAATGCATTAAGTCAAAAAGAAACAACAACCTATTCTGACAAAATGAAGGATTGATTTTCCAGGTGTCCATTTTGTCTTCAATTTGTCACCAAAATCTTGTAACTTTTGAAGGATATTGCGACGAATCAAAACAGCAAATACTGGTTTATGAATATTTACCTGGTGGATCATTGAGTGAGAATCTTTATGGTATGTCATTCACACCTGTCAAATTTTATAAAACCTAGATTTGTGTTGTATCATTTAAGTTGCTCTTTTTTTGTTTTTCAGGAGCAAATAGCAAAAAAATAACATTAAATTGGGTGCGTAGACTTAAGATTGCCATTGATGCTGCAAAAGGTTTGGACTACCTACACAACGGGAGCAACCCACGGATCATCCACCGTGATGTGAAATCAAGCAATATACTTTTGGATGCAAACATGAATGCTAAAGTTTGTGATTTTGGCCTATCAAAGCAAGTAACTCAGGCAGATGTGAGTCATGTGACAACTATGGTGAAGGGAACTGCAGGGTATCTTGACCCTGAGTGAGTTGTTTCTCTTTTGTCAAAAATCCATGAAATTGTAAAAACTAACAAGACGTGATCTTCTAAGTTCTATTATTCTATACTTGTATTTGTATGCAGATATTATACCACGCAACAATTGACTGAAAAGAGTGATGTTTATAGCTTTGGAGTTGTTCTTTTGGAGCTAATTTGTGGTAGAGAACCATTAAAGAGAACAGGATCACCGGATTCATTCAATTTAGTTTTATGGGTATTCAAAAAAAATTCTCCTTTTCTATTTACACTTATGTTAGGTCAACCTTTGACCAAAAAAATTGGGAATTTTGGCAGGCGAAACCGTATCTGCAAGCGGGTGTATTTGAGATAGTGGATGAGAGCTTACAAGGAACATATGATGAAGAGAGTATGAGAAAAACAGCTGTGATTGCTTCCATGTCAGTTGATAGAGATCCATCACAGAGACCAAATATGTCTCAAGTACTTGCTGAACTTAAAGAAGCCTACAGCATCCAACTATCTTATCTTGCAACTATTGAACTTCCCACTTGAGAGATGTAGTAATACTTAAATTATATGTTTAGTATTTATTGGAAATATGTTGCACTTTTTGAGCATGATGATATGTAAGAACTGAGACAAATCTAACCAGTAATATAAAGCACAAGTAAGAAACAGCCTTGTATATAGCTTCATAGAAGATAAAGCGTGTATAGAATTACAAATGAAAGACAGCTCTTGTGGTTTGAAAAATGAGCTATCTAAATCTATGATCTATCTACACATCAAATTTTACTTCTTTCTAGTTTTCTTATCTACCATCTATTATCTATCATCATCCTGAAAATAATGTAATGTTTTAAATAAGTTAATCATAATAATATCTATCTAATCCTTGGTACCTCATTAATTGGTAGCAAGGTTAATTAGAGTAACGCCTTCTCAGGTAAAAAAATAGTGCTGTTATAGCTGCCACAGCATATGGGAACACAGTCCATACTCCCTGTGTAATCACAAAATTTATTAGCTTACTTTAAATGGAAAAAAGGGAAAAGTACAAAAAAAAAAAAAAAGACAAGATGATTTGAGGTAGGGGTAAGTGTAAGGGATAGATTCTTACAACTACTGTAGCAACAGTGGCAATGGCAAATACAGGGCGTTCTCTCAGAAAGAATCCAATTGCAAGCTGAGATTCACAATAAAAATGGAGGCATCAGATAACCAAAAAATAAATAGATTACAATGCCTTTATTTGGATGAAATAACAGAAAATCTATATTTTTAATTGTAAAAATATGGAAACCATGTGATGAAATAGAAATTATGTAACCTGAATTGGAAGAGTAATCAAGCCACCACAACAAACACCAGCAAAGAAACACTCAGGGGATATATCCTGTGATAAATGAGAAAATTGTTTTTTTTTTTATGATATTGAACAGGTTAGGGTTATATAAAAACCTATGTTCACTAACCAGTGCCCCAGCAAAAAAGGCAGTTGGATTTCTCACTCCTAGAGAAAATCGTTCAACTGCAAATTAAAATGTAGAGATAAAGAGTCACAATCAGCAATTTTAACGATTGTTTAGAAATACAGATTTATGAAATGGCATAATAAAATAAGTAACAGATGACTCTTCAGAAAAGCAATTTTACATAATTGTGATCATGTTACAAGGAATTAATAGAGCATAACTAAAACATACCAAAACCAATGAGATTCCCATATCTTTGAACAATGTTGGTAAGGCCAAGTGCTTTGTCTTTGCTAACCCCTAACTACATTCATTATATAAATTTAATCACTTTCTTTCATTGTTATATATCAAGAAAGATGCATATAAAAGTACAAAAGGTATCTAGGAAGAAAAAGAAACCTTCGAATAAACATCATCAGATGCACCAGATTTCTTAAATAGCCTCCCAAGGTAAAATGGTATCATATCACTAATGCAAACTCCCCTGAGATTTATTTCAAGATTACAATGCAAGTTTTGCAAAAGAGCATGTGAAAAGTTTTAACTATTTATATAAAGATACATGCACTAACCAGTATACCCACAATAAAGTGGACAAAATGTGTGGGGCGTTTCTAGAAAATGATTCAGCCAAAGACTGTCTTGTCCCATCTAGTGACAACATCCGTGCTAGTGAGATGCCCACCTACAACATTCAAGATCACATATTTTATATATCAACAAACATGATGACTTTCACATAACTTTGTTTAAATGTATAGAAGAATGTCACACACCCATATATTTAACGCCTCTTCACTTATAAAAAGTCCACATCCTGCAGCCATCAGCAGCCAAAAATAGATCCATCTGACATGAACAATATAAGTAAAGATTTATACATGAGTATGACAAAAGTGGATTTAAATTACTTAAGAACACAATAAGATTAGACATATACCCTGGAGTGTATTCTGGAAGTATGATTTTGTATCCAAAAGCATTGAATGAAAAACCAACAGTGGATACAGCAGAGGTAGATGAACTGCCAGCCAATATTTGAATACCAGAAGATGATCCCTGATTGGGCTGTTTAAGACATATGGACAATAGTGTGATTGTTGCAGCAACACCCAGGAGTATTGCTAGTTGTGCAAGCAATGAACTCCTTGTAACAGTGGTTTTATTTTGTTGTTGATTCCCAAGTATCACATCAGCAGTTTCATCTTGTCCCTCAGAGTTGTTTATGTATCTTGTTGTGTCGGTATATTCTGCATCTTCTCCCCGAAAGCTTCTGGTACTAAAGATAATGAACGATATGTTAACATACATACATGAATGTAATCATTAACTATCAGTTAAAACCCTTGCTGAGAATGTTAACAGAGAAATAGGTTTTTGAGCAAAATTGAGATGAATCAGACTAGCAACGACTATACTAATCTAAAATTTTGTTTACATTCCTTTGTCAAGTTCATACAGATGCTAAATCCATGCAAATTGAAACTAAAAATTCTTGAATTTAAGCCAAAGCAACCATAATGAACAGCGAACGACGTGACATAAGACCAAAAGCTATAAGAATGCAAAAGGAAAAAGTATACCATCATGGATAAGTATACATGTGCATACATAATGTCACAAAGAAATGATTACCAGAAAGGTGAACGGTTGAACAAATTTTGCGTACTGTTAAGAACGAGTTTTCCGTCATGCGTGAACAACCTACCACCAGACAAACTGATATTACTGCTTGAACGCTTATTGAACGACAACTCAGACGACTGAGGTGGGCGGTTGCGGTGGTGCAAAGAGGAGTTTCCAACGGAAAGAACCACCGCCATTGACGAATGCGTACGGCGGAGCTCAGGTTGGTGGCCACCGTGAAATATTTTCTGCGTAGTTGAGAATTGAGATGACGATTTTCGACGGGACTTTGGGAAGTCTTTTGAAACGTGTGGTCGAGGCCTCCTCCGTGGGTGTTTATGGGCCGTTTAGTGTCCATGATACTTGGGCTTCATTTTGTTGGTTACGCACAAAAAAACCGGTTCACGAATTGGTTCACTTCTTAAACGGTCTATTGGTGAACTGAACTGATCTCAAATTGAACCGCCGATTTTCATATATTCGCATTTCTAATCGTTAGGACCGGTTTACTCTTAACTGGTGTTGTCGATTATGCACAAACCACATATGATACACATATATACCTACTGTTTTAGTGGGTTTCTTTTTTAATATGTCAATTTTTAAAGAGTCTAACCATTCATACCAATTAACCATGCATATATTACCCGTAATATCTCAAAGAAACAAAACAAACATTGGAAAAAAAAGTAGCAATCCTATTGTTTTTTTAACAGGTTTGAGAAACTGGTTTATGGTGAACTTGTTTGTACAGGATCAAATTATTTTGATGGTGCATCGGATTGAAACCGAATCGGTTTAAGGGTGAACCGATATTGACTACAACCGAACCGGTTTAGTTCCACTGAACCGAACCGGTTCGAAAAAAATAGTTTGTGCACCTTTAGGTTGTTGTTTGCAAAATGCACAGTGCAAGCCTTCCATGGCATCTCCCAAATCCGAATATACAAATTTGCAATGTTTTAAAAACCGGTTTTTAAGTTGAACAAGTATGGTGATTGGTTCCAGTTTAAACCAGTTCGACCAAGGTTTCAAACGGTTTCTAGAATTTTCATCTTTTTCCTATTTTCCTACACACATATAGACATCACAAGTTTAAACAATAAAAATACATATAAATACAAGTTCCAAATCAATCCAAGTGAATTAAAAAAACACATAACTATAAGTTTACATTAATTCATGTGTAGAAAAAAAAAATGTATAATACAAAAACGAATGTAGTTTTACATGAATACGGAGATATTAAAAAACTTCCTAACATTTATTATATGTTTTTATTCAAAAAAATCTAAATATATATGAAAAAAAAACACAAAAAGTTTGTCATGCAAAATGATTCATTTTCATATGTTTTTATTTAATTTAAGCGATTCAATCCATTTAATTTAATCGCGTTTTTGTAAAAAAAAACGGCCGGTTCATTTCGGTTCAAAATTAGACATAAAACTGGTGTTAGCTGAATCACTCTCTTCTCCAATTCCCACTTCAAACTGGTTTTTAAAACATTGCAATTTGGTCAATTCGTCACTAAAGAAATTTGGTTGCAAATCTGGTTTGATTGATCTTTTTAGTTTTTTCATCACTAAAGAAATTTGGTTGCAAATCTGGTTTGATCGATCTTTTTAGTTTTTTTTTGCTTCGAAAAGGAAATAAGGGAATTACACAAATAGTCCTTATCGTTTGATGTTGTGTGTGTTTTTGGTCCCTAAGTTTTTATTTTAACTTAAATCTTCCATATGGTTTGGTTTTGTTGTGGATTTGTAGTATTAGATGTTCACACACATAAAAAAAATTATAATACCCTTATGTATTTCTTTTTTTTTTTTCTTTTTTGTCATTTGTTTTTAACTATGTTAACATTATTAATTGAGAATGCCTCCACACGCTCCACTCCTGTTAATCATCTTTCACGTTATGTGCTTCCTCTATCTCTTTCTTCGCTCTATATCGCTTCCTCTTCTTCATTCAGCTCCTTATCTCACAAATCATAGCCAAAACACCACCTGAAAAGTCCACCAAATAAAGTGTTCACCAAGAAATCAAGTGTGAGTAACAGGCGGGAAATCATTCAACAACCCCAAAACAAAAGCAATTGATAGTTAATCATTTAACGAAAAATCAAGCGGTGGCAACTCCAATGAAAGAGTATGCTTGCATACGAAAAACTCTAAAAATATGTGAATCTCTGACAAAATTACCCAGTAATAAATTGTTTAGCAACCCCAAACCAACCCCATTTTCATTCGCCTTGAAATCTATTTTCTACTACTCGATGTTTTGATTTTACTTCCTAGTAAAATTGAATTGTTGTTTGACATGATAAAAGGTTCATGTATTGGTATCAGTTGTTGGTACCGAAATTTGAACACTCATATATGGATCAATAAGAAATTTGGAATATTAAGCATAATGATTCACGAAAAAAAAACACATTTAATGAATTCTCCATAGAAAATCACTAAAAACTCTTTGTCTCTCTCTAACATCTATACAAATCATCAACGTTCACAGTAGAATATATATATATATATATATATATATATATATATATATATATATATATATATATATATATATATATATATAGGGTTAGGTTATTTTGTTTTTTCTAACTATTGTGTGCCAGAATGCACAGATCTTGACCATCGGATGGAATATAATCAAATGTCATGATTTGAGGGTCTATGGTAGTAGAATATGATAGCATGTACCATATAATCACACAAATTTCAGCATAAGGGCATTTTAGTCAATTAACCTATATTAAAAAAGGAAATTTTCGGATTTTTAGGGATGATTAATTCCTTTATTTTTTAAAAATCTGAATATTTTAAATTAATTCAAATTTAAAAATCCGATTTTATTCTGTCAGAATGATAGAATGTCAACCATAAACTAGTGAATGTATTTTTCGATTTTATTCTGTCAGAATGGCAGAATGCCAAACATAAACTAGTAAATACATTCTAAAAGAATACACAAAATCGATTCTTGAACTAATAATATATCAAAAATTACATTGTATGATTGTGATTCATTGAATAATAACAAACATTCTGAAAGAATAAACAAGTATAATTCTTAAAAAATAACAACATTCTTAAAAAATGAGTGTGATCATTCTTTAATTCATTCTTCAACCCTTTCCCATCAGGTCTTCAAGCCATTCTTGAAGCCTTTTCTACCAGAAATTCATTGCCAAGTAATTTGTAGTGATACACTTGTAAAACCTGCACATTAAACATACAAATAATTAACTACAATTCTATCAGAATACAACAAATAATATTCTTACAAAATAAACTATTATGCAAGAATATTATTTAAGAATTTGTATTATCAAGAATATATCCAACAAACAAAATAAGAACTAGCATCAACCTATTATGACAGAATAAGGAACTAACATTCTTCGGGTTCCATGTGTTTCTTCTCGATATGTTCAATGTATTAAACTACAAATTCTGACAGAATAAGGAACTAGCATCAACCTATTGTTATGAAAATGGCATCCAACCCAATCTAAATTGAGTTATATAGTTCTGAAAAGAATAAGGAACAAAGTGAAGTAAAAACATTAATGATTTTTAACTATTTTTTCATTGAGGCATTTTATTGAACACGTGGTGTGCTTCTTCAGTTTCTTCAAAAAAAATTAGTGATAGTCTTACCAATTCAGTTTCTTGAATTCAAGAAACAACCCCAAACAACCATGAGTTATATCCCATCCATTATCATAAATTTTTTCAGGAAAACCCAAACATCCAAATCTACATGGATTCAAATCAAAATAAGATGAAGAAGAAGATTACCTGTTGGCCATGGAAACAATAAAGAAGATCAAAAACTGCAAACTTTATGAAATTGAATGTCCCATTCGAATGAAACAGCAACTTCGATTCATAACGAATTAACCTTTTTTATCAATTAATTGAAAGAAACAATAAAGAACATCAAAAAATACATACCTAACGATTATAAACAAGACTTCAAAGTTCAAACGATAAAGGCTTTATACAAAATCTCGGATAGATCCCAATGATGATGAAGGTCGATCAACAATTTGATGGTGGTGGAATAGCCACTTGCTGCGGATTTGGTCGACAATGAAGACCACCAAGCATAAAGAAGTTGGAACAATGGTGGTCGGCGGACTAGGAGGTGTTGGTGATGTACGTCTCTGGAAAAAACAATGGTGTAGGATTTTAATAGGTAAATAAAAATTGATCCCTTAAATAAAGGGATGTCAGTTGTTAATTTTGGATATTCATTAATACATATATGTAACATTACTAATTTACCCTTATTTAATTAATTAATTAATTAATTGCTAATTTCTGATTGGTGCATTTAGGCACACAATATTTGTTAAAAACATTTGAACCTATATATATATATATATATATATATATATATATATATATATATATATATATATATATATATATATATATAGTAACATCCATTTCTCAAGTATTCATTTCATGAATTAATTGTTGTCTTTTATGGATTTTGTCGTGGCCAAGGCGTGGCATCCATTTTTAAGGAAACGTGTATCCGAGCAATGCCACGGTGTGACAGTATGTTTGCCACGGTGTGGAAGCCATTTGGTCAAATCCTATTTCATGGTTGGTGCCCTATTTTTCAAAATCAACCATTAATCAACATTGTTTACAAAAGTAGTCACTGTTTCAAAAGCATTATTTCAAATCAGAGTTTTCCCGAGACCCAGTGACATAAAACAGGAAGTTGTGTACGATCACGTCTTTGCCTTCCCACAATCCTCTAAAGTACCTAAAATGATAAAATAAAAATTGTATACCAAAGCTTAATGAGTTCCCCCAAATTACCAACACACACACACACACATATATAACAACATATACCAGGTCCACAACTAGAAAGATTGATTACCCCCGAGCCCACAATATGAATCTAGCATGCCAATCAGGCCCTTAACTCATATATGGATTGCTCCCGAGCCCTCAGCATGAGTCTAGCATGCCAAGCGGGCCCTCAACTCATATCTAGAATGTTGTCGGGTTTGTTGGCTCTCACACAAAGCAATACAACCTCAACCCAACACAATATGTCGACATATTAACAGATAAACATAAATGCAGAACTAGCAAATACAAATAATCATGTAGATCTACTAATCAACCATAAACTAGCATAATACTATCCTAACTAGTATAAATAATCTAGTGGGCCGGTAGTGGTGCCTTCGATCCACGATACAGTGATAAGAAACTCAACGCACAGCCTGACGAATATTTGAACAATACACTACTCTGAATACCGGCTCTACAGGTCACCTATTCAACAGATAGAGACCAAGGATTAACAATAGCTCAAAATACCCAAAATATTCTTAAGTCAAACTTGATCAACCCTGGTAAAAGTCAATGATCAAGGTACAAAACCTAGTCAACACAAAATAGATAGAGCTTTTCATCCAAGGTTTCTAAAATGGTTTCTTATACCTAATAATCCAGAAAGGTCGTAACTTTATGGACATGCATGTCCCTTCCATTTTAGGTAAAAAAAACAAGGCAATAAGGAACTCAAGCTTGAGCATGGGACCAAAAACCCCATAGATTCTTAGATCTAGAACATATGACACTAAAATGACCATATGGATCCATAAAGTTGCCAACTTTAAGAGATCCAACCTTCCAATTCCTCACATCATGAAGTTTGAGGTACAAAAGGGCTAGATCTAGAGCTAAGTAATATAAAGATTGGATATTGAGGACTTAGAAGAGTGCACAAGAGAGACATGGAGAGTTGATTGCTGAAATAAAGCCCAAGGATGCCTTATTCTTATTCAAAACACCACCAAACTCATAAAAGATATGGAAGCTAGGGTTTTATCTTGGAGGTTGTGGGAGAGTGATTGAGGTTGAGGGTGGTTAAACCTAGCCATCACATTCTCTTAAATAATGGATCAACCCTAGATTAGAGTTTTCAACTAAATAGCGGTCACGCCGTGGCGAATAGATACCACATTGTGACGCTAACTTAGAGCCCACGGAACTTTGGCCTTGGCCACGTCATGGGACTCCATCACTATGTTGTGGCCACCAGAAATCCAACATCTAACATATTAAATTACTTAAAAGAAACATACCCGAAACATGGTGTTACATGAAAGATTATGATTGTGAGATCTTGTATAGTCATGGGAAGGCCAATGTTGTGGTGATGCCTTGAGTCGCAAGGCAACAATTACGCCCATAAGAGATCTATGTTTGATGATGGTTATCATTTCACCACTTTTAGATTTGATCAAGAAATCACGTTAGAGGTATTAAAGAAGGAGAATTGTAAGGAAGAGAGAATTAGGGGCCAAGTTTTCGTTATTTGTCAGAGATGGTCGTGGATTATTGACTCAGTGCAGCAAAATATGGGTTCCAGTTGCTGGCGGGATTAGGCATAAATTATTGGAGGAAGCACAAAAGTCAAACTTTTCGATCCATCCATAGGCCATAAAGACGTATAGATATTTGAGATTGTGGTATTGGTGGACCATCATGAAGAGGAAGATAGCATTATATGTTGAGCAGTCCTGACATGCCGGAAAGTTAAGGCCGAACATCAAAGACCTCATGACAAGATGCAACCATTACCCATTCCCATATGGAAATGGGAAGAGATCACTATATAATTTATTACGAAGTTGCCAAGGATGGCGCGTGGGGTTGATTCTATTTGGGTCATTATCGGAAGGTTGACTAAGAGTGATCATTTCATCCCCATTTCAGAAAGCATTTATGCCGAGAAGTTGGCCGACATCTACATCAGAGAGGTAGTCGCTCATTACGAGGTTTCAGTTTCAGAAAACTCGAGGATATGCTCAAGGCATGTGTGCTAGATTTGGGTGGGAGTTAGTATACTTGTCTTCTATTGGCCGAGTTCTCCTAAAACAACAGTTATCATGTCAGTATTGATAGACCTCCCTTCAAGATGATGTAAGGGAGGAGATGTCCGGACCCCGGTTTGTGGGGGAAAGGTTGGGCATCGAGTTATGGGGAATATTGAGATGGTACTCAAGACCACTAAGTTGATACAACAGGTGTGTGACCAACTGCAGACCGTGTAGAGTGGCCAGAAGAGTTATGCCGATTGGCAACGTTCGGATCCCGAGTTTCAGGTCGGAGATTATGTGCTTCTGAAGGTGTCACCTTGTAAGGGTGTCACTCATTTCAGGAAGCGGGGCAAGTTGGGCACCAGATTCATTGGTCCTTTTAGGGTTGTCGCCCGGGTAGCCAAGGTTATGTACCGATTGGATTTACCTGTCGAGTTTAGCCAGATTCACAACACTTTTCATGTCTCTCAACTACATAAGTGTTTAGCCGATGATTTCACGATAGTACCCTTGGATGAAATTCGGGTGGATAAGCGTCTGAATTATGTAGAGAGACCAATTACGATCCTCGATAGGAAGACGAAGACATTGCGCAACAAAGTAGTGGGCTTAGTGACTGTGCAACGGCAACACCGGAAGGGTTCCGATTAGACTTGGAACCCCGATGAAGAAATGAGAAAGCACTACCCAAGTTATTTGCAGCAGTGGACTTCGAGAACGAATTCTGATTCAAGTGGAGGAGAGTTATAGCATCATGATCCTCGAGGTATGAAAAATTAAAGTAATTTTTAGTTTTGGTATTGGACACGACGTAGCGGATGTATCCCCATGACGTGGCATGGTCGTTTTAACGTGTGTATCGAGTTGGTTGCTACGACGTGGCGTCTGTTATGGGCAAACCCTAATTTTGGGTTTAAGGCCCTATTTAAAGGAAGTGATGGCTAGTGTTTCCTCCACCCTCAACCTCCATCACCTCCAAGAGCCTTGAAGAAACCCTAACCCTCTTTTCTCTCTCTCTCTCTCTCTCTCTCTCTCTATATATATATATATATATATATATATATATATATATATCTTTCTCTCTCACTCTCACATTTGAGCTTATATTTAGTGTTTTGGTGCACTTTTAAGGAAAAAGAAGAAAAGTTGGTGCAAGTATTAAGCAAGCAACACCACCCCATCATTAAGATCGTTTTCTGTACCATTTGTAAGGATTCAAACTTTTATCTTTATGGTTTAATCTCTTATATATAGGTTGTTTTAACCCATTATGGTCCATAGTTTTTGATTGAAGTGAATAGGTTGAATAAAGTTTACAACTCGATGACCTTTCTGAGTCCCACAAACATTATATTCTATGGATCTAAGAGTTGGATGTGGTTTGTGAACTTTGCATGAGTTTTGGCCACATTTCCACCCTTTTGACCTAGCTTGGGTAAAGGACATACATGGGGGCATGCATGTCCAAAAAGTTTAGATTTTTATGAGTTTTGTCCACATTTCCACCTTGTAGAGTATAAGTTAAGGGCTTAATGGATTAATGTATGAATCCATTAGGATGTCCAAACCCATAAACCACGACGTGGCGAGTATGTTGCCACAGCTTGGGGATTGAGGAATTCGCAACAGTTTTTTCGGCTAGTCTCCATGACATAGCTAAGGATTGGCCATGACGTGGCGATCATATGGAGTTGAATTTGGTTGTTCAGTTTGACCATTGACTTTATGACTTGGTTGACTTTTGGCCAATCAAATAGTTTTAGAAGGAGGAATAAAGGTTTTCCTTTTATGGTTTATTAGGAGGTGTATAACACCCGATTCATTGACTGTGATAGCTGTCAGTTGTTAACTACGTCTGCATGGTGAGTCTTCTCACTATACTATGTAGGTTGCTAGATTGTCTTTGTTACTCTTGCATGAAAGATTGTGGTTAAATCACAACACATGTATGAAAGATTGTGGTTGGACCAGAACACCTGTATTAAAGATTGTGGTTGGACCACAACACCTTCGTGAAAGACTGTGGTTGGATCACATCACTTGTTTTTCTTTACGACTTGCATGGACAACCATGGTTGGATCATGGAAGAAAGGTTATGATTGGGTTGTAATATGGGAGTGATTGTAAGAGTATGGTTGAATCATAACGTTCACATAGGGTTGAAATACACGCTTAGGGTTGGGCCCATTGATATGTATAGTATGTGGTATTTTAGGTAACTCACTAAGCTTTATACTTACAATTTTGTGGTTTAAATATTTCAAATACTTCCAGTTCTAAAGGGAACGACCCAACTTGACTGCACAACATCCCATGATGGCTTTTTCGCATTGATTATTACCATTTCATTTTGATGTTTGAAATATGCATTTTACTATGGTTGGTTTTGAACAAGTGATTGTTTGGTTTTTTTGGTTTGAAAATGAAACTTTTTATTAGTATTTTAGGGACGTTACAAGTGAAAGTTGAAGTCAAGAGCTTTTGAGATTGGGGGATGAATTTCAATTTATGGAACTTAAGATTTGAAGATTTAGGAGATGAATTTCAAATTATGGAAGTTAAGGTATGATCTTTGAATTAGTATAAATATTGATGTAGTAACAATTAGAGTTTGAACCTCAATTGTTTAAATAAAGACTTTCTTGGGTTAAAGTGAAAAAGTTAATATGTTAAAAATGCTAGTTGTGTGTAAAGTCAGAACAAAGGCTAAAATTAGTAAGTTAATGGGTTAGCCATGTCTATAGGTGAAATGTTAGAACTAAAGCATCTAAATCCATCCATTTACTTCATTTTTCAAATACGGAACCAAATCCCTCCGTTCACTTTATTTTTAAACATGTATATATAGATAGTAGGAAGACCTAACTTTTAAGAGATTGTTATAGATTTAGCATATACATTGAAGTGTATTTAGTGAATCTAGGTTAAAACCTTCGAAAAGAAGTTTGTGAGATAGCTTATTAAACTCTCATTTGTCATTTAAGCTTCGATGTCTAGAAACCTCTCTTAAATTTGAATTTTATTATAAATTTGGTGTTAAATGCGAAAACTAATGTATAATTCCATGTTTCCATCATTAATGTATAAGTACAAGTTCGTCTATAAGGTTGAGATCGATCTCTTGAAGCTAAAATGGAGTTTTTTCTGGATCAATAGTTGACATGCTATTGAATTTATCTAGTGGGATTTAATTATATTTATCGATTTCGATTCATATTGAATCTTATAAAGTCTAAATCATGCTTTTAACACCTTCAAATATATGAAATAACAATTTAACAAATTTTGATGAATTTTGTCAAGTGAAAATTAACCAAATATTCAATTAATGAATTATATAATGATTAAAGGCTGTA
The DNA here is from genome assembly GCF_002870075.4 of Lactuca sativa. Taxonomy (NCBI): domain Eukaryota; kingdom Viridiplantae; phylum Streptophyta; class Magnoliopsida; order Asterales; family Asteraceae; genus Lactuca; species Lactuca sativa. Next base: position 137,484,999 of record NC_056630.2, on the reverse strand, counting down.
AATAATCTTAAAATATACTTTGGAGTTAGGTGTCCATCTTAATTGCAACGCATGAGTGAAAAACAAATCTAGTAGTCATGTCTACAGTTTTGAAGTCCTATTTTTGGAAAGTATGATTATCATCGTCTACTAATTACTAATGTTAATGATGTTGATTATTGTATCATTTAATGTTTGTACAAAATTTTGAATTATGTTAATCTATTATAGATCATTGACGTCTAACTCTCAGTTGATTTAGATTAATGAAAATAATAAATTTGGCAAAAACCACAAAATAGGACTTATTTGCATTTAGCTATGTAGGGCCTTGTATAAGGCTTTGTAAGACATTGTAGAAGTGTCAAAAAGAGGTAGTAAGGAGTGCCTTTAGGTGTAGGCCTATAAGGACTTACATATTAGTTTACAAGGCATTGTAAATCTCGTTGCAAGACCTTGTAGATGTTTGTAAGGCCTTGGAGACCTAGCTTTAGATATCTAGCTTGTCAGTGTAATTTAAGCTAATTAATGATGGTCATTTGTTTGATTATACATGTTCATATGTTATATAATCCTTCAACACTTATGTAACTTGTTAAAATATAACATATACACTCAATGTGAGTTCATTACCTAAAAACACATGTCCCATAAATAATATGTATTTGATTTATCTTATAGCATGAATAACACATGTGAAATATTATATGTAATATGTGTTGCTTTCACAGAATACCATATTTAATATGTGTCGCATTGTCTCTCGATGTTATTGCTGCACACTCTTAGTTTTTAAAACTATTGTAATTTTGAATGTTTGGGACCTTATTTGCAAATTGTTTTCTTAAAATGATTTTTTATCTTATAAAACACTTACACTTTCATTTTAAATGAGTATTTCAAATAGTTTTTATAAGATGTGTTTCAATGGAGTATACAAATATGAATTCCCTTAATATTTGAGTATTTCTTTATTGGTATCCTAAACCGTAGGGCTTTGATATGAAGTCCGAATTATCAAATTGTAATGTTTGAATAAAGAAATATGCGAGTCTCGTTTTGGCTATCATATTAGTTGTTAAAATTCAAAGTTTTAGTGAGTGACAAATTACATAATTTACATTCTAATTCATTTAAAACACTTTAAACTTAAATAGACAAATAACATAAAATTGCATTCAACTCAAATATTGGTCAATTCTTGAAAAATTGAGAGATACGAAATACAAAACACAATGTACAAATCCAATTAAACAAAACCAGTTAATAGGTAAAATCAGTCAATTGATTGGTTAAACCCTACAAAGGGAAACCAATTAAAAAGATTGACATATCAAAGCTAATTAAACCAACTAATCTAATTAAACCTAATAAAAAAAATTAATAAATGATGATTTACTATTAATTTGTTTAATAACAATATATACATGTGATCACCTATATATATATATATATATATATATATATATATATATATATATATATATATATATATATATATATATATATATATATATATATATATATATATATATATATATATATATATATATATATATATATATATATATATATATATATACCATTATTTCTTATTTTACACTTCTCATCTGCAATTTTCAAGCCTATCATCGTCAATATTTATGGATAAGAATGGTTTGTATTTCCTACATAATCTTATTTAATATATTTTTGTTTATAACAATCCATCTATCGATAAAACAATATGGGTTGTTGCATAAATTATTTAATCGAGACTTGTAATGAGAACACCGATGTATGAAGTCTGATTGAGATTCATGTTAGCTTGCAGGCAAGTTGTCTGAAGTTAGATTAGTTATCCGATTAAATAGTTAATGCATAAATCAAGGATATAACACTACATGTAAAAGTAAACCAAAGGGACATGATAATGTGATAGGGTTCCGTTCAATTATATATATATATATATATATATATATATATATATATATATATATATATATATATATATATATATATATATATATATATATATATATATATATATATATATATATATATATATATATATATATATATATATTTTATCATTTTCCTTCGCTCGGGGGAATAACCGATAGGATGACGTCAAATTGGTCTTTAATATTATTATTATATTATTATGTAAGTAACTATATTATATAAAACACATGTTATTGACAAGATGCGAAAAACGCATGTTTAGGGTTTTCGTTCAATTAGTATTTCCTCTTTGCATTATTAAAACTTCAAATTCACAAGATGAGAAAAGCATATGTTATTGACATACACAAGTAATACCAAATGAATGAAGACACTTATGTGGTCATACCTTTTTTTAGAAAGATAATTCACGCATTCTAAACTACTCATACTCTACATCTTTTGCCCTAACGAGACAAAATGTTTAGGGTTTTTATATATGTCTTGTACACAATGTAAAACATAAATAAGATTGCATGCAGAAAAGTATATTTATCACATATTTTTATAGACTAAATGAAAGAAATAACAACTTAAGTGTATACCAAAGAACTTGTGATTTGACGATACAAGGCGTTAAGGAAAGGTGATCATCAACAATATACTGAGGATTTAAGAGAACTTGAGACGAAAGATGTATAATATGAGTAATATAGCTAGCATGAGTTAGTGGTTAAGAAAAATAATATGATAATGTTTGACTATATTTTATGTTTTTAGAAACATATTTTCTATCTAAAACTGTGTGTCCCAAAATACTATTATGGAATATTTATCTCTTAAATAGAGATTAAGTAACGATATGATATTATTATGTAACGCTTTCAAGCAAAAAAATATTCGATGCAGATACCGAAACAATAATTTTTACAATTAAAGTGTATGACCTACTTTATTTTTCAAATTTTCCAATAGACAACTAATATAACAAATTCTAATTGTCTCGTATTCATGCGGATGTTAACTCTTTTTTTTAATTATAAAATTGAACTACAAACACACACTATTTAATCCATTTTAAACAATATTTTTGTTTACAACAGAACTTGAACTTACCAATTATGATTAAAAGACATCTTTCATCAATACCTAATAATGCTTAACTACATGCTCTTTGGTCTTAATTCCTTCTGCTTGTTTGTTCTAAAAGACATTCAGACAATAGTTGTCAGAATTTTCATCCATCCCAAATATACTCTCAAATGGTAAAGAAATTATTATATAAATACGGGTCGGATCTATTGACCCAAAAAGAAAAAGGATTCACGAATGGCACCTACTCTACTGCTAGTCTACTAGTATAAAGAGGCGCACTTTAGAACTACTGAGTCACCAATCACTATATTATCTCGTTTTTTATTAGCTGTCACTACCACCCCCCACCTACAGCCATCCCCCACCACCGTCGCAACCACCGCTGCCTACCATACCCCACCGCAGTTCACAGAAATTCGCCTTCTGAAAGCCCTGATTTTGATCAGCTCCACCTTATGGCTACCGATACTCCCTCTCCACCTCCTACTGCCTCACATGAAGAAGAAGAAGATAACATCAACCAGCAACCGCCTACTCAGCAGGAGTTGGTTCTGTCACCGCCGTCACCAATTGAAGACGTTGATCAGCACCAGCAATTTGAAAACTCAAATTCACCTTATTCGCCGCGGACGTCCGTCACAAAATCGGAAAAGCCTATCGACCGCGAACATCCACCACCTGAAGACGTCGCAGATGAACAGGAACCGGTTCCGACTTCACCTCCGCCGCAAGACAAAATGCTCGGCCTTCAGCAGCCTTCGCCACCACCGTCGCCTTCCTCCTTCTTACAACCGTCACCACCACCGCCACCTCCACCTCCACCGCTACCCACAGAACCTGAATATCCACCGGAAAACCTTAGCCCTGGCCATGAATCTCCTATTTCAAAGAAATCACCATCATCACCAAAGCGAGACGAACACCCCTTGCAAAGCCCTAATTATCGTGAAACCCCTTACCCAAACCCTAACCCTAACTCGGATCATGAATCTCCGTCTCCGTCTTCACCAGCAACACTCCAAGGAAATCCTAGCCCTAAACCACACAAATCGCCTAAAGACCCCTCTCCGTCGCCACCACCGACCGCCGCATCACCATCATCACCACCACTCCTCCAAGCGGTGGCCAGCTCTTCACCGACTAAACAACAAATCTTACCCTGGACCCACCAGGAAACTGCAAACCTGATCCAAGCTTACCAAGAAAAATGGTACTCTTTAAAAAAGGGACCCCTTAAGGCCAGCCAATGGGAAGAAGTAGCCATCACGGTGGCTGCACGCTGTGGCTACGACGAGCCCACCAAAACCGCCAAACAGTGCCGCCACAAAATAGAGAAGCTTCGTAAGCGTTACCGTGCAGAGAGGGGCAAACCTAGGTCCAAAGCCACCGCTTGGAATTTCTTCAAACTCATGGACAACCTGGAAAAAGGACCTTTACCAATTTCATCATCACTGCCCTCTATGGAATTAGTCGAGTACCAGAAACCAAGCAACTCTAATGGCAAAAAGAGGAAGAACAACGATGATGGTGACAGTGAGTTTCTGGTTAACAAAAGAAGCAGGTCTAAGATTTCTTCTAATCATCATATCTCCAATGGCAGCGATGCTCGGTTTTCAGATGGTGGACATGATAGGGTTATGAGAGGGTTGAGGACTCCAGTTGTTCACAAACATAAAGGTTTTTATCAGGAGGAAGAAGAAGATGATAGTAATGAAGAAGATGAAGACAATGAAGAAGGGGTAGCAGCACAATTGGCGGCTGAAATAAAGGGGTTTGCTGAAAAGTTTGTAAAAATAGAGAATAAGAAGATTGAGATGATAAAAGATGTTGAGAGATACAGATTGGAGATGGAGAATAAGAGAATGGAAATGATACTTGAATCACAACAGATGCTTGTAGAGACTGTAAACAAGGCTTTTGGTGGATCTCATAAACCACACAAGCTTTCTGCAAATTAACAACAGTTGAAGATCTCAAGAATCAAGGTTCAAGCTTTCCTTGTGTAGTCGATAAATTTTATTTATGTTTTTATCTTTGAATAACAACTTAGATTGTTGCAGATTTGTAGGTTTAGAAACAACTTTCGGGTCTTATTTGTATTTATTTATTAAGGTGAGAAAGATTCGAAGAAGTGATATTGTGGTAGAGGAAATGGTATAAATGGATATAACATTCCAACTTTGAATATACAGTCCAGAACTTGCATGTTGGTATAATTTCATATTTTACCTCTTTTACTCTTTAGGGTTTGTGTTACTTGAGTTATATTTTAATGTTTGTGAAGCTAACCGAGTCTAATATTTGTTCAAAATATACCATTATGATTGGCACACATTATGTTTTGCCTATCTAGTCGTTTTTCTCATATTATTGTATGTGATGATAACAAATTCCAATGTTTATTCAAAATGTATTGTTATGATGTGTTATAGCATGTTTTACCACTTATTCTTTATGTGCCTTTGAGGTGTCATCTATCACTAGTATGATATTAAGTTGTTATATCGAGAACAATTTGTGTTCGACGCCACTCAAGTGCATAGGTCTCAACTTTTGATTATGGCTTTCTTCCTCTTAAGATTTATTGTTCTCCTTTCTGATTTATATCAATTACACAATAAAATACATATTAAAAGTAACATAAATCATGATATAACAATATGGATGCTATGTTGATATCGCCTCATCAATAGAGTGGATTACACTTTCGGACATTAAAATGAAAAAGTGACTAATTGAGGTGACGCAGAATAGTTGATGGCTAAATCATGAGATAGACCATAAGTAGTAATCCGTAAACTATGTTATATTATATCATAATGGACCGGTTTGAACAAACATTAGATTTATTTATTTATTTATTTACTAGTTTATAACCCGTAGAAACCACGGTTACAAAATTAATTAAACTTTTATACTAAAAATTCAAAGTAATTAATCAATTAATTTAAATAAATTATTAATTAAAAGATTTTTTAGTTATATATAAAATTATAATCATTGATTTAAATATATATGTGAAATTATATTACTTTATAATTTGTATTAATTTTATTTTAATACTATTAATTTAATATAGATAGAGTAGGAAATTTAAAATGTAAAATTTAAAATGAATAATCAATATGTTGACAAGTGACAAGTATTATTTATGATACATAATAGGTTGACACATGGCAAAAGAAGAATATAATATGCATTAATTAAAAGGTTTAATAAGGTGACACGTGTCAAAAGGAAAATAAAACTATTCTTTTATTAGAATAGAAAGATTTTTGGAACTACAAATATATTTTAATATTTGTCAAAGACTATCAAGAAGCTAACAAAAGAGAAATTACAATGTAATACAAGTCATGGTTGGATTTTTCTCCCAATTCAAAAAACCTTTTTTTATACCTGTTCGCTTCATAAAAATGAATATTCAACGATCTCATCAAAAAACCTATATTTTCTCCGCTTCACCTTTCCAAAAATGAAAGAAGTTATGAATCTCCACAACTCTCAACAAGTAATCACATCACCACAACATCAAAAAAATTTCTTTGCAACACAAATAAACTCAAAGTATCCCGCCCAAACAATCAAGGACTCGGCGAATGCGCCTTGATTCAATATTTATTTTATATTTTGTTTCTTTCTATTTTTTTAATGGGTGAAGACATTAACAATGTCACGCCCACCATCTCACGATATGGGACCAAAAACCCTGAAAAAGAAAAGTAACCATAAAAAACACGTTAAAAATACTTTATTTCCTCTATACAAATCAGAGAAAAAATAGAATCCAAATCTTTACAAACAAGTCTTTCTGTAGTTGGAATGCACTACAAAGTACAAACTAATTATCCACATCAAAATATGGGAAGAATATTATTATTTCATCTTGTAGCCATCGAATCTCCTAGCAACATATTGTTATCTAAAAGTCTCCTAATAGAAGCAACTGAAAAAAAGTTTGCGTATATGGAATCCAAGAGCCAACCCCACCTATCTCTCAAGACCGAACTCCATGAACAAACATCAAAATTAGTTATTCTCTTACACTAAAATGAAAATAAATATTACTAAATAAGTACATAACAAAATAGTTTATTGCTAAATCGTGACACTTAATTATTTCATGTATATTGTTATTTAGTTGTAAGAAAAATGCAAAAGGTATTTTATACAGGAAATATAATTGTGAAAATATCCTTTAAAACCTTAAATGAACCTATTATCAAATATGGTAATTAACTTATATTTTATATGCATTAATAATAGTTATAAATAAGTATGATTTACCTCCTTTTAATATTTTAATTATTGTTAAAAGTAACATTCCATGTTTATTTTGTATTTTTTTTAAAAGAGATGTAATATGAAATCAATATTTAAAAGACAAAATAGCAAAAATGGTCCCTGTGGTATGTATTTTTTTAGGGTTTTAGTCCAAACCATGATTTTTTTTGGATTGCTGGTTCTTTTGAGCTAGTTTACTTGTAACTTTGGTCCTTTGCTAAACCAAAAAGACTAAAATACCCTTCTGATATATTTTTTTAAATATTTTTTTCCTATTTAATTTACAGTTTTATTAATAAAAAATATGGGACCCGCCTCTCTCTCTCTCTTTCTCTCTCCTCTCTTCTCTCTCTCTCTCTCTCTCTCTCCCATAAACATGCACATACACCCAACTTTGTTTTTCTCCCCTCACCTCTTGAAACATTGAATCCACCTCTCCATTACAACCGAAAGTTGTAATTTGCTCCCACCATCGGCTGCTACCGGCCAAGGTAAATGATTTGCTGACCCTAACCCGCTCAATGCTAACAGATCCACTACTATCCCTTCCTGTCAGCAACCCTAAATCAAATTTGAGGAAAAAAACCCCTACACCTCCATTTTTTCAGGCAACACCACAATCACCACCGATTATCACCTCCCATCCATTTCCTCCCTATTTAGCCTCTCCCGTATTCTCCATCTCATCCCTAACCACATGTAATTTTTCCAAACCCAAATCCTCATATGCGGAGTTTGAAACCGATGTGGGTGGGGAACTTATTGGCTCTGCAACAGGAACAACAATGGAGTTGAACCTGAGATAAGGTGGGGACGATAGCAGACATTGGTGGCTGATGGTTGGTGGTTCTTTCCCACCACTGATGGTTATTAAACCTCCATGAGCAGTAGCATCATCATCAAACCTACCACCGAGCACCATTCTCCTACGTATTTCTCATATGCCCCAAACGTGCAACACCATTGCCACCCTATAGCTCTGTCGACCACCATTTAACCATCTCAACACCATCTCCTTACACTGTCACCCCTGTTCACAGTTATGGGTTTTGTGAAGGCTGCCACTTGTTGATTTCAAGAGCTTCTTCATGGATAAATGAAAAGAACACACAGACACACATTCACTTGCAAATCAATTATAGTGTGTGTGTGTGTGTTTATGTGCTCATCATTTATCTACAGGTGTATGGGTATTTGTGTGTATATGTTTTTGTTCCAATAAGTACACTTTGTGGATGAATTAAAGATTTTAAGGCTGCAATACATGATTTATGTATCCCTGGTAACAAGAATGATGGATCTGTATCCTTGGTTTAGTGGGTTCGAGCCTAAAAGGCATTCGATTGCTTGGCATGTGTAGAAATGGCAAAGTGTACCAGGAGAGAGAGAGAGAGAGAGAGAGAGAGAGAGAGAGAGAGAGAGAGAGAGAGAGAGAGAGAGAGAGAGAGAGAGAGAGAGAGAGAGAGAGAGAGAGAGAGAGAGAGAGAGAGAGAGGAGAGAGAGAGAGAGAGAGGAGAGAGAGAGAGAGAGAGAGAGAGAGAGAGAGAGAGAACCTTTTTTTTAATTATTAAAATAAATAAATTAGTATTAGATTTAAAAAAATGAAAGAAAAATGGAAAATAAAAACCCTAAGGGTATTAAAGTCATTTTACTATTTGGAGGGACAAAAAATGCAACGAAACTAGCTCAAAAGAACCACCAATCCAAAAAAATCATGGTTTGGATTAAAACCCCCAAAAAATACTTACCACAGGGACCATTTTTGCAATTTTGTGTATTTAAAATGAAGGAAATTTTAAATTAACTACCTATAAATGGTCCATGTAAACTAAAATTCAAAATTTGAATCGGATGCAATTAGAAACTGGTTTATATGGAAACCGATTTGGTTTGGGGTTGACTTGACATTTGAACCTTTAAAAATGGTTTGAAAAACCATATTGAAACCTTCAAAAAACTGAAAACGTCGATTCTTATAAAAAAATATTGTTTCCATTGATCATTTATTCAACTTTTTGTTGATACAAGATTTTGGAGGTTACTCAAAACCATTTTGGCCCCTTGTTCCATCACGTTTCTCAAAACCATTTTGGCCTTTTGTTGGAATTAGAAAAATATGGAAAACAATGATTATCAGTTTTCCAAAAAATTCAATCTTCTTTGTGATTTTAGAAAATGAAAAATTTTCATTTTGCATGAAAGTTTTGGAAAATAAATGAACTAAACGCGTTTTTAAAATTCTTATTTTTTTTGGAATTTTTTTCCAGAAAACAACAATTTTTCCGCAACTAAACGCAATTTTAGTTTTCTAAACTGCTTTTGAACCGATTTTAAACCAGTCATATATGTTCGGACATTTTAAACCTCAAACCGGTTCAAAACACCATATTCGAGAAAAAATCGAACCGGTTTTCAAAATAGTCATATTAAATTTGAAAACTGGATTTATGCACATGTACATGTGGATTAACCTTGTAACCAGGGGCGTAGCTATGCTTGTATAAGGTAGGTCTTAGGATCTATCTTTTTTTTAATACAACAAATATATATAGAAAAAGTATAGGAGCTATTTTATTTCTACTAAAAAACTTATCTATGTCAGTTTTATTTTCACGCGGTTTTTAGTTATAGATTCGCCGCTGCTTATACCCCACTGTAAGACTTGAAAGCTTGGACTTATTTTATTTTGGACACATGTCTTTATGAAGTATAGTTGATACTCTTAGTGTTGGTTTATAGGTAAATCTATAAATCAATACATAGTAAAAAACCGGCAATACAACGTTATTTGACTTGGACTAACAAACGTTTTTATATTATTTGATTAAAAAGGTTTATGATTTGAATCATAGTTGCTAAAATCAAGACCTCTATCATAAAATCTAATATCCTATAAACAAAACAAAAAACATTCTCAATAAGATTGGTTTTTGGAGCAAGATCGAACCTAATAGTATAGGATCACAGATATGAGATAGGAAGATTCTACTTGAGATGTTCTTCCCAGTTAATTATGTAGTTAATATGTCTTTGACTATATACTACATACAAGGTCATGACTGTCGATGCATAAGTTTGTGTAGCTTTTAATCTTTACTAACGTTTTAAATATTTACTATTAACTCAAAACACGGATAGATAAAAAAAATCCTTTTCATGTTTTAAACTTATACTTGGTTCAGTTTGCGGTGGAATATATGTCTTTAACGGCGGCATGATGCTTCTATGGTTAGTTTGAATTTTATTTATTGGCTTTTTTTTGAACGACTTCTGTATTTGATTTAATATTTACTAATGGTTAAACTTTTTTTTTTTTTTTTTTTTTTTTTTTTTTTTTTTTTTTTTTTTATAACTTGTGAATAGATAAATGAAGCATGTCTTTATCTTGTGTCTATTTCAATTTGGCAGGATCTCCAGATCCTACCAAATAGAAAATGATTATAAAAAGGATCTCGATCTTTTAATCTTAAAAGATCGTAATTGTTACCTTTGAAACGACTATAGAGAAGATCACGATCTGAACTTACAAAATAGAAAACGATTCTAGAGAAGATCTCAATCTTTTCATCTAAAAAGATTGTGATTATTACTTTAGATCATATAACTTTGAGAAACCTCCATTTCTTTTTGTAAAAGGGGTCTTACAAAGAATCTAAATGAAACTTTGGGTTACAACATTGAAGTTCTTGAACAGAACCCACACCAAAATCAATCAATGGAATGATCTTTATACTCATTATATTACTCAACGCCTATCTTCCTCGAATCTTTAGTATACTCATCATTGTTTATCCGAGTAATATAGCATGCTAAGGCCTCTTGTTTTTCCTCATCAAATGCCATCTAGATAAAACCGTCTTCATAAATTATATTTAATAACTTTTACAGAAAATTGATGACACACTTAAGAATAACGGGAAGATTTATAAAAAGTGATGCAGCAATGAAGGTGATTATAATAACAACATTGAGCTCTCTAAGTATACACTAAATGAAGTATTAGTATTCACAAAATTCCCCCCAGGCTTTGGCCATTAACAATAACTACCCCACCGCCTATTACATTAAAAAAAAAAAAAAAAGGGTACTAATATGGGCTAATCCAAGGATCAGAAAAATAGTAAAGAAAATGTTTTAAAAAGAGACAGAGAGATGGAAGTCACAGCTGTACACGTACCTCATTATCCTCCTCCATCAACCCTCAAGTCCTCAACCCTAGTTCATGACTTCATCATTTTATACAAAAAACACCCAAGAATTAGCCCTCAGTTCAGTTAATCTAATCCTCCTAACATCTTCATAACAAATTGGCACTCTTTCACCCCATCTGCAAAATCAAAATCCAACAATTAGCACTCTTCAAAATCCTTTTTTGTTTTTCATTTAATAGAAGGGGAAATGAATCTAACCTGTAGATTGATAGGTGTTACTTGGGAATGAGAGCCCAACCGGGTTGGTCCGGAATGCTCAATTCCGATCCAAAATTAGCAGGCAAAAGTGAGAGGTTATGAAGGCGGCTTTTGCTGCTGCCACTCAACCGCAGCATGGTCAGAGCTTCCAGTCTCCGCCCCTGCACCACCAGTTTGTGGTGGTGACAACCGCACAGAGTTAGAGTTGTTAGCATTATCCGCCATCACAACAGGTGTTTCACTACTATTTGCATCATTGACAGGTGTAGTCGTTTGAGAGGTGGTCACAGGCGACTCAGATGGATTTGGATTCACTTTCCGAGTAAGCAACAACTTTTGAGGATTTATTGTTTGCAACGACTTGTGGTGGTTGTTGGATGGAGGAGGAGGAGCATGATTTTGATTATTATTGTTATCAGTAGAAGCTTTTTGCTGCTTTGATGTTTGCAGATGTGGCAATGGTTGAGGTTGACTTAAAGAAGAATGTGATATTGGTGGTTGCTTACCAGAATACATCATATGATGCATGACTTTCTGCTCACCTTTATCTGCAGCACTAGGTTGGCCTCCACCTCCTGAAAATCCATTCATATCAGAAGTCATCATACTATTACCACCTCCCCCCCTTCCACCTTTCATAAGCTTAGGTTGTTGGAACTGCTGACGTGGCCGCTGCTGTTGTTGTTTTGCAATTTGGTTGTTGTTGTTGTTGTTGTTGGTAATGGTTTGAGGGTTGCGCATAATCCCATGTGGTGCAGGTGCAGGTGCAGGTACAGGATGTTTCTGTGAAGGCACCAATGGTGGAGATGAAGCAGGAAGTTGAGAATCTTGAGGTGGCATTATGGGATTAGATGTAGGAAACTGTTGCTGTTGTTGTTGTTGGCGTAATCGCTGTTGTTGAAGCTGTCTCTCTTTAGCGAATCGCATAGCAAAAGCCGGATGTTGTGGGTTGGTGGGCCCCTGGAAATGGTGCGGATGATGAGAATTAGGGTTGAGCACACGTGGCGACTGTTGGGGTGAAATCGGACGTGGTGGCTGCTGGTGGTGGAGTGGGTATGACTGGACAGGCGGCAACGGTGGAACTCCTTGAGTGCTGCCACTTTGTGATGCTTGTTCCGCCGCCACCATCTTTTGGTGGTCCGTGTTCTGGTTGGGCTGTATTATAAAGAAATCAAAACATGATAAGGGTATTTTAGTCTTTTATTATTATATATACAAAAAGAATGAAATACGTTCCCTCAATTTGGCAAACCAAACACACAACGGAATGGAATCGCGAATTCTGATTCCGTTGGAACTCACCCGAATCATATGCATAGCCTCACGTGATCTCAACAGGGAGTTTCCTTGAGCAGAGGTTGGTGTTGGCGTACCGGAGGTCAACAAACTAGTGGAGGAATTCATCATAGAGGGGGGTCTTGCCATCTTGATGCCTCTAGTCATCCCACACATAACACCCATACCACTTCCAGCTGGAAACATGCGGACACCTCGATCGGTTACTGAGTGGGACCCAGGAGGCAAACTCGACTGATTTGCGTTTCTTGCAGACAACATCTGATTGTACTGTTGCAATTTTTGCTGGTCATCTACCGATAACGACCCCGCTCTAGGGATCCCGTATCTTCCCTCCCTATACATACAATAAAAAAAAATAAAAAAAAGTAAGAATTTGGAAGAAAAACAAGTCATTCAAAGAAAGTTATTTACTGAATTACCTGACCGATGGATTAAGAGGGGAAGAAGCAGAGGGAAGATTAGTTCCATGAACGGAATTGGAAGAACCAGGAGCTGAAGGAGCGGGTCCGGATCCAGGAAGCATAGGTGGTACAGTACCGTGATTCAGAGCCGGTAACCCACCCGGACCTTGAAAACCAACCGGGACAACATCTGGGCTCGATGAGATTGGTTCGGATAGTTCTAGAGGCCTATTTTGGCAATTACACAGAATATGGTATTATAAAACCAAAGTAAAAAAAGAAAAGGGGTGGTAAAAGGTAAAATAGAGAACTCACGTGAGGACAGGCCCGCCGTTAAGGTTATTTGGAATGACTTGAGAAAGAGCAAATGCATGAGAAGTATGAGGCTGCTGCAACTGTTTTGGATCCTGATTATCATTCTTTGCAGAAAAAAGATTATATGAGTACATAATAATTGCATAAAATAAGTTAAAAAGTTGTTGAGAGACTACCTGTGACCTTCTGTAATGTTGTTTATGTCCAATCATAATAATTTTCTCAAAATGAGATTTCAGTGTATCCTCTTCCATTGGTCCCTGCAACCGTTGAAATAACTGTCTTGCACTGCCCTGTATCAACATACATACATATAAAAACCAACAATCATACTCATACATACAGCTTCAAACACAAACTATATCAACATATATATAATAAATTTTGAATATTGCCTCTGGAATGCCGGGTAAAGTAGAGGGATAAGGCTGAGAGTTCCCTGAATCCTCAGCACTATCAGCCCCATCACCCGTATTTCGATCCATTAATATTTTATGCCGCTCTTTGCATTCTTTTGACTTGCGAAAAATGCACTGCACAAGCGTGTAACAAATTAACCTTTTTAATATAAAATAAAATAAAATACATTTTTTTTATGGAATTAGGATATGATAGTTAGTTACCTTGAATTGCAAAGTGCTGTTGATGGCATCACTTATCAGCTCCCAGTTTGGACCCATATCATGAACCAACACAACAAGTGCCTGAGGAGACAACAGACATCTTATAAACAACACTTATATTTCAACAAAAATAATATATATAGAAAATTTTAGTGAAAAAAAGTTTGACCTGGTCTTCAAATAACGACCATGGACTTCCTGACCCTGGCTGTCCAACAGGGGTCTGCAGAGTTGACTTTTCAATTAATTCGTGTAACGAAATAGAAAAGGAATTTAGAGTGTAATTAAAAGCAATGAATTAATTAATAATACCTTAAGTGCTTTGGCTTTCCTTCCGCGATCACGCACTAGTAATTTCATGATCTTATTCGGGTTGGACATATTACTCATTTGAGAAGCCACTGCAAGTGAGTAAGATTGTTAAATGAATTATTATCTAATCATAAATGTATCAAGAATTAAATAGTTTGCCAAATTTAAACATATGAGATACCACTGCTTCCATTTGAATCAAATTGATGTGCATCCAGTCTCCTTCTTGAGTGATCCTTCTGCATTTGTATATCAACATGTTTAATCTTAAGATATGACTCTACAACAAACCACACTATTTTTCTTTTTTTTAAATGTTGGAATTTTACCTGGTCACTTTGAAAATTAGAATCAAGTTGCCAACGGTGATCAAACGTGGATCCCTGAAACACCATAATATAAGATTAAAAGTCAAAGGAAAAGTCAAAAAAACAAGTAAAAAAGACTCGGGTAAATGTCAACATACCGGATGTTTTACCTTCTTTTTCTTTTTAGGTCTATTTGAAACTTCCATGGAGTCAAACTGTAACTGCTTTTCATAGTCTCCCACTGACTCAGCTTCCATATTATTCGGTATCTGGGACCCACCATGTAAACTACTTTGTTCATCTTGAAAGGAATTTGTATCACCACTTGAAGCATCTGTCCTATGTGGCGCTTGTACGCTTCCAGAAGTTCCAGCATGGAATGGGCTTATAATCCTCTGTCTGGAAGCAGTACGCACTCTTTTTGTAGGAATCGAGACATTTAAACTGGTGGCAGGTCGTTTCCCACTTAGAATAGAGGGTTGGGTCCCACCAGTTTGCATGAATGACACATCACCTCCCATCTCGTATGATCTCCCCCCATAAATTTTAAAGTTTTTCCTTCTTTTTTGAGCAGCTTTTGAGGATTTGTGACCTTCAAACCCTCCAGGCAGATAATATGTGTTTGTTTCTCCTTCGTCCTCTTCAAATGCATTTTCTTGAAATTCAAAGTCTTAACAGTTAGAATTTTAACGGATATATTAACAAGATCTCAAACAATTAATACCAAATCTTATAATACCTGCAACAGCATCATAGCCAGATGTATCCACTTCCTCTTGCATGCTACTTCCGGTTCTCTAAACAACATTCGAAAAAAATATCATTGAGCAAATTGCAACATACTTTACTCTTTTTACCAATATGGACAATGTACTTTACTTTTCACGCATATTTACCTCAAACTGAAGCAAATGAGATTCAATTGCTTTCCTGTAGGCCTCAATTGCGCCAGGTGGAACTGTATAAAAGAGGTTCTCCTGCATTACAGGAAAACAAAGTTGTTATGAAACCAGTTAAACATTGAAGTATTAATGTGTTGGGCTTAGTTTTTTGTCTCAGTTTATGGCATTTTGTGTTTGTGTAAAAAAAAAAAAAAAAAAAAACTGAAAAAGATAGTGAAATGTGATGTAATAGTGATTGCAACGTGACATGTGAAGATACCAAGTGTTAGTCCATACTTCTGTCAAATTGTCCTCCCAGGAAACGTCCATGATGCCTAGATCAGATAGTGTATCAGTTGTCACAGGTGCTTCAGTTGGGTTGTACTGAGCTTTAGAGCTATTATACTCCAAGAACCTCATTGCATATCCCTGAATCCCAACTCCATGATCTTTTGTAAATTGTGACTCTGATTCCTCGTGTTTCACCTGTTAAATGTCACGATATAAGTTGTGGTCTTTCTTATACTCACAATAAGTCAATAAAAGTTTGCAAAATTTTATAAAAAAAGACCTGTATCATGTGCCAGAACTCCATGACTGCTTCTGCTAAAGTGTGAGACACTTCCTTTTGCTTTTGCAGCGAGCTTTGTTTTGTGAATCTTACACGTGAAGAAAAAGCAACTCTCTTTGAGAGTTGAGCAGCTGCGGTTACCTTCCAAAGGCGCTCCTGTTTATAAACATAGGAGCAAATACTCACTAATTGAGTCAATGCCTAATGGGCTTAAAGGTTTAAGCACTGAATTTGGACAGCTATACAGGTCCTTTTCTACTTAATCTAATGGGTTAAGCCACTAAGAGGTTGTTTCCTTTTGACTTAATCAACTTGATGGGTTAAGCACTTAATCTGGATAGCTACACATGGTTGTTTCTTTTTTACTTAATCTGGAAAGAATGACTTAATCAACTTGATTGCTTAATGTATTAAGACACTAACCATTTACCTATTTTCATTTCTTCGTTTTTCCTCCCAACTCCTCTCATGTTAAATTGATGAATATTGCAAAAAAGAATTCAGAATGTAAGGGTAAAATGGTCATTTAATCTCATTCAAACAGGGTATTCGGCCTCAAAAAATAAACAGACCATATGTATGCAACAAGCCAACAATTTATCCACATCATTATTCATTCAGCCACTTTACCCATACAATTTATCCGGGAAAAGAGAAAGAACCCTTAACCCTATAACTGTTTGCCCTTCTTCTTTTATACTTCCTGCTCCTCTAACGTTAAAATTGATGAATATTGTTAAAACTGATAAATACTGTCAGTTTTTTTTTTTGGAATGCAAGGGTAAAAGGGTCATTTAGTCTCGTTCAGGTTATTTATTCTGTCTAGATAACAAATGAACCAGACACATACACTTTATCCAGACAGACATCATTAATTCATTACCAATTCAGCCACTTTACCCATACATGACTTAATGGGAGATAATTAGAAAAGAAACAGCCCCTTAGATTTTTATCAGTAAAAACAAACCTGGGCAAAATCATTAGCCAACCATGACATTTCCTCGAGGACAAAATCCCATTGTGATTTTAGACGTCTCTCCAATGGCAAAGTTCTAACAGACAGCTCAGCAATCCTCTTACGTTTTGCCTGTTTACAATACAACCTCAGATCAGCTCTTTAGGACACTTTTAGGGGGGGAATCAAATGCCTTGAATTTTAAAAAATGAAAATGAAAAACAACCTCTATAATTCGAGCCTCTTCTAAAATCGAGTCTTCATGTTCTTTGGTTGCCTGTTTGAGGTTTTCCTGAGAGCATGCATTTTGCTCTGCCACATCAGCACAATGCCTAGCAGTGTCATTTGAAGCCTGATGCTTTCTTTCTGTTTCTGAGGTGTTGCAGCCATCTGCAACATCTTTTCTGGTAGAATCAGAATGCTTCAACTCATTTTGCGAGCAAGATTCAGATCCTTTCATACCTTCCTCTTCCTTAATAGAAGAGCCATCATCATTCTTATCCTTATCTTTATCAACATTCAATATCTTATCATCTTTTTCTGCAACTAAATTATTACCTACCACATCTACTACCTCCTTTGATGCCAAACTATTCCCATCATACCCATCAAAACGTTGACCACATGATGACTCAGAATCCCCCAACACCTTTGTGGGAATCACTGCACCGTTATTTCTTCCATCATCATGTCTGATTTTCACCTCTTCCATGTTTCCAACCCCATTGGTGGGAGTGGGAGTGGGACCCACAAAAATTTCAGTTTTCAGTGTGTCTGCATGAGGAGGACATTTGGAATCTGTCATGTCTTCTACCTGTTCTTGATGATTCTCTTGAGTGTTTTGTATAACATTAGCATCTAAAACAGCAGAATATGGACCATGTGGAGGTCCAAGGGTTGATTGTCCAGCTGGCACACCATCTAACTCATTAGGACTTTTAGGATTGGAGTTGGAAGCATGTCGAAAAGGAAGAAAATGAGCACCACGAGAAGGAACTGCATCAGTAGAACTTGAACGGGCCCCATCCCGATTTGGTCGAGACCTAATCCTACGTTTATATGATTTTTTAGGAAGTTCCAACACAGCAGAGTCTACACCTGATTCCTTGCTGATGTGTCCAACATCCAATTTGGACAAGTTAATGTTATTTGCACCATCAAATAGCATGAGATTATCAGCACTGTTGGGTTCACAGACTGAAGGAGCACCTAGTCTACCACTACTTTCAACTGAATCTCCATGAGGTGAAGCAGTAATTGCAAAACTACCCTTCGCTTCACTAAGAAAACCATAATAAAAGATTATCAATAATCATGCTGGAAACACTTGGCACATTCATTACACACTAGATACACAGACCTTGTCAGATGTCGATCTGCTGTCAGCGATGTGGACTGGAAGCTAATCGATGCTGCATTCCCAGGTTTCAAATCTAAAGGGTCTCCACCCTGCAAATACCAAACATTTCATCACCAATCTATGCTTAAAGATTTTCATACATAAAGATAATATTAGTCCCATTACTTTCTGTAGAAATTCCAATTCTCTTCTAAATTTCTCAGCAGCAGTGAATGTTTGCCTGCAATAAAATGATACATTATTATACTGGCTTGATTTCAGAAAAAAACAGGGGTCAAAGCAAAATTTTGCAACATAAAGAAGAGCACCACTGTTACCTAAGTTCCGCTTGAGTTTTTTCAAGATCTGACGATTGCTGCAGAGATGGTTTTGAAGAAATTCCAACTCCGGTGTCAATAACTCCTCCCATTGAATCAAACTCAGCATTGACTATAAGCATAAACCCTGAAGTACATCCATGCATGCCCTCTTCAAGCACCTAGAGGTCTGTTCATGACCCTAATTTAAAAACTAAATCAAATTACAGATATATATATATATATATATATATATATATATATACATACAGAGAGAGAGAGAGAGAGAGAGAGAGAGAGATTACAAAATATTCTCATTCCTAATGGTTATGCACACAAAGAGAGAAAGAGGTCATATGTTATATAAGGTATGCCACCAAACCTGAATATGTTGTATGGAAAAACAAAGATCATAGAAAATGAACTAACTTGGAAATTATCTACACCCAGATAACCATTTCTTGCTATAACAGTAAGCATAGTTATGATTCAATTCATGAATCCAAAGAAAGCTATCTACCAATATAGGTGTCCAAGATAAGTTAGTCAGTCATAGTGCACAAATGAGCAAGCCAATTCAATTCTCATCAGTAAAATTCAAATAATTGCACTGTATATTATACCCCATTGCTTAGTACACTCCATGCCCACGTGCAACCACCATTATAAATGTTCATAATCTCAAGAAAAATGCCCCAGTAATATAGAGTTACCAACGCCCCATGTTTGATAAATGAAAAACGACCCTAGTTTTTGTCACTTTGACACTTGGTTAGGTTTAAGGCATGCATTCAATCAAAATGCCCCAATACAACACTGCAATTACATAATTACACATTCATTGACCTATAATCTACTAGAGTGAAAAAATTCCAATAGTTCCAGTTCTAGGGTTTACACAATATATAACATTTCGTCCAATTCTAGGGTTTCTGTGAGAAATACCTGAATTGCGAAGAGCACTGCAACAATCTCCAGCTAGGAAACCTTTCCCCTCTCCCCTGAGGTGCTTCTATGATGTAAAATAGATCAATTTCCAAATCAAAAACGAATTTTTGCCCTAGAAAATATAGGACATCAAAAGAATCGACTGAGTGCGTCCTTTTTGAAATTGTTTACCCTAATCACTCACAAATTATACATATACATAATATATATGAATGTCCTTTGTGTGAAAGATTGGTGTGTATGTAATGTTGTTCGTTCTGGTTCGTCTTCAAGCTCGAATTCCTCTCTCTTAAGCAGATTTGCAAAAAACTATTTCGTCGTCTCTGTGAGTAGTGGGCTGGACATGCAGACGCAGATGGAGAGGGCTTTTTTGGTCGTATTTGGGCTTTTTGCTTACCTTTTGTTGTTGAAAAGGGATTTGGTCTCAAACTTCCAAGGAAACAATTAGTATCTTTTATTTTATTCTTATAAAATCTATTCAACTATAACATCATTTAAATTTAAATAGTACATTTAAAAATAAAGTTTTTCGAAAAAACAATTGACATGTATAGCTATTTTAAAATACATTGATTGAATATAAAAATTAAAAGTACAATCTTATAATAAAAAATCAAAAGTATAATGATATAATATAATGAGACTTCATGTTTAGTTATGAGGATAATGACTTAAAAGGGTAATGTATTTTTTTGATTTGTACACATTTGATCACTGATTTTTTTTTCCGTCCATATTTATCTCTTGAACTTGTTAAACTGTATATATTCAGTCCTTATGACCGGCTACTCCAGGTTAGCCGGTAAAAAGGACTTAATAGGGTAATATATTTTTCATTTTGTACACATTTAGTTCTTAATATTTTTGTACATATTTAGTCCTTAATATATATATATATATATATATATATATATATATATATATATATATATATATATATATATATACAAAATAAGTCATTTTTGTTTTTGTACTCATTCAGTACTTATGAAATAATTTTTTAAGATTTTTCTCACGAAATCTTACGTGGGACATTCATTAATGAGTTTGAGCCTTTTGATGCTTATGTCCATCGCGATCTCCACTACTTGGTTACTTAGGTCATGTGTTATGAACGTCATAACTTCTTCATACGATCTCGAATTTTAACGATCTTTATATCCATGCAAACGAACTTTATATCCACGCGTTCACATTTTAGTCTACTACAATTTTCATTTAGATTCCTCTCATTAAAAAAATAATATATTTTTACTTACGATTTTTATATCCATACGCAGGGGCAGATTTAGCCTGGTCTCAGTGTTGCACCGGCAACACCTATTTTTTCTATCTGCAGTGGAAATTTTTTTGATTTCTTTTCGTTTATACCTATTTTTCATGTATCAACAACACATATCTCATTTTGGCAACACCTACTACGTATTAATGTGTCCTCCCCTGTTCATATGTTCTTATGAATGCATGTATGGATGTTTTTTTTATATATAAAATCGTAAGTAAAAATATATTACATTTTAACGAGTGTAATCTTAATGAAAAATTTAACACATGGATATAAAGATCGTCAAAATCTGATATCCTATAAAGAAGTTACGACGTTCATAATACAAGACCTAAGTCAAACCACAAGACCTACGCAACCAACCAGTCCAGATCACGTTATACATAAGCATCAACAATCCCAAACACCTCATCAATGAGATATTCATTTGATTAATCTCATGTAAAGCTTTTCTATGATTTTAGTTTGAGATCATTTAATTAATCGAAGAGATCTGAGATCATTTCATAATTAACTCTTGAGTTTCTTCAAACGATCAAGATATATAATGAATTAGATTTTTCATGAGTTATTTATTTAATTAGTCTCAAGTAATTTTCAATTCCATGACTTTAGTTTGAGATCATTTATTTAATCGAGATTCATTTATGATCATGGTTTTTAGTTGAATTTAATACATTTGTAACCTATTATGATTTCACTTTAAGATCAATAGTTTGGATCAAATTGCAAATGTCAAAGGCTTTCAGTCATTTGAATTTGAATAAACGTAGATTCATTTGTTTACATATATATATATATATATATATATATATATATATATATATATATATATATATATATATATATATATATATATTAAAAAAACCCTAAGTGACATGTTAATTTTTCAAATTTTTAAGATTCATATATTATTATTATTATTATTATTATTATTATTATTATTATTATTGATTTCATGTTTACTTCCCAAGGTCTAACTGATGTTGTTCTCACTATTGATGGATTAACTGAGTTTCGTGAGAAGGATATGCCTTGGATAAACAATGACACCTTGGTAATACTATTTTCGTCCTTTGATCCTTCAATGGAACAATTTTCTCTTTTTTTTAATAGCCGATCAGTTGAGTCGAATTGAAATCGAAAGTGTCGATTACTTTATCGAGTTCAAGCTTGAGCTTGAAAATCAAGGCTCGAGTCAAATTTCAAACTCACTACTCGTTTCAATTACAATGACCAGGTATGTAAAAAAGGATATATATATATATATATATATATATATATATATATATATATATATATATATATATATATATATATATATATATATATATATATATATATATATATATATATATATATATAGTTAAAACCAAAGAAAAAAAATGTACTCGGTATATAGTGATTAATGAATATTTAATCAGATCGTATACAGAGCTTTTAATACATCACTGGTTGAACTTTGCGCTGAAAATTACAAAATCTCTGATGCAATGAAGTGCCCAACAGCTAAAACTATAAATATCAACACCCTTTATTTGGTTGACCTCCACGTGGCTCTTTCCACTTCAAAGAATTTAATGCAAGACTGTTGTCTACAAAAGCATGATAAACTTCATTAACACACATAGCATCCATAAATCATGATCGATAATTGTTTGTAGTGATTTTAACACGCACATAATTTAAATGAACAGATGCATATTAAAAAAAAAAAACATTAGATTATTGTTCTTGTATGAAATAGCATAGTTTTTGTAATCATATATAACAACACATTAAATCCCTGAAAAGCTTTTATCGTCTAGAATCTGATTTTCCAACAGAAGAAAGCATAAGCCTCAACTCCTTCACATGGTTACTCATTCCATTCATATTGTAAGCTTTAATCATAGTTCTATACGTAATCTTATCAGGTTCACACCCTTTACTTTCCATCATCACCAACACCCCCTTCATTTCCGCTAAGCATCCCATCATACCATAAGCATCCACCAAACAATTAAAAAACACAGTGTCAACCATCACATCCGAACTTTCAATATACCGCAATAGCCCCCCGATCTTTTCCGCTTTGCCATTTTGCGCATAACCTCGTACAAGCGAACAGAGAGTGACACAGTTTGGTTTTATACTCTCCGATTGCATCAACCGAAATAAAAATTCCATTTGATTTACATCCCCAGCTCTCCCAAATGCATCTATCACTATATTGTAAGTCACTAGAGTCCATGAGAAATGGTATTTTTGCATGTATTCCATCACTGCACTCATCTTTTTATAGTTTCCGGTTTTTCCATATGAATCTAGAAGTATATTGAAGGTTTTGATGTTAGGTTGAATTCCAGCACTTAGAAACTTGTCATAACATTTTTCCATTGTTTCAATTTGACCACTTCCACCGAATGCTCTTAGGGTTGAATTCATTGTCCACACATCAGGCTTACATTCCCTTTGGCGAAGCATTTCCACTAATGTTGATTCCATGTCAGCAAATCTTTTGCAAATTGGAAAACAAAAACATTCATATGTTAGTCCCGTGTTAGCCTAAAAAAGCAATCTATTTGTTGAAGGATTACCTTTTTGCTTTCCCGTATGCATCAATAAGGGTATTGTAAGTAACTGTATTGGGGTTGACTCCTTGTGAGACCATTTCAGATAGCAGAGATTGCACTTTATCAAACTCATGAAAATGAAGGCATGATTTTATGAGGATGGAATATGTGTAGACATCAGGGTGGCAGTTGGGTGTGTTCTTCATCTCTTCTAGAATAGAAAATGCTTTTCTAAATAGTCCACTTCGACTGTAGGCAGAGAGAAGAGCAGTGTATGACTCTTGGTTTACATCACAGCCTTCATCAATCATGGCTTGAAACAAGGAATTTGCTCTCTCGGGTTGCTTACATTTTCCAAGCATCACAATTAGCTTCACGTATATAGCAGAGTTAGGTCTGTACCAAAGCTGCTCACGAAGGAGTTCAAAAACCTGAAAAACATACAGTGTCATGATATTAAATATTAACAACAACAAAGTTATATTGAATTCTCTTGTTTCTTACTACTGTGAATGTTGTTGAAGAAATCATTAAATGATGAGAGATGTTGATAAATTATGTGTGATGATGCCTAATAGGTGTTTGATGAAATGCCTGTTTTAATTTCTCTTTAAGAGTTGGAAATCACAAAATTTGGTAAGCCTCTTATATTGCAATTTGAAACATTCTTATGTTCACTTTCAGATGTTAATGATACAGACAATCAATCTGTCTGATACACGGTATCTAACCTAGTATCTTAATGTGTGCACTAAGTTTGCAGCATACCATAAAACTTGAGAATTGGATGGCCCAGTAAGCTCAATTTGAATTTCACGGATTCAATTACAACACAAACATCGAAATACATGTGAAAATCAAAGTTAAATTGAGAAACAAGTAAAGAATTACCTTAAGAGCAGACTCCCAACGCAAAGCAGCGATACGTTCGTGAAGTGCTTCGAGTACAGTTCCCGGAAACAGCCTCGTGGATCCTTTTTTCTTCTCAATAACAGCCTTCGTAGCCTCTCTTCTTAATATTACCGATATGGCCTTTTGCGACGCAATTTTCTTATTCACTTGCTCTTTCCTTTCTCTCCTCACCTTTTCATCGTCAGTTGGAAATGATTCTTCCCTTACCGGATTCACATTGGTGGCTCCGGTGGGCTTTTTATTCTCCGAAAATCCATTAAAATCCGGCCGGAAAGGGTTCACCGCCGGCCCAGGGAGGGAGACCATGGGTGATGGGGATCAGGTTTGTTTGTAGTCCGGGTGCTTGTGAGATATTTAGGTCCCGTTTGATAGTTCCTGACTGAGAAAGATCTGTCTAAGTAATAAATTCTAACCGACTACGAAACTATGTTGTTTGATTATACATCTGACTGAATTTGACTGAATTTGCTGAATGATGCAAAATGACCATTTTACCCTGATGCTCAAGAATCTTTTTATTAAATATACTATGAATAAAAAATTAAAATTATTTAATGCATGTATTATTAATTTAAAAATATACTATTAATCAAAAATTTATGAAATTTGATAGAAATATAAATTTTATACAAAAATTTATGAAACTTGATAGAAATATAAATGTTATACCAAAGTGTGGTATAACATTGTAGGCATACGATAACATTAAAATTATTCACCCATCCGAATTATGCATTGGAGACCTTCACCTTTAAGCATCAAATCAAAAGCCTTAATGATCTCACAAAATGGCAATTCATGTGTTATGAATTTCTCCAACTCAAGTTCCTGCACAGAATCAACTCAAGTTCATCATCATACTAAGATTAAAGAAGACACTTTATGTGTTAACGACAAAATCAACTCAAACTCTATCACTCCAAATTTTGTTTCCTGTTGAAAACAAAAAAATATACATTAGACTCATCAAACATATATATCAGATTCACCAATATATATATATATATATATATATATATATATATATATATATATATATATATATATATATATATATATATCAGATTCATCAATCAAAAAAGATTTTGCACAACATTTCTCTATAAAAGAAAATTCTGCACAGCATTCTTCTTTCAAAATTATTTTTGCCCAGCAGATTTCTCTTTCAACTTCAGAAACAGCAAAGGACAAGCAGATAGAACAAAAAAATCGGAGCTTCAACGTCAAAAAATCGGAACTTGAACAGCAACAAGATTGGAACTTGAAAGGGAATAAAATCGGAACTTAGAACACAAAAATAGTCGAATTGAACAGCAAAATTTGGAACTTCAAGCAGAAAAAACGCAATTGAGAAGAGAGAACAAATTGAACAGCAAAAATAGGCACTTCAAGCAGAAAAAACGCAATTGAGAAGAGAGAGAACCATACCTGATGAGAAGAAGCAGCAAAATCGAAAATCTGTAGAGCTGTAGAGGCGCAAATCGTCGATCGATGGGGGCACAGCTTCGTCGATCGCTTGAAAGAGAGAAAAACGGGATGAGGGGCTGGAGGCGCTGAAATATGGAACGTATTGGGGCAAGGCTCTTTTGGAAATTATCTCCTTTTTTAGGGACTGTTTGCCTCTTATTTTTATATTATGAAAACTATATAAAAAAAATTTAATATAAAATTATAAGCATTATATATTTTTTAAAATAATAATTTTATATAAATACAAAGAATATAATAAATAAAACAAGTAATAAAGGTTGTAGAGTATTTATTATGAAATTTAATAGAATAATCTATTTCACATATATAAATCTCATTAAAATATGGAATTTAAATTTAAGAAAAATAAAAAATTTAAGAAAATGACAAATGAAAAATAAATAATTCAAAAGTTCTTAGAAAATGACATGCGTCGAATTTAATGAGAACATGACATTTGGCAAAATTGATTTTCATTTATTAGGTTAGATAGTCTCTTATCTCTTGAACAAGCCTGAAAAGAAAAAGGGTTTTTTCCATAAAAAAAACTTATATTTTGATTTTTTTTATTTTTAAACCTAAAGCTTTTAGTTTTTTCGAAAAAATACCTAAAGTTTACTGAAAACTTGTTATTTCGGACCTAACAGGTCACGAACAGGTAAACTAACTGATTTTTTCATAAAAGACACTACATTTTGTATTTTTTTCCAGTTTAGACCTAAAATGTGTTTTTTTTTTTCAAATTAATCTCAAATACTATTGTTTTTGCTTTATCAAGTTGTCTCCATGAAATGTTATGTGTTCATTAAAAGCCGTATTTGATTGGATTTGGATGATCATTTCGATTATCTGTTGGAGTTATGTCATTTGTCTAAATTTTTTATGGTTCGAAGAATCAAGAATTCGAACCATCCTCGATATGGTCCTATGTAACATCTATGAACTAGATTTGTATATTTCTTATTAACTAGACATATTGGGGATTAAGACTCAATAATAAAAGATTCAAAAATGCATCATTTATAACAATTTTCTAGAAAACATTTATCGATGAAGTAGTGACGTTGTTAATGTAATATAATTTAATTAAAACTTCATTTTAAAATAAATTAGATGAGGTGAGAATAGAAATTAAAGAATAGAGAAAGTATCATTTCAGAAACATCATGATATGATCAAAACAGGTAAATCACCTACACTCTTCGAGTGAGTGCCGACAGAAAAAAGAGAGAAGATGACGACTTAATTTTCCAAAACCTTTATTTACAAAACTAGTCTACCTCTCTGATAAAAGAATCTTTTATAGCCACATGTCACTTTTCTAAACCCATAAAATGACACATGTCATTCTCATATGATCCCTCAATTTTTATTTTCAGATCATATTCATCATCTCAATGTCAATTTGGATACAATTCATATCCCGAAAAATCAGCTAACAAATTTGAATTTCATTTATATTAGTCATTCAAAAAATATAGAATCCTAATTTCAAATTTAAACAAAGTTAGGGTAAGGTTTTTAGTTCCAAATTACTCTAACTTTGTTTAAATTTGAAATTAGAATTCTACGTTTTTTTAATGACTAATATAAATGAAATTCAAATTTGTTAGTTGTTTCGGGATATGACTTGTATCCAAATTGAGATTGAGATGATGAATATAAGCCGAAAATAAAAATTAAGGGATCATATGTCATGAGAATGACATGTGGCATTTAATGGGTTTAGAAAAGTGACACGTGGCTATAAAGGATTCTTTTATTAGAGATGTAGACTAGTTTTGTTAATAAAAGGTTTTGGAAATTAAGTCATCATCTTCTCTTTTTCTTCTGTCGGCACTCACTCGAAGAGTGTAGGTGATTTACCTGTCTTGATCATATCATGATGTTTCTGAAATGGTACTCTCTCTGTTCTTTAATTTCTATTCTTGCCTCATCTAATTTATTTTAAAATGAAGTTTTAATTAAATTATATTACATTAACAACGTCACTACTTCATCAGTAAATGTTTTCTAGAAAGTTGTTATAAATGATGCATTTTTAAATATTTTACTATTGAGTCTTAATCCCCAATATGTCTAGTTAATGAGAAATGTACAAATCTAGTTCATAGATGTTACTTAGGACCATAGCGAGGAGGGTTCGAATTCTTGATTCTTCGAACCGTAAAAAATTTAGACAAATGACATAACTCCAACAGAGAATCGAAATGATCATCCAAATCCAATGAAATACGGCTTTTAATGAGCACATAACATTTCATGCAGACAACTTGATAAAACAAAAATAATAGTATTTGAGATTAATATGAAAAAAACACATTTTAGGTCTAAAACGGAAAAAAAAATACAAAATGTAGGGTCTTTTATGAAAAAAAAAATCAGTTAGTTTACCTGTCTGTGACCTGCTAGGGTTCAAAATAACAAGTTTCCAGTAAACTTTGGGTCTTTTTAGGAAAAACTAAAAGTTTTAGGTCTAAAAAGAAAAAAAAATCAAAATATAAGGTTTTTATGGAAAAACCCCAAAGAAAAAATAGATGCGCCTTCCCCTTTTGCCCCAAACCTACTGAACATTACTCCTCCCTCTTCTTGCCTCTTATCACCAGCCCTATCGGATTCGCACACCGTGAGCGCCAGCACGCCGACGTCGCATACTGTCGGAGCAGCACTCGCAGAGCACACCATCGTCTCCGCCTTTTCTTCTTGGTAATCATTTTCAGAAATTGGTGTTTTTTTTATTTTCTTCTTGAAATAGCCGCCCTTTAGCTCCCATCTACTCTAATTGGAATTGCGGGTCAAAAATAGAACAAGAACATGGATACTCTTCTTCTCATTCTTGCCCCTGTGCTGCGTTTTTAATCAAAGAGATGGATCAACAGGGATTTCTGTGATGGAGATGATGAATATAATTAATGATGGCAATTTTTGTATATTGTGGGTTTAGTAGAGACAATCAACCAAAATCCACACTTTCTTTACTTCAATTTAATGGCAAGTGGATGAAAAAGGGTTGGGGAATAGAAGTTGTGTTATAACATCAAAGTGTTTTAATAGGTATTTGTGGTAGTTTAGAGAGGTTATGTTAATAGCATGTTGATATCAACAATCTTGGAGCAAATGGATATTGACAATCAAATTGGTAAACCCATGGTCGAACTCTTAAGGGGTCAACATTGGATTCCAAGATCATACTTTAGAGCTGAGTTTGATCTTTTTTTCTTCTTTTTGTTACTTATATTACTGTCATATCATGAATTTTTTAAGCTTTTGGAAGTTACTTGATAGAAATAAATAACAAGATGAAGCTGATAGGCATGGTTTGATTTGGATTTGTGTTTACTTTTGGTATTGGTAATTTATGCATACCATTTGTTGTCCTTTTTCTATGGTCAAAACAAGCTTAAATTGTACACTTTAGTTGATGTAAAATACATACATATTTATGCTAGATTTGGATATGTGTTTACTTTTGAATTCAACAAAAAATTATACATAAGGGTAAAATGGTCATTTTTACAGTTCAGATGTTCCAACCAAGCAACATGTTAAAATTTAGATCTTAAAAATTCAGACCCTCTTAGAAATTCGGACATCTTAAAAATTCAGATCCTGCCAAACAGCCCCTTAGTCAGTAGATATACAAAGTCTTTCCCACTCAGCTCTATCTTACAGAGTCAGACATCCTATATATGTTTATCAAACAAGTTCAGCTAACTGAGTCAGCTAAAAACGTCTAACTCGACTCGGTCAAACGTATATCAAACGGGGCGTTAATCCGTACTCATTTTGGAGTTTATGAACTTGTTACACTTCTGGAAATCAAATAGTAATTATATTCATTTTCATCAATTTTACATTCATTTTCAAAATTTTTGTGTTTATCCGGATCTTAAATGTTATTATAAATTTGATCCAAATTTTACATATTTCAAAATTTTGCTAAGTATTCATCTTAAATTTAGTTTTATTTTTACATATATTTTTTTCAAATTTTAGTTTCAAATATATTTTTTTATTTTATAAAATCATAACATATTTTCATAAAATAACTTTTTAGTTTTTTTATATAAAAAAAACATAAGAAAGAAATAATGGTCACATACCGTTTTATTACATTATATATATATATATATATATATATATATATATATATATATATATATATATAGAGAGAGAGAGAGAGAGAGAGAGAGAGGAAAAGTGAATATTGGGCTGTAATATACATAGCTTAGGTATGGAACAGCTGAGTGACGTCGTTTTATTAAAAGATCAATTTATCATGGGTAGACCTCATACAATAAATGTCCTGGCCCTACCGTATATTTTGTTTCATTTCTTCTGTAATACTCACAAACACTTCTTTGATTTTGGATCTACTAACAGAAATTCAATGCGTAATCTCAGCATTCAATGTGTATTCATGAATAATCTCATTTTTCAACTATTCAATCATTTCATTTTATCAAGTTTAATGTTAACGAGATTAGTCAACAAGATTCAAACATTGAAAAAATAGTAAATTAATAAAAAAAATTGCTACATAAGAAAAATAAAAGAATAGATAAGAAGAAATACGCCCACCCCTACCGATTTAATAACCTCTTCCGCTCTTCCGGTATTATGATTTCATTCCGGTATTTATAAACATCCGGTTCTCAAGTCTCGTTGTTTATTTTGTCTATATATTGGAAATATTATAATGATTTTTTATTTTATAGTTAGTGTTTTCATTGATATGCATATAAGGTGTTTGTTGAAATGTCCATTCGAGATTCGTCAACAAAATTATGTGAAGAAGGGTATAATCTATATCGACTTGCTTCAAGATATATCTTTTTCTTACATTTTTATATTAGGTTCTAACCAAATTTGATTCTTCATGTCATTTTATCCATGGTTTTGTTGCTTGATGATGGCACCACTTTTGTTCATGCCTTCATGTTCTTTTGACAACTATTCTATTTTGATAGATGCTTAATTTTTCTTTTAAACAGACATTTATCAAACGTTTATATATATATATATATATATATATATATATATATATATATATATATATATATATATATATATATATATATATATATATATATATATATATTAAAGAGGTATAGTTTAGTGTGTTGCCATTCCACATAATGTTTATGTAATCTTTTATGTCAATATAAAAATATATGTTGGCTGATGTTAGTTGTATTAATCTTATATATAAAAAAATATGTTGGAGAGGACAAATTTGGCCTTATAAAAAATGTATGTTAGTTATATTAATCTTATATATAAAAAAAAAATATGTTGGATATGACAAATTTAGCCTTTTAAAAATGTATTGGACAGATTTTTGAAGTACCAACTAAGAAGTGTTTAAGTAAACTTGAATATGCAAATCTCCACGCCAAAAAAAAATGTTGTTTGATTGTTTTTTCCCTTGCTTTTTCCATCACATGTGGCATTAGAAACTCAAAATTATAGGCTTTTTTTGTTTACTTTTTGCTTATTATTTTACTCTTTTTCAAAACACAAGAGAATTTTTTCCTAGTTTTTTGTTTTATCGACAAACAAAAAAAAAAGTATATTTTAGCTATTCTACATACATGATACAAGAAAATAACATTATACTATGTGTTAACAACCTACAAGTAAAGAAAGACAAGCCCTAACACATGGGTTCTGCAGTCAAGGTTTCTAGCAATGGAAAGCGGTCAGTATGACCGACTAGCAAACAAATTCAACAAATATTTTGTTGCGAGTAGAAGGATAAGATGTATATTAAGAAAGAGATGCCGAGAGAAGTCATTGGATTATAGATTCCTACTATGTCAAAGGAAAATTCCTTATGAAAACTTTTCTATTGATCAAGTAGTTAGATATTTTAGCTACTCCAAAAATGTAACATCCTTTATTGTAAGAGTTTCGATACATCAAATGAATTTCGGTTTATAATTTTTATTCCATTTATTGAAGATTGGTACTATTGACATTTATTTATAATAGCAACATACTTCAATTTATTTTACCAGTAACAAAAACAAACTTATATTTTTCTTACTAGTAATTGCAATATAGTTTTCACAAGCTTGGATAGCACAACAAACTCCAAAATCCAAGAAAAACCCAAAGCATTGTGAACTTAAATTCAACATGCAATTGATTCCTTCTTTGAATAGCCCAACCAACTCTAGAAATTAATTCCTTGTTTGAATAGCCCAACCAACTCTAGAAATTAATTCCTTGTTTGAATAGCCCAACCAACTCTAGAAATTCAATTGATTCCATTTTTCAATTGTTAATTTTATTGAATAAGAAATTGGCGTCAAGAAGTTCCCACGGAGACACATGCTTGTCTCTTTCATTTCATTGTTGTTGTCATTTTCCTTTCTTGGGGAATATAAAGTACTTGCCACCATTTCTTATATTAATTTGTTGTAGGCAATAAATTGAGCACTTATATTTCGGAAAACATAGCAAAATTCAAGAACCAACAAACTTATCTTCATTAATAGCAACGTAAATATAATTTTTACATATAAGTGCAACATACTTATTCCAAAACAACAAACTTCATTCCAAAATAAAATTGCTAGTTTTGGCCATATGAACATTCCTATGTGCACATACAAACCCTAATGCTTGGATCTAGGTTTCTCTAATTAAACATGCATTGGATCCAAGACTTCTAATAGCTAATAGAGTATAAGAACATTACAAAATCAGAGTTAGAAGCTTACCTTGAAACACTTGTTTGATCTTCTTGTTCTTGTAGCTTTAGAGTCACAAATGTCACTCCTCTAATGACTTACAAACACCAACTAGCAAGAGGATGATTTGAGAGAGGGGAGAGGGAATAGAAATCGGCCAGGGTTTCTTTGCTTTAGTAGAGGTGTCGATTTCCCTTGCCCCAAGGGTCTATTTATACTTGTAAGGCTCATAGGGTTTCACCCTTAAACCCTAATTGGATAACTTTTACTCAAAGCAATCCAAATCCTTTCCATGATAAGCCCTTGGACGATTTGTGGCTTATCCCAAGCCCTATAAATCGTCCAACCCTATCCATAAAGCATTTACAGCCCAAAGTGTAACTATCAACCAATTGACAGTTTATACCCTTTTATTTAATTAATCTCTTTAAGTCGACCAAATTAATTCTAATTAATTCATGACTTATATTAATCAAATAACAATATTATTATTCCTTATATTATTCTCATAATATATTAATAATATTTATTCTCTCATAATAAATCATCCTGTCAAGTTGCTATGGTGAAGGCAACCCAAAAGGACCATGCACAATCGGGTCAAATACTTGCCTAATATAGTTGTAGCCTTAGACACTATTCCAACAGTCTCCCACTTGGATAAGTCTAGTAACTATATGCACAAGTACAATTCGATTTGCAATCGTAGCTCTCAAAGACGCTGTCAAACTCTGATCTAATCAATCTTGTCCTTTAGATAAGGGATCGTACAGTCCTCTGTTAGATATCATGCTGACAATTCTATGGAATAATTTGTCTAGCATTGGTTTTCTCGATCTCCGATTCATTTGACATAGAACTTAATCGAACACATCAATTCAGTTCTGACCGGGCCCGGCACACAAGTCAAAACAAATCATTGAGCGGCCGAGATATCGCTTTTACCCTCTTGGGATAAAAGTAACAGATAAACTTCGACTTATATGCATTTACTTATTCATTAATCAACTATACACAACAATGCGTTTTATAACACCGAGTTACTGATGCGTTTTCGCATTATCAATGTACAACCAATTAACAAATAACAAACCATATATCTAGGTTTTAAGAATATATGATATTATCGTCTTGCGATCACCCTTTTATATCATATTTCATAAGGTGATTCCAACAAGTGCGGGTTTGTTCCAATGCTCAAAACTAGTTCATAAGCACTCATGAACGTTGCAACAAACTTTTGCTATGTCTAATAACATTTAGACAATCTACACACCAATTCATGACAATCTTCATTCATACCTACTTCCAACATATGAACGGTTGTGGACAATTTGAATAATTCGATTATTCTTAATAAACTCAATTATTCTGGAAGTCAAAACATGCAAAGTGAAACAATAGTTAAACAATTAACATAAGACAGTAACATTACTCATAAATAATACTCTTTTATTTAATCATCAAATGTTAATTACATTTATCTATTACACGTTTCCAATACTATCTAATCTATACTAATATCATCCTTCAGCCCAATACTCCTAGCATGCTGCAAGTGCTTAACTCTACTCAGTCCCTTCGTAAGCGGACCTACTGGGTTATCTTCTGATGATATCTTCTTCACCACGAGTTGTCCTTCTTCTACTCGATGTCTAATAAAGTGATATTTTCTGTCGATATGTCTAGATCTACCATGATCCCTTGGTTCCTTGGTCAAGGCAACCGCTCCTTCATTATCACAGAAAATCTCTATGGGCTCCTTTATGACAGGTACAACTCCAAGATCACCGATGAAGTTCTTCAACCATATTGCCTCTTTCGACGCTTCGCTCGCTGCAATGTACTCTGATTCGCACGTTGAATCAGCTACAGTCTCCTGCTTGGAACTTTTCCAAGTTACTGCTCCTCCATTCAAGGTAAAGACCCAGCCCGACTGCAAACGGTAGTTGTCCCTGTCGGTCTGAAAGCTGACGTCACTATACCCTCGCATCTTCAAGTCATCACTCCCTCCGAGGACTAAAAACCATTCCTTCGTCCTCCGAAGGTACTTAAGGATATTCTTGACCGCAATCCAATGGGCTCTGCCAGGGTTCCCTTGATATCTGCTAACCATGCTCAAAGCAAGGGCTACATCAGGGCGAGTACAATTCATAACATACATGATTGAGCCAACTGCGGAAGCGTATGGTACTCGGCTCATTTCTGCTATTTCGGCTTCGGTACTCGGACTTTGAGTCTTACTCAACTTGGCATTACATTGTATCGGTAATTCTCCCTTCTTCGAGTTTTCCATACTAAAACGTTTTAGTACTTTATCTAAGTAAGTGTTCTGACTAAGTCCTATTAGTCTCTTACTTCGTTCTCTCACTATCTTTATTCCCAGAATATAGGAAGCCTCTCCGAGATCCTTCATAGAGAAACACTTCCCGAGCCAGGACTTAACCTCCTGCAGAGTCGGGACGTCGTTTCCTATGAGTGGTATGTCGTCGGCATACAAAACGAGGAAGCTTACTATACTCCCACTGGCTTTGACATATACACATGATTCATCTTCGCTTCGTACAAATCCAAACTCCTTGACTTTCTCATCGAAGCAAAGATTCCATCTGCGAGATGCTTGCTTAAGTCCATAAATGGACTTCTCAAGCTTACACACTCTATTTGGATGCTTCGGATCAACAAAATCCTCTGGCTGAGCCATGTAAACATCCTCAGCCAACTACCCATTAAGGAAAGCGGTCTTGACATCCATTTGCCAAATCTCATAATCATGAAATGCGGCAATTGCTAGCATCGCTCTAATAGATTTTATCTTTGCAACTGGTGAGAAGGTCTCATCATAGTCAACTCTGGGAGTTTGACTAAAGCCCTTCGCAACCAATCACACCTTATATGTGTGTACATTTCCATCCAGGTCGTTCTTCTTCTTGAAGATCCATTTGCACCCAACGGTCTTACGTCTGGGCACATTATCAACCAAATTCCAAACTTGGTTGTCATACATGGATTGGATCTCGCTATCCATTGCCTCTTTCCATTTCGCAGACTCCGGGCCTGCCATGGCTTCCTTATAGCTATTAGGTTCATCAAAGTTTATTAGTGTACCATCACTAATATATGTGTCCCCTTCGGTAGTAATATGAAAACCATAAAACTAGGGTTAAACTCTAACTCTTTTGGAACGTCTAAGAGGTAAGGATTCGTCAATCGGTTCAACCGGAGTTTCCTCCTCGGGTTGAGTGCCAGAGGTATAGGTTCCTTCATCTATCGACTCTTGAATCTCTTCAAGCTCGATTTTCCTCCCACTGTCTCCTTGGCTTATGAGTTCTCGTTCTCGGAAAACTCCTCTCCTCGCAACGAAGACAACATTGTCCTTTGGTCTATAGAAGAGATATCCAAAGGATTTCTGCGGGTAGCCGATGAAAATACATCGCTCACTACGAGGTTCAAGCTTGTCGTGAGTATCTCGTCTTACGAAAGCCTCGCAACCCCAAACCTTGATATGTGACAACGAGGGAGCTTTCCCTGTCCACATCTCGTGAGGTGTTTTGACAACCTTCTTAGTAGGGACTCGGTTAAGGATATGGGCGGCAGTCTCTAAGGCATACCCCCAAAAAGAGATAGGTAGTGAAGCACGAATCATCATAGAGCGAACCATGTCTAACAAGGTTCGATTACGCCTTTCTGCCACACCATTCAACTGCGGTGTCCTATGTGGCGTTAATTGTGAAACTATTCCACACTCCTTGAGATAATCGTGGAATTCAAGACTTAGGTACTCTCCTCCTCGATCAGATCGAAGCATCTTGATTTTCCTGCCCAATTGATTCTCCACTTCATTCTTGAACTCTTTGAACTTTTCGAACGTTTCTGACTTTTGTTTGATTAAGTAGATATACCCATATCTACTATAGTCATCGGTAAAAGTCACATAGAAGTGGTTCCCATCCTTTGTGGTTGATCTAAACGGTCCACATACATCGGTATGTATGAGGTCCAATAGACCCTCACCCCTTTCACATGTACTAGTGAAGGGTGAATTGGTCATTTTTCCAAACAAGACTCGCATGTGTCATCTTCCCTAAGTTCGAATGACTCCAACACTCCATCCTTTTAGAGTTGGGCTATGCGTTTCTTGTTGACATGTCCAAGACGACAATGCCACAAGGATGCTTTATCCATACTATTGGAAGAATCCATGCATAAAACATCATTTCCTAGGTTATCTACAATCATAACAGTTTCATAAATTCCATTACATGGTATAGCTTCAAAATATAAGACACCATTTAGATAAGCACAAATAGAACCATTCTCATTATTAAAAGAAAATCTAAATCCTTGTCTAAACAAACCATGAAATGAAATGATGTTTCTTACCATTTCTGGCGAATAGCAACAATTGTTCAAATCTAAACATAAACCATTCCTAAGCACTAGAGAATACACTCCAATCTTGGTCACAGACGACGATCTTCTGTTCCCCATGATTAGATTTATTCTTCCATGCTCCACATCCCTATTTCTTTTTAGTCCCTGCAATTCAGAACAAATATGGTAACCACACCCGGTATCAAGGACCCAAGAAACATCATGAGATGAATCAATAGATTTAATTGTATATATACCTGCGAAAGACAGCTTGATCTTTCCTTCCCTGATGGCTTGCAGGTAGTCTGGGCAGCTTCTCTTCCAATGCCCTATTTTATGGCAGTGGTGGCACTCTGCCTCCTTTGGGTTAGGGTTAGGCTTAGCGGGATCAAATTTGGTCCCACTAGAAGAGGAACCATCTCGGGACTTTCCCTTGCGGTGGCTCTTAGATGGAGCCTTCCTCTTCTTGCCTCTTCCTTGCCCAATGGCCAAAATAGGAGCAACGGGTGGATTGGGAGTGGGTGCAACAGACTTGTCCTTGAGGTTGCTCTCAGCAACCCTAACGAGACCTTG
Organism: Lactuca sativa; assembly: GCF_002870075.4. Classification (NCBI taxonomy): domain Eukaryota; kingdom Viridiplantae; phylum Streptophyta; class Magnoliopsida; order Asterales; family Asteraceae; genus Lactuca; species Lactuca sativa. Next base: position 137,447,170 of record NC_056630.2, on the reverse strand, counting down.
GAGCTTACTTAGGGTGACCTCTTCCTTGTTCATGTGGTAGGTCATCCTAAATTGATTGCAACACAGAGGCAAGGAGTGAAGCACTGTGTCGATTGCCAAGTTTTCCCCAAAGTCAACATTCAACTTGCGAAGACGATCGACATACCTTTGCATCTTTTGCAGGTGCATGGTTAGAGATTCTCCATGACCCATTTTGGCGGAGATCATGTTAGTGAAAATCTCGTAACGTTCCTGCCTCGCGTTTTGATGGTATCTCTCCAACAAGTCTTGGTGCATTTCGTACGGATACATGTCCTCGTAGGACTTTTGGAATTCAGCGTTCATTATGGCTATCATGATGCAATGAACCTTCGTCGCATCACATTCATGAGTCTCAAAAGCAGTCATTTCAGCCGGAGTAGCGATTTATGGGTTGATCTTCTCGAGCTTCTCATCGAGGACATACTCCTTGTCCTCGTAGCGAGCAATCGTGCGAATGTATCTTATCCATTTGCTAAAGTTCGTCCCATCGAAAGTCACCTTTTGGCAAAGGCTCATCAATGTGAACGAGCTAGCAGCAACGTTGTTCGCGTTCGACATCTATAAATAGAAAGGACAAAGATAGATTAGAATTTGAATCCCTAATTATCACCCAATAAGAAAAATTAGGGCTAGGATCCAACAACAATATTTACATATTAGAAAAGGAATGCCGTAATCTAACATGCAAACAATTTAAAGGTAAGTGAATGACGATTCACTAATTCTCCACCATGAAAACCTAACTTCAAGTTCTAAATGTATTGAGAATTCCTAGATCTTGATGAGATTCATTGAACTTTTCAATGGCATGTTTAAATCTCGATATGCCCCTCTCGTTTGTGACTGGGATACCGAGGATCACAAAGTGGGTGTGAATTACCATGCAAATTCACACGGTGCCTTCATTGTAACAATCACCTATTCGATGTGCCGGTATACCACACACGTTCCATCGAACTATGATAAACAATGAATCACCCTTTGCCACCTTTGCTTAGAACCAATTAGTGTGCCGGTAAACCACACACGCTCCATTAACTTCTTAGCAAGGGTGCAAAGTGTAATTTCATGGGATTGCATCAATTCACTTTTCCTAAAGTAACTAGGATTGAGAATTTTGAAAAAAAAATGTAGTTACTTTGTATTTCATATTATACTTTTAATGAGGAGATGAGGTTGCCCTATCCTACCCGTTCGGCTAACGACCCTCCACCGATCAAGCAAGCGGTGGGTGTGAGTGTACACCCATTAAGCGCCATTTTATAGGCAGCAACCTTATACCCACCTTATAGACCGGCTTCGTGAATGAGGCCTACTAACGGTAAGACTATCATTTTTGATTATATATATATATATATATATATATATATATATATATATATATATATATTAATCTTGTAATATTATATTAGTATTTTTTTTAAATGAACTTTATACTCGAATTCAATACATATCGATTGAAGGCAAACGGGCAACAAACTGCGCAGCTAGCCCTTTTTGGATGGCAAAACCTATTCTTTTGAAAACAACATTTATGGATCTAGGAGATATGACATTAGAATGCATGACCCGTTGGAATCTGTTAAGGAGCTCCACCGCCTCTGGTGCGAGAAAACCAAATGTATCGAATGCAAAAGGAACAAACACATGTTGATTTTCTCTACATGCATTGTCATGCTTTACCACTTTGCACACAACGGCTTTCAAAGCGGCATGCCCAGCTGCGAAACCTCCGCTCCCCAAACCAACGAGAGGAGATACACCAGTAAGATCCACGCACACATGCTTCCCTCCTATCCATCCAAAGACCAAAATGTCAACCGGGTTGAATTTTTAAAATTGTAAAATTCTAGGGTTTGAAATTTAAATTGTCTAAATTAAAATTTTAATCACAAAACATGAATTTCAAAACTTGAGGGCAAGTTTTAAACCTTTTAAAACATAGGGGATCAAATAACAAATAATCCAAATTAACATTTAATCACATAATTATCCATATTTGATTTATTTAATTATTTCTTGCAAAACAATTTACCAATTTAATTAAAATAATTAATCAATTATCATATAAGGAAATTAATATTCAATTAATTGATAAATATCTTCATTAGGTCAAGAATATACTCAAATATATCTTAAAATCGGATTTATATTGACCTATTAAGATTATGGTAAGTATCCAAAAGATAAACAACAAGAAATCCCGAAATTAGCTCTTTCTGACGCTCGAACTCGCCGAGTACCACAATGGACTCGCCGAGTTGAGCCTACTCGCCGAGTCCACTATGGGACTCGCCGAGTTCATCAGGCAGAATTACAAAATTCAAATTTTGCAAGCAACAAACAAGCAACCAATGCATCAATTCAATAGAAACCAATCAAGGCTCTGATACCACTGATGGGTTTTAGCCATATGAACATTCCTATGTGCACATACAAACCCTAATTCTTGGATCTAGGTTTCTCTAATTGAACATGAATTGAATCCAAGACTTCTAATGACAATTCTAGTATAATAGCATAAGAAATCAGATTTGGAAGATTACCTTGAATCACTTGCTTGAATCTTCTTTTCCTTGGAGCTTTAGAGTCATAATTGTCACTCCTCTAATGGCTTACAAACACAACCTAGCAAGAAGATGATTATAGAGAGAGGGGAGGGAGCTAGAAATCGGCCAGGGTTCTTCCAAAGGCAAGAGTGCCGATTTCCTTGACCCCTTGGGTCTATTTATACTTGTAAGGCTCCTAGGGTTTCACCCTTAAACCCTAATTGGATAACTTAGGCCCTAAGCAATCCAATACCCTAATGATAAGCCTTGGACGATTTCAAGGTCTATCCAAAGCCTCAAATCCGTCCCCCCTTATCCATAAGGGATTATAGCCCAAAGTACAACTATCATACAATTGACAGTTTATGCCCCTTTATTCAATTAATCTCTTTAAGTCACCAAATTAATTCCTAATTAATTTATGACTTATATTAATCAAATAATAATATTATTATTTCTTATATTATTCTCATAATATATTAATAATATTTCTTCTCTCATTATAAATCATCCTGTCAAGTTGCTATGGTGAAGGCAACCCAAAAGGACCATGCACAATCGGGTCAAATACTTGCCTAATATAGTTGCAGCCTTAGACACTATTCCAACAACAACGAGGGTTGCCGTTTTAGCGATGTGGCGACATAATAAAGCTGATATAATGGGCGGAACACCACCCTTGGTTCCCTTTTTTGGCGTTACGTTAATGCTCGTTGGTGTGGCAACGGGAAGAAACACTCCATTTTTTTGGTAATGGTAAGAAAAGATCCGTTGAAAAATAGTCTAAATGTTAAAAAAACATTTTCACTTAAATTTTTACATACCTTCACTTTGTTGGATCAGGTGTCTAAGCTCATAACTATATTTGGTATGTACTTGACTCGGTTGTAGCGTGATCCTTCTAGGTTGCCTTCTCCAAAGCAACTTGACTGGATGAATTATAGAGAAAGAGGTTATTATGGTTTATTAATATATTATATGAATAATATATTAAAATAGAAATCATATTTGTTTAATTAATATTGGTCAAGAATTAATTTTGTGATCAAAAGATATTAATTAAAGCTAGGGGATTGGTATTGTAATTATTGGATAGTTGCAAAGTAGTCTAAGGAAACCCTAATGATAGGGTGGACGAATTCTTATGGATAAGGCCTTAAGAATTCGTCCAAAGGAGGATTTCAGAAGGATCTTATGGGCTTCTTAGAGCCTAAGCAACCGGATAAGTGTTTGACTGAAACCCTAACTCCTCACCTATATAAGGACCCTCATGGCCACCTAAAATCGACTACAGAAAACCCTAAGAGTTATAGGAGCCGATTTTTATCCTTCTCTATCTCTATTGTTCTCCAACTTGCTTTGGTGTTTGTGATCTATTAGAGGCACAACATTTGAGGTGCTAAGATTCTCAAAAGCTCAAGATTTTCAATCAACAATCAAGGTAATCATCTAAACTTGTTTTAGTTATTATTTTTCGGATTTTGTATGCTAGATCTAGGGTTTATAGCTTTGGATGATTTGCATGTACAATTAGAGAAACCTAGATCCAAAGCTTTAGGGTTTGCATGTGGACCATAAGATTGATGTAATGCTCAAAACCCATCACACTTATCATTTCTTTTTTTTTACACACAACACAATATGGATCAAAACCCCAACACTCCTCCTCCAAACACAAACATATCCCCTCCTCTTGGTTTTGCACAAGATGAGGTGTATGCGAACATTCTCACATCCCAAAGCACACAACAGTTTCCAATTTCCGACAACTTTTTCAATTTCGCCTCACCCCCACCACAATTCCCTACAACCCTTCCACAAAACTCTTTCAACACATTCGCTACCATGCAACAAAATACCACACACCCACCACCTACGCAAGAAACAATTCCCGAGACGTAAACGGGGGAGTCAGAAAGTAACGACCAATAAAGGGATAGCATGAAAGAAAGGGAAACTGGTCGCGATGGAGCAATCAGAAGAAGAAACTCCAACATGGTGGACGAAAGAAGAAGAATATGCGTTGGAGGTGTCGTGGTGCGGGACATCAAAAAATCCAACTTAAGGAAACGATATGAGAAAAGCCGCTTTTTGGGAAGTTGTGATCGACAAATTTCAGACTATTTTGAAGAAGGATGAGAATTATCACAATCACGATATGTTGAGTGGTAAGTCGACTCAAATAAGAAAGAAGTGCACCAAGTTCAATTTCATCTACAATAAACTTTCCTCGCACAAACAAAGTGGTGTGGCCCATTTTAATGTTTATAGAGCGGCGAGGGACCAATATCATATCGAGATGGGTCACGTTTTCGAGCACGAAATGATTTGGGAGATTGTTAAGGATAGGGGTGAAAACGAGCCAAACTACTCGTGAGATACGCGGGATCGTCTTGTTAAAAGCTCGACTCAAAACCGATTTTAAACGAGTCCAAGCCGAGCTCAAGCTTAATATTAAGCTCGTTTATTAAACGAGCTCAAGCTCGAGCATATGTCACTAAGCTCGATTAGGCTCGCGAGCCTAAACGAGCATTTATATAATATAATATATTATTATTTTTATATATTAAAATAAAAACATATTTGGGGAATTAGGGATTTAAGGTATTATTAAACGAGCTCCTTAATGAGCTCGAGTCGAGCCCAAGCATATTTTGGCACGTCAAACAAAAAACAAGTTGAGCCCGAGCCTGAGCCCGAGTCGAGCTTGTATAATTCTTTACGAGCTCGAGCCAAGCTCAGTACAAGAAAGCTCGAATCGAGCCGACCTCGAGCTTGAGCCTTGTATAATTTAAATGAGCTCGTGTCGATACTGACCAGGTTCAGGCTCGACTTGTTTGCACCCCTAGTTAAGGAATACCCAAAATGAAATAAAACGGACACATTTTTGGAACAACAATCCAAGAGGTCTCGCAGCTCAGGTTTGGTCGATGTTTTTTGGACGCACTCACGAACATCGACCTTAATGCGGACACGGATGAGCTATGGGACGACCTAATCAACATCAAAGAGATCTCCCCACCCCGACGACCGAAAAGGCGCGATAAAGCGAGGCGGACTCAACGATGTGTGGAGGAAAGCGAAATTGGACTTCGAGAGCAAGCGGAAATGAAACAGAATTTTGATGCCCACAACAAAATCGCACTTAAAAGATATGAGTTGCAACGTTAGCATCTAGAGTTCCTTCGTTGGGAAGCCGATGAATATCGCATGACGAAGGATTTGACAATTTTTCGGACTAGCGAGGATAATATGCCACCGAGACAGACGGAAGTGCTCCGAAAAATGAAGACTAAGATCGAGTGGAGATATTTAGGCGAATAATATTGTATCAGTTTTATGTTTTTAAAATTATTAAAACTATCGTATGTTTTTTATCAATATTTTTTCTTCCTTTGTGATGTTGTTTTTATTTTTAAAATGGTATGTTTAATTAAGTATTTAATTTAATTATGTTTTATTAATTTATATTATTTTTTTAAATATTATGACATAAATTAAAAAAAATAAAATAAATTAGAAAAATAGAAATTAAAAACATAAAAAATAAAATAAAATAAAAAATGGTAGATGTTATCACTTGTTGTTTGGTGTTGCCCTTTCCACATTAAATCATGGGAAAACTGCAATTAAGTCCCAACATATTGGCCTCATAATCGATTTAGTCCCTGTAGATTTTTTTTATTCAATTAAGTCCCAAATACCGGTAATCGTATTCAATTTAACCCTTTGACCCGGTCAACAGGTCATCTAACTTTCAAAAATTACATTTTTGGCCCAGATTTCAAAATTTATTACAAATTTGGTCCAAAATTTACACTTTTGGCCCAAATTTTAAATTTTATTAAAAATTTGGTCCAAACTTTACCCTTTTTGCCCAAATTTTAGAATTTTATAATGAATTCATCATAACTTTAGTTTTTTTACAACTTTTTTTCTCAAAGAATTCTTTGAAATATGTTTTTTCTTTATAACATCATATTTATACAAAAAAAACGTATTTTCACATAAAAATCTTATATTTTATATATAAAAACTCTCTTCAAAAAGTTTTTTGTATATGAAATATGTAGTTATAAAAATAAGTATTTATTAAGTATATAAATAGATAGAAATCCGTTTTTTATAAAAAAATGTATACAAACACCTAAACTTTCTTACAAGATATTGGTAATTCTTACAAGAAATTGCTACAAGAATAGGATCTCAAATTCATACTTTTATAACTTTACTACCATCTTCAAATTCATACTTCATAAAAATCTTATATTTTATATATAAAAATTTCTTCAAATAGGTATATATGTATGTATGTATGTATATATATATATATATATATGTATGTATGTATATATATATATATATATCTTTACTATCATGTAAAAGAAATCCCACTATTTCTAAAAATAGATTGAATGTAATAATATTATTTTTTTAAGACGTTCAAATCATTAAGCTAATAGTACAAGTAGTCATCAATAAAATAATATTAAATTTTAACATGTGTTTTGAATCCTTATATTTCTCAACAAATTCTATCTCCTTCCCTGAATTTCGGATAATTCAAAATTTGAAACCATTAGAAAATACATGTTCATTCAAATATCCCTCCTGCAGATGGCTCTTTCTTAACAGGTTTTTATTTTAATCCTTACTTGTAATTGATTTCATCATTTTTAACTTTTTGTATTTTTATCGTATAAATATATTGGGTGAAGGCTTTATTATATCAAGTTTGTTCCTAAAAAGGTTTTTACTATGTTTCTTTAATGTGTTGGCTTTGCAGGTTCAAAAAACTCAACCAAGAGGGCCAGTTAGAGCATTGTATTATCATTAGTTTGTATATTTTGGCATCTTACTTTTGCAATAAAGAACGACTAAACACAAGATTTGACATGATTAAGGTAGTTTGTATATTTTTCATCTTGTTTAGTCTAAAAATGAAACTTTTTTCATTATTGATTCTTATAATATCAAGTTTCATCACATGGACTTCCTGATTACGGTGATTATTGTCCTTATTATAAGGTTCTATATAGATTTTGTTCAATATTTTAAGGTTTCGAGAACCTAAATCAATATGAATCCTTGAATTACATATCATCGTTGAAAATGTTTTAATTTGTGACCAAACTTGATTTAAAATCATAATGAACAAGTTGACACCTGAGTATTTTGGCCTTCTCAAAGGCCTATTTATTGACTTTTGAATCACAACACCTGATATTCTAAAGGTTTATTTTTATAAACTATTATTTATATATTTTAGTATTTTACTTAGTAGAACATTAAATTAATAAAGGAATTAAGGAAAATGAAAAAAAAGAGAACGATAAACAGTACAAGTGGTTTGGGTATGTATAAATGGAAGTAATAACCATTTAGGGGGTGTTTGGCAAAAAAAATGTTATTGCTTATTAGTTTATTAGTTTATAAGTTAATAAGTAAGTGTAGGGTAACTTATGAAAAAATGACGTATTAGAGGTTCCCCACCGGAATAAGTTATTTTAATCCAAACACTTTTTTAACTTATAGTGATGTGGAACCTAATAAGTTGTTTTAAAAAAAACTTAGCCAAACACCCCCTTAATATGGTATGGTAATGCTTTTGAAAAATAGATGTCATTTAATATTCATTTCTCGAAGTGAACGCAAAATGTTTTAACTCTAAAGAGATCAAATTATTCGCCGCCCGCCGCTTTCCGCGGGTAGACGGCTAGTATATATATATATATATATATATATATATATATATATATATAAAGGTGATAGGTGTTTGTATACATTTTTTTATAAAAATGAATTTGTATATATTTATATACTAAATAAATACATATTTTTATAACTAGATATTTCATATACAAAAAACTTTTTAAAAAAAGTTTTTATATAGAAAATATAAGATTTTTATGTGAAAATACATTTTTTTTGTATAAATATGATTTTATAAAGAAAAAACATATTAGAAACAATTTTTTGAGAAAAAAATTGTAAAAAAAACTAAAATTAGGATGAATTCATAATAAAATTCTAAAATTTGGGCAAAAAAGGTAAAATTTGGACCAAATTTGTAACAAAATTTAAAATATAGGCCAAAAGTGTAAATTTTGGACCAAATCTGTAATAAATTTTGAAATCTGGGCCAAAAATGTAATTTTTGAAAGTTGGATGACCTGTTGACCGAGTCGAAGGGTTAAATTGAATACGATTACCGATATTTGAGACTTAATTGAATAAAAAAAATATATAGGGACTAAATCGATTATGAGGCCCATATGTAAGGACTTTATTGTAGTTTTCCCTTAAATCATAATAACACCAAAAGTATGACTAAGATGATGATGTGAGCATTTTGGGTGTGATAACATGCAGCCCACACCCAAGAAGACTTTTAAAAAAAAATTTAAAAAAAATGGAAGGCTGCTTAAGACTGATTTAACAAATGTAAGGCGCCCAAAAGAAAGATCATTAAGATTTAAGCCTTCCAAGAAGATAATTTCATGTTGAATTTATGCACAATAGATCTCTAATGCTTGGCTAATTTCATGTTAGCACCGATCGGAAGACCAAGGTAATTAAACGGAAATTTCCAAGCCTCACACAATACTTGGGAGATTAACTTCAAGCCCTGACGCCATAAAAAAAGCACCTTCAGAGCCTATTAATTAAGATTAATTAGGTTCATCTCGAACCATTCTCCAATAAAAGTAACATCCATAGATAAGATGAGATAAGATAGTATCATTACAAGGAAGAGTAATACCCTAAAGAGATGTTTCACAAGCCTCCCTCGTAAGACCTAAGACCTTCCATGACTAAAGATAAAAAGAAAAAGGCCTAAATGGTCACCTTGTCTACTCCCCTCTAACCATTATTAAATGTACCAAAAGTTACAATATTTTTTTGGAAAATATCGATTCTTACATTCTATTTTGTCATCTAGATTAGACTATTTTCATTCTCCCCATAAATAGAGTAAAATTGGGGTAAAGTGCATTTCCAACGCTACTTCATTTTATATCTTATTTGTTATTCTAAAAAATATATTTATAGAATATTCCATTTATGTAACTTATATATATTATCAAATACACTCTTCTATTAACTAGCTTTTATTAAATATATATATTATATTTTTTTAAATACAATAAGATTACAAATTATCATAAATAATATATTTATATATAATAAATTTAAACTAATTATTAATTTATTATAAATAATTATTAAATAAATAGGATTATCTTTATAATAAATATATCAAAATCATGATCATATTTGATACTTTATTTTATAAATTATATTATGGTTATTGACATAAAAACACATCAAAGTTTTTTGTTTGGTTTTAAATGACCATTTAATTATTTTTTTGCTGACCATTAAACTCAAAGATTACCGGTTTTAAATATCATTTATCTCAAATTTTCGGTTTCCCCGGTTACATTACATATGTGTATACTGACTTATAATAGTCAAACTTTCCATAGCCATGTTGCCTTCTAAGAGTCACCGGAAAACTTCTTCTGAGATTTTTACATCATATTTCCAACAATCTTGTCATCTTCATTAATGATCAGCGGTGATAGTGGTGGATGTTGATCCACCACCGGAGTAGATGAAGATTTCCTAACTCTCCGCCTTGATTGAGGCGGCGTGCCACCATACCCATATGAAAGTCTCTGTTCTTGAACATAATTTCCATCGTTGTTGCTACTTTGACCGGAGTTTTTAAGCTTTAAAGCGTCTAGAGTTTCAACACACTTCTGAATCCTTTTCACCTGAACATTTGATGAATCAGAAAATATTGAAAACTGAAATCAAATGTTTCTTCTTCTGTAACTTTACATCACCATAATAGTAACTCTATCTAGTTTAATCAGTTGATTCGTTAATAAGTCAGAGTTTTAGAAGAAATTACTTGACTTATTTACCAAACATGGCTTCAGAATTGATATCGATTTCATGGCAAATTGACTTGTATTTGAACCGAATTTGAATGGTTGGTGGAGGAATACAGTTAGTTTCAACATCCGAGTCTCGCTTCTGAGCTTGCATTCCTCCTGGCCGGACCTCACATTCCTTTTCATCTCCGGCGCCGGGAACGGAGCCCCCGTCGATGGAAGTCGTCCCCAGTGCTCTGTTCCTCACATGCATCATCTTCAATATGCTCTATGTTACCCGATTTAACTTCTTACTATATGTAAAACTCAGATTCATATACTAGTACCGGTTGAAATTCAACTAATTCGCCGACGAAATTCCCAAAAACGCTCATACCAGTTAGCAACTGTTACCAAGGATGAAAATCAAAGTCGGACTTGCTGGTAATTGCTAGAAATCATGAATCTAGTCGGTAGAGATTGAATTTTGCGCAATATTGAAAGGAAATTCAAGATTTCCAAATAGAGCTTGAAAATGGAAAACAAAATCCAATTGAAAAATTAGTAAAACCTTCCAAAAATGTTTAACTTCGTATAAATTTTTCTCCGATTTTCCTGACGAAACCCACTGCAAAAACTGATGTAGATCAAATGAAAAAGTATAGAGTCTCTCTCTCTCTCACACACACACACACATTTTTTTTAGTTTAATGGTTTAACAAAACAAAATAACATTTTAAAACCAAACTAAAAACTTTAATGTAATTTTATAAACCTATTATATTATTATATTTCAAATGTTTAGTATATAGTTATTTTTTATATGAATTCGATAAATAAATATTAAAGTCTATATTTATGATTAATTAATGTAAATTAATATATAACATAATATTATAAATATTAAATATTACATTTAAATTATAATTAATTGACGATAATAAACTAAAAAAAGATTTTTTAATATATGTCCTAAAAACAAATTTAAAAAAAAAACATTAATTGAAGTGTTAATTATAAGAAATTGTAACGCCCGTAGATCCGAGCTAGTCAATTTAGAGACGATAAGCATCAAAAATGACTTTTTGATGGAAGATTATTTAGAAGGATTAATATTAACTAAGTTATAGTATATGTTACAAGGATTTCGTACATATAAAGAACGCCGAAATCCAAGTTATAACGAAGAAGTTATGACTTGTCGAAGTTTCGCGACAAAACCGGCACGACACAGCGCAACGTAAATAGTGAATTTACGTTAGAGCGATATTTGGCCTTAGCGATCTAAATGAAAGTCGTAAAATACGTTAAACCGAGAGCGTGCATAAAAAAACGTCTAAATCCGACTTCGTATGAGGAAGTTATGATTTTTTGAAGTTTCAGCATTAGCAGCATGCAGCCTGAAACTCGAGATTGAGGTCGAGTGATATTTAGCCAAAACTTTCTAAATGAGAATTGAAGATCTCATCAATAGTAGTCCAATGATAAAAAGACATGCTAAAACGGAGTTCAGATGAAGGAGTTATAAATTTCGAACAGAGTTTTCATGTCCCGACCTACTAAAAATATTATATTAATAATATATTAAAATTAAAGTCAAAATTAGCCGACGAAGTCTAAATGAAAGTTGTAGATCTTTGTTTTTACCTACGAGTGGATATAAAAAAACGTCGAAAACGGAGTTCGTATGCGAAAGTTATGAATTTATGAAGTTTGGGGCGTGAAACCCCAAAACTGTCAGAACTCACGAGGTGAATATTAGAAATTCACGAGGTGAACAAATGATGGACGTCTTCCAGGGCAAGTGGTCATGACGAACACAATGACGTATCGAGCTCACGAGGTGAATACTAGAAACTCACGAGGTGAATATTAGAAATTCACGAGTTGAACCAAGAAAATTCACCCTATAAATAGAATTCAAGGGGCAGCCGAGTTTGGTTGCTCATCTCTTACTCTCCCACTCCCAATACTCTCTCTAAGCCCTATTTTAACCCCCCAAAGCCCCGGTATCATTCCCGAGCCCCGAAGCAAGTCCCGAAGCCCGAAGATCCCGAGAAGTGAAATTCCCGAGCCGAAGCTCTGCCTGCGAGAAGCCGGTTTTTGTGAAGATCTTCCAGATCTACCGAAGAATACTAATTTTATGAGCCGTAGTGCTGTCCGATCATCTTCTGATCAAGTGAGTGTGTGGTCACTTTCTTCTAACACATAAATATTAAGTATTTGCTATGTGTATAATATAAAATTGTTTATATGTGTGAGTGTATAGTCCCTTTCATAAACACGATAATAATACAAGTATTGTTTGAATGTATTAAGTATATTGTTGTTTATATGTGTGAGTGTATAGTTATTTTCTTCTAACACATAAATATGAAATATTTGCTAAGAAATACGTGTTATGTGTTTATATATTGTTGTTTATTTGAAATGTTGGTGGAATGGATGAACTATATAGGTTTTAATGAGTTAAACTGTATATGTATTTTATATCTACAAATATGTTAGGTAGAACATGGGTAAATGAGATAGTTGGTATGTGATAAAATGAGGAGGTATGAAAGATGATTAAGAATGATATTGTTAGGTGCACCAATTAGAGAATGTCATAAAACTAGCAGATGCACTTAAGAATAATATCGGTAGATGCATCAAGTAGTGAATGTCGTAATCATGGCAGATGCGCTTATAGGATAATCCTGGCAGATGCGCTTATAGGATAATGTCGACAGATACGCCTAAAAGAGAATGTCATAAACCTGGCAGTCGCGCCTCATAGTGTATGATGTAATCCTGGCAGAGGCGCTTAAAGGATGATGTTGGTAGATGCGCCTTATGTAGCAATAGATTTCATGCCAATTCCTTAGGTCAATCCTTAGGAATGAATGAATGACGGGTAGTTGAATTCTTATGGTAAAATCCTAAGAAATAAAGAAGATAATGGGGATAGGTAATTGGGTTGATTGTTTGATGGTTGAATATAATAATTATATTATTGTGGGTTGAAAACCCTATATGCTCACCAGGCTCCCAAGCCTGGCCCACTCAGTTTTCTTTGCATTACAGGTAATGGCACAAGAGTATAAGTTGGTGGACTTGACGAGAGATTTTGGATTATAGATCAGTAGTTATACATAACTGTTGTAAGGTCTATTTTATATTGTTTATGCTTTTGTTCTGTATCGGAACATGACATCCCGAGATTTTATTTCTTCGTCTTTGTTTTCTCCATTTCGACCTCCAGCTTCCCAGTGATACAATTTTTTCTGGGTTCCTGGTCGACCGACTTGCTTCACTCAATCAACCTTAATCGATCGGGTCTTCTGTCTCATGCTTGGACTTATGTTAAGCTCCTCAGGTTTGTTATTGTAACGCCCCGTTCTAAAAGTAATTATTTATGGATTACCGAGGTCAAGGATAAGGGCGTTTCGGTCTTTATGGGCATTGGGTTCATTCGATAAGGTTTCGGGTCGGGGTGTGTTGCTAGAAGCGTAGGGCTTCTCGCCACCTTTTCGTGGATATAAAGTCCGTCGGAAACAAACTTAGAATAAAGGATTTATGACACTTTGAAGATAGTGTCAATAATGGTCCCTAAAGGAAATATTTGGCAAAGGGGTCCTGGGCATGCATGGAGTGCATGCGTGTGATTGACTGGATATGCCCAGCGTAAGCTAGGTTAAATGAACGCGGGTGTTGGGGGTTTACGCCCAACGTATGTCCAGTGTCTAGAAACTCTAATTTTAGGGTCAACCACTATAAGGAACATTATAGTTCCAACCCCAGCCTCCATATCTGCCCTCCCACCCTCAGAAATCCTAAGTGGTCGTTCTTCTTCCATTGTTGTGGATATTTGACCTTGGGGAGCTCGGTTTGGCAAAGGAGAGCCTAGAAGAAGAAAGAAGAAGTTGTCAAAGAAGGAGTTGGGTGGCTGGAGCTCGTAGATCTGGGAAGGCATCATCTTCTGGAGCCCTTTTGAGGTATAAAAGTCTCCTGCTGTGACATCCCCAAAATCACGGCCAGAAAAGACCGATTTCATTTATGCTTTTTAAAATAATTTCAGAGTAAATCCTTTTGATTTAAAATTGTTGCGGAATTTGTTCCCAAAACAAAACATGATAAAATAATATTTATCAAAGCATTTCATCAAGAGATGCATTTTCATTATATAATCAAAACTCGGGATGTCATGTTCCGATACAGACCATAAAGCATAAACGATAACATTACAAGTCATTCAACAAATATATACATATACAGACTTGTAAACAAAACAACTTGATGATTCAACCATCTTATGCCCTCGCGCCACTACCTGTAATACAAATAAAACTGAGTGGGTCAGGCTTGGGAGCCTGGTGAGCATATAGGGTTTTCAACCCACAATAAATAAGTTATATTTAATTTCACCAACCAATCACTATCCCGATTACCCATTCCCGTTATCCTCAATTTACGTCCCTAAAATAACATCTATCTCAAGGGACCTAATCTAGGATTTTCATCGGGACGGACATCACTGTTAAGGGGTTTCCTCAACAATAGATATCCTAAAGGCAACCATGAGGGGGATAGAGTACACCGGTGAACACATCGTTCACAACACCTACAGGTTATGAACCTGCTAGCGTTCCACTGGACTGTCTAGAAAGAGTCCGTGGTCGTTATCTATACTCCGCTGAATAACTAGATCAACAACAACAACAACAACATCGAGGCCTCTCATATGTTTATTACACACCAACTATCTACCCATGTTCTACCCAACATATTAGTAGATAAAATATATACTTTCATACATAGTTTGAAACCTGTATATCATTTTCATTCAATATATATTCTACATAACAGATGAGGCATACCCACGTAACACGTATTTCATAGAAAGCAATTCAGATCTATGAGATAGAAGAGAATGAATATACATTCATACTTATAACAACAAAATTATACACATAAACAACAATATACTTAATACACTCAAACCATACTTGTATTATTATCGTGTTTATGAAAGGTAGTATACACTCACTTGATCAGAAGACGATCGGACAGCACTACGACTTGCAGAAGTAGTAATCCACAGCAGATCTGGAAGATCTCCACAAAAATCGAACTTCTCGCGGGCAGAGCTTCGGCTCGGGAACCGCACTTCTCAAGATCTCGGGACTTGCCTCGGGGCTCGAGAATAATACCGGGGTTTCGGGGTATTTTTGGCACGCAAAACGATGCAAAACGGGAGAGAGAAGAGAAGAAATTGGCAAAAGACTCGGCTGCCTTCGCATCCTATTTATAGGAGGCTGGAGCCTCGGAGTACGCGGGGCGTACTGGCCTCCGAAATCGTCACTGCATGCGTCATCCGAAGTGTCGACACTCTTCGGAGTACGCGGGGCGTACGTCGGATCGGACTTGTGACTCTCCCTTCGGATAATGCCAGATTTTTCAATTAAAAATAAAAATACAATTTATTTATCAAACTTCGGAAATTCATATCTTCTTCATACGAACTCCGTTTTCGACGTTCTTTATATCCACGGAAAGGTGAGACTACGCTCTACAACTTTTGTTTAGACTCCGTCGGCTAATTTCGACTTTATTTTTTATTATTTATTTTTAATAGGCCGCGACAGAAACTTTCGTTATAAATTCATAACTTCTTCGTTTGACGTCCGTTCTCGCCTAACTTTTTACCGCTTCGATACCAACAACGAGACCTTCGATCCTCGTTTAGAATGTTTTGGCTAAAAACCGCTCGATCTCAAATCGAGTATTTCAGGCTGCATACCGCTAAGTCGAAACTTCGATAAATCATAACTTCCTCATACGAAGTCAGATTTGGGCGTTCTATATATAATCGGAAACCTCGTTTCAACTACTACAACATTATCCAAAGATATTAAGTTTATTTTACACTTAAATTTTGACGCTTATTTTATTCTTAACTAATCAGACCACATAATTAAGCAATTAATCACAAAACACATAATACTCAAATAATACATTCTTATTATTTCAAAACGGGTCACAAAGGTTAACCTAGACTATTACATTGCTAAAAATGGCAAGCCCGGAAACACAGGCGTTACACCTGCTTGGCAATTATTTTGTGTAGATCTAAGTGTTATGAAGTTTTGACACCATTTCTTGTCCCAAAACCCCAAAGTGATGCAAGATTAGTTGTCCTTTCAGACCTTAGGAAAGGTCTTGAGTGAGAAAAATGAGGTCCCAATGGCTTTGGTTGTCTCATGTATGATGTAGGTAGGTCTTAATGGATTAAGACCTTGAGTTAAGAGATTTATGGACGTCCCAAGTAATAAATTTTGACACTTTATGAATCTTAGGCATGTTTGGTCGATGGATCTAAAGTTTGGGCTTAAGTGCTTAAGCCATTAAGAACTTATGAGGAATTTTAGTTCAGCGAGATTACGCCCCGCGTAAATTGATGTACGCCCAACGTAGTGGGTCAATGTCCCATTTCCAGTCCGCGAGAATCGAAGTACGCCCAGCGTACTCCCTCTGTTGGGTTTTCAACTGTGTGCCTTAAGTGATTAGGCTGTTTATGGGCTAGTGGGGCTTGGGCTGTGACTGAACATTATGGATGGAGTAAATTGGACCCAATAATTATTATGGACCTTGGATCTAGGCCGTTGGAAAGGTAGGCCCAATTTAGTAAATTGGGCCAATATTGGGCTTTGCATGAGGAATTGGTTTTGGGTCTTGGCCCAATAAGAGGATGATAGACTTAATGAGTGTTGTGGGCCCTTGGCCTAGAAAGTCATGATGGATTCTAATGTGATGATTTTGCATGTGATAGTTGGGATTTCTAGTGAGCCAGTAGTCAGAGATTTGCAGGATTTCGGTAGTTGCAAGGTGAATTTCCTCACTGTACTCAAGGGTCTAAGGCACCAAGGCCGGCCCTTTGAATTGTTGTTTAGAGCTTGTTACGTTATGTGATGATATGCTTTCTAGTATCCTGGTAGATAGGATAGTGATATGAGGATATGCCTTGTTAGCGTAGTATCCTAGAGAGATGGATAGTTGTGTGATGGCTAGTTCTGTTGGATCAACGCCCTGGTAGTTGGGTGGTGGTTATTTATGGACCTGTAGTTGGTCTTGCTTTATGTATGCTGGTTGGAGGTTACCTGCGGGTTATGTATGTTGAGCAGTAGCAGAGGGTATTCCATCCCGATAGGATGATAGGGCCCTAGTATGTAGGTTCTGTAGAGTGTTATGTGGTTGCCTGTTATGTGTACATGTTGGCTAGTGTAGATTGGCATTCCAAACCGATGGTTGTGGGTCAGGGGTATTCCATCCAGGTAGGATGATTGGACTCATAGTAGTTTGGCATTCCAACCCGATGGTTGAGGGGCCTGGGGTATTCCATCCATGTAGGATGATTGGACCCATAGTAGTAGTAGTTACTGTATGTATAGGAAGTGGGGCATTCCAACCCGATGGTTGTGGGCCAGGAGTATTCCATCCCGGTAGGATGATTGGACTCATAGTATGTTGGCATTCCAACCCGATGGTTGAGGGGTTTGGGGTATTCCATCCTAAGGGATGATTGGACCCATAGTAGCTATTGTTGTACGTATAGGTGTTTGGGCATTCCAACCCGATGGTTGCAGGCCGAGAGTATTCCATCCCGGTAGGATGATTGGGCCCGTGATATGTAGGCATTCCAACCCGATGGTTGAGGGTTGGGGGTATTCCAACCGGAAGGTTGATTGGACCCGTAGTATGTTGTTCATTGATGTATGCGTATGTTTATGTGTGTATGGGTACTTTGGGGGAACTCACTAAGCTTTCGGGCTTACAGTTGTGGTTTATTGTTTCAGGTGCTTCAGGAGATCGTGACAAGGCGAAGGCGTGATCGTACCACTCTTCATGTTTTATGATTTATGTGATATGGTTTTGGGGGATACTCTGATGTTTAAACTATTTTGAAAACAATATGTATGAACGTAATGGTTTTGAATGAAATAAAATATTTTAAATTGGTTGAAATTTTTGGGTCGTTACAGTTATGCACGTTAGGTGTTTGTGTTTATGTCTCGGTAAGTTTTATCTTTCCTAATATTCAAGTTTGGCTTGATTTGACTGTCCACCACTGCCATCAGCAAACTCCGACACCGACAACAAACAACCAGCCGCCACCAACTGTTGCTTCCTCTTTTTGGCTATACCACAAACAAACGCAAAGTGCACCCGGATACTGTCGTCGGGGAGTTAAGGTTCTGGTGAAAGCGCCCTACTCGACGTGTAACGACCTATTTTTTATCAAGAAATTTTTTTCATTTTTAATTACTCAAACAATTCCCATAATTCATAATTTTCCAAACCATTTGCTTTTCCCAAATCACAATTATTACAATTTCAATGTACTTTGAAAACATCAGATAGTCCCATCACACAAAAAGAGAGGTAGAGTGCACGCCACGTCATCACGCCTTGCCTTTGCCCTTCGGCTCTGAAGTATCTGAAACAATCAACAACCTGTAAGCGAAATGCTTAGTGAGTTTCCCAGAGCATACCACACACACACAAACCACATATCATATATCTTGTTAGCTATAAAAGCCACACACATATCACGTAAGCCATGCATACACGAAACCTGAGAGAATGCCATGGGCTACACCACATGGTCTTTACCTAGGACTGCCATGGGTTCCCCCACATGGCCTTACATCTAATGCCATGGGCTACCCTACATGGTCTTCACCTAGGACTGCCATGGGCTACCCCTCATGGTCTTACATCCAATGCCACGAGCTTCCCCCAGGGTCTTCATACAAAACATGCAATCGCATAACAAAACACAGAATATCTAACACACATGTCATAATCACATAATGGGCCGGCCTTGGTGCCTTATACCCATAGGTATGGTGAGAAGACTCACCTGTCACGAATGCTGAACTGACACTTTGCGACCAAATGTACCCCACAGGCTGCTCCACGCAACTGCCTACAAAGTGTCATACAGTTTCCAGTCATTTCCAAAGTCCATCCTGGTCAACTTCAGTTAAGGTCAAGTCAACGGTCCATGTTGACCCTAACTCGCCGAGTACGACTAGTAACTCGCCGAGTTTCCCCAGAATAACATCTACTCGCCGAGTCACCGAGGCGACTCGTCGAGTTCATATAGTTTTGAATGATAATCTAAGGTCGTTCGTCGAGTTCCCTTGCTTGACACTCGACACGTCTACGAACATCCAACCATTGGGGAAATCTTACTTGACTCGCCGAGTTGTTCCTTCAACTTGCCAAGTTCTAGGTAACCTTCATCCGACTTGCCGAGTTGCTCGTCCAACTCGCCGAGTTCTAGGCAAAATTCATCGGGCTCGACGAGTTGTTCATCCAACTCGCCGAGTCCATGTCTGCCTTCAAATGACTCGCCGAGTCACCCCCTGTGACTCGCCAAGTCCTTTCAGATCCCAAGTCAGACAGACCCTTTTTGAGCCATGCAAAGCTTCCAAAATACAGATCTAGGCTCCTGAGGCATGCTTTCCACGTAAAGTTGCAAACTTTACATGCATGCAAGGCTTTAAGGCCCTAAACTAGCAAATCTAAGCTTGGAATGGGGTCATACACTTGAGGGAAGGTACATGCTAAGCTCAACTGTTAACTTTATGCATCTTAAGGCCTAAAGGAGTTCAGATCTGAAGTTACAACTTCAGATCTTGGCTTAAACACGAAAGCCCTTTCTTAGAATCCAAGCACAAGAGGGTTTTGGGTGGAAATGAGCCAAGAGACAGCTTAATACCTTCAGAAGGTGCTCCACAGGAGTAGATCTAGAATCCCCACAAGCCCTTGCTTCTTCTAGCTTGATTCCCCAAGAGATCCCTTCACCAAATCCCTCCTTCAAACTTCAAATCACCAAGAACACACTCACACTCGAATAAAGGTTTTAAGGAGGTATAGAGCTGTAAAGGGGAGGCCAAGGGAGGCTAATGACCCTTTAAATAAGGTGCAAGGCCCTGGAATCTAGGGTTTCATCTGCCAGCATCTACTCGTCGAGTACCATAATGGACTCGGCGAGTAGATCATTAAACCCCCACGTCCAAACCCGCTACTACTCGACGAGTAGGGAAGCCAACTCGCCGAGTAGGTCCTCCAAGAATCCAAACTGAAATGTCATTATCAATACCTGAGGATCGGGGTGTTACACGACGACCTTCAGCCATCATATGTTCGACATCTCTGAGTAAGTTTCTCAAATCCATCTCCACTCCTTTGAACGGGTTGTTATTCATGGATGGAACCATGTATGTATTGGTTTTATTTGTCTTGATGACAGTTGCAAGGACACCTGCGGACTTGTGCACAGACCAGCTTAAAAGCCACCCTGGATCTTTAAATTACTTTATTTTGACCCTAATTTCCCCAAATTTTAAATTTAAACTCATTTTTCTGATTTTTTGATTAAAGTCACATCCTTCATCTATTCTTTACCCAAAGTTTTGGGGTTCTCTGCAACATGTTTAATTTTTTATATCTTTTTTTCATGAATTACTGTTGCGAATAACTGATGTTACAGAGAATATGACAATTACCAACTACCAGAGGCTACCTACAGTGTAGTAACAGATTTGGAGAAGAGGGGAAAGGGATGTGGCAAAATTCAAGTAAACCAAGCTTTTGGGTCCACTACGGCTGACTTACCACCTGAACAACTTATTGATCCATATCACTCTATGATAGTAACTTGCTAGAAGTAGGCAATGTTTGATATTGTGCAATATAGGAAATAACCAGATGGTTCACTCCATTAGAATTTAAAAAATATGTTTCATTTGTCAAGAAATCATTTCATTAGAATGAAAGCCTTTAAGAGAAAGAAATATATAAACTTTTTGTTGTAAGGTGAGTTTGTAAGTTGGTAAAACCCCAATATATATATATATATATATATATATATATATATATATATATATATATATATATATATATATATATATATATATATATACCCAAAGACATTAATTAATTAATTGTGGCCGTTGAAAATGATTAATGCATTTATTATATTTATATTATTTTATTAAATGGGTGGAGGTTGAGTTGTTTGCTTCTTATTTTTGGAAGGTACGTGAGTATCACAAGCACACAACAAGGCCTGCCACACTCTGTTACAAAACAACACACGTGTCAGGTGCCTTTTTACCTCCACGTAGGATCTCAAATGTATGACACTTGGTGGCCGGACTGCTGAACAGGTAAATATTTTTAAGTTTTGAACATTTTTTCCAAGTTTTCAACTTTCTTCATTTTAAATGTAGCGGTGATAGCATTGTACTTTCAATTGTTAAGCTTTAGAAAGTTGTATTTAGTAGATTTCTTTTTAAAATAGTATACATAAAAGGAAATTTTGGAAGTATAATCGTATATGTATAGTGGAAAGAAATGATCATAGGATGCTATAATAAACAAAAAGTGAAAGTATGTTGCTATTGTGGTTTCTGTTTGCTAACCATACTAGGAATCAAATGTGGGTAACTGAATAGGTTTTAAACTAATTTGGCGATAAGCATACAATTTTGGAAGTATGTCAAAAAGGTTGTTTTTTTTTCATTTGTTTGTCTGAACATCTTTGAGTGGATTAGATAAGTAACTCATGTATATATATTTGAATCATGTCTGTTATTTATTTTTGGCCACTATGTACTTTTTTTCTTCATTTTATATATAAAACTTCAAATTTAATAAAGGACAAACTTTGAATTTCCAGTATTGGTAAAGTAGATACAACCATGTTGGTCCAGCAAGCAACTGCAAAGGTAATACACACTAAACTGGAGTTTTCAGTTGCTCTATAGCCACCATGATTGAACCTAACTCAACTTTAATCTCTCTCTCTTTTTTTACCATTGTTTGTAATTTTTATTTGTTTTTTCTTGCTTTTCATGTCCTCATGTGTTTTGTGTTTTCTCTCTGTTGTAGATGGCACACAACTTGATATTCACCCTAACAAAAATGAAACATACTTTAAGATTTTTTTTTACCTTTATTGTAATCGTATTTTAGTGATTTTTTTTGATGGGTTTATCGTCACCATCTGCTACCACTGCCATTACAGTTTTTTTTTTTTTTTAATTTACTTTCAATTTTGATTCATCATGGGAGCATACCAGTTCTACTTCCTTGAAGCAAAGTGAGTACATAGCAACCATCAAGAGAGATGAATTGAACAGAGGTTGAAGATGTCTTTTGTAGGTTATTTATAATTGTTAAACCTCCGTTCCTATTTAAGTTATAATAAATATAATACTTTATGTTTTTTTTTTGGTTTTTAATAAAAAATACAAATTGAAGTTAAACAATTAGTGTTTTGGAAAAGTGAAAAAAGATGAAGAACAAAAAACATTATAAGTTGGCTTTAATAGAGGTGGAGCAGGGAGTTTGGCTACTAGGCAATTCTTTATAACGAGAGTAGGACAAATGGAAGTGGAACCAATCCCACAATAACTATCTTTTTTATTGTTTTTTTTGCTGTTTAATAGTTAACTATGAATTAGAATCTATTTTAATTTAGTAAATCAATTAATTTATATATTTTAGTTAAATCAATATCCCCTCCAATTTATCTAAATTTTTTTATTTTTTTAAGAAAAAAGATTATGTCTTTTTAAGTAAAATTTTTGTCTTTTTTCAAACAATTCAACCATGGAATGAAATTTCAGATTCCATTTCCATCGGAATTTGAAAACCAAACGCAGTTGTGGAACACGAATGGGATCCTTCTACCAATAAACAATAAAATTTTTATTATTTTTAATTGATCTCGATGGGCGGTTCTAATATTTTGATTATGCATTGTTTTTCCACAAACTATACCTAGCATGGAAGGCTCTCCAGATATTGTTTCTTCTTGCAACAAATGGTAAATCATCTCAAAACATTTTAACTTTTTTGATTCTTTTCTAGGACAAAATACACTAAATAGCAACACACTTTCAATGATTTGTTTGTCATATGAAGAACCCTACATGTAATATGTTTTGATTAATATTATACTATTTTCTATCATTTGGTAAAACTTGAAATAAGGAAAGAAAACAAACACATCGCCAAGATCTAATTCCTCTCTAATTTATTTTAAAAATACCACAAAATGACAAATGTCAAAACTCATGAGAAATTAACATTTGACCAAAAAAACTTTCATTTAGATTATTTATAATTAATGTATTTTATATTTAATTATGATAATATTACATAAAATTAATATTTATTATATTTAATTATGATAATATTTTTATAATTAAAACTTCAATTAATGTGTTTTTTATATTGCCCCTAATGACACACGTATTAGAAAATCCAAACTAAAAATCTTTAACATAAAAAAAAGGACTAAAATTATCAACCAAAATTTCAACTATATTTTTAGAAGTATGATAATATTCCCCAAAAATATCTCCAAAAATTGAAAATGAAAATGGTATCGGGTTGTAAAAGAATAGGGAAAAAATGAAGAAAAAATATCGGAGATGCCCTTATGTTCCATCGACTTAATCGTATAATAGAAACTTAACCCAAATGTCAAGAATATAAATCTAATCTAGATCCAGTATATGTAATTGCAGACAAGAAGAAAGGATCACCAATACTTAACACGTTACACAGCAAATGTCATAAAACAACAATCTAAATAAACCCATTAATGTCGTCTATCTCTCATCCCACAATATATGTACCATTTACACACATAATCAACATCTATTTCTTGGTTTTAATGCCATTTGACCCATTAAAAGCTCCAGATGAATCTTTACAAGCTTTTTTTGCCAGTTTTTCTTGTAGTGCCTTTGCATCCCTGCTCCAAGAAAACCCCCAAATCGACCATTTCAACATTATTCGAGCAATCATTGTTTCAAGAAGAAAGTTTCATATACATTTTTAAAAAATAGACATCAGAAAAAAAAAATAGCAATCGACTGAAACCTTTCTCGTCTTTGTTCAGGAGTTAATCCATCTGTTTTGGGATTTTTAGGTTTACCCCCAGCCCTTGCCTGAGCCCTTTCCCTATCACGATCTCTCTGGTTTCCGCGTAATCTTCGAGTTAAGATTAACGAGACATAATATTACCTTAAAGATTCTGATTTCATATGCCTTTGAATCATTAAAAAAATAACAAATAAATAAATAAATAAATAAATAAAACACTTGAAATCGGTTTAATCGACGATTTCGATAATTTAATCACGACCCTATAGATCGTTATTCGTTTGCTTATATTTATCACAAAAATCAAAGCAAACTTTCGTCAATCGGAAGAAACAATCGATGATATCCCAAAAAAAGCGATCTGAAATTGGAGAAGATAAAGATATCAGGGAGGATATGAGACATAATTCTCGATTTACGAACAGCCGAACCACAAGATCTAACAACACTCTGTTATCAGACCCTGTAAAATATTGTTTTCAAGAAAAAAAAAATTAAAATCCATGAATTTAATCGAAATTGATCGGGTTAAGAGCAACTACCAAAAACAAAAACAAATTACCCAATCCGTGAGCGTGCCAAGAGGATGAGAAAGAGATTGAACGATACGATGTCTATTGAGACACACAGCTGAACGTGGCTGCGGGGAAAATAAGAAGGGTATTTACATGTGCAGAGGAAGGATCGAGAAGTCGCGTGATAACTGAGAATATAGTTAGCGTGTCACGCGTCTATGGATCTTATCATGGGGGTTCTTGGTATCGATTAATAATAGCCGTCGATTACCATGAATTACAATTTAGACTAAATTACAGTTTACACGGATAGTCTTGCCTAATATTTTACTTTCTATCAATAAACTTTTAAAATATCTTCTTATATTTTTAATATCCAAATTTTTATTTAGTGGATCAAAAACATTAAAAAATAGAATCAGTTAATTTCATATGCATTAGGCTATGGGGAAAGACTCAATAAAAGATGATGTGAATTTAGCACACACTATGTCAACATCAACAGCTCTACTCATCAACGATTATAGGGATAATGATTTGAAAGGGTAACGAACTTTCGATTTTTGTCACATTTAGTCACTAAACTTTTTTTCGTTATCTATTTGCCATTGAACTATTGAAAGCCGGTCATAAGGGTAAAATATGAACAGTTTCAATACTTCAATGACAAATAGATAACGAAAAAAAGTTTAGTGACTAAATATGAACAAAATCGAAAGTTCGTTTCCTTCTAAAAAGTTCAATGACTAAATGTGAACAAACTTCCTCTTGTATTATGTTTTAACAAATTATTTATTTTTGTTAAATTGTAGCAACATTTGTTGATGAAGAAATCTATGAAATTAAAAAAAAAAAACCCTGAAAATATATTTAAAAAAAACAAAAAACCAAAACCGAAATAAAAAACCAATGGTTTGACATTTTCCAAAATAAAAAATCAAAATTTCCAATCTGATTTTGGTTTTACAAAAAAATAAATCATTCTCACTGATATGAATTATGGCCATTGGTTTAGCATGCAAAATTTGTGACATCCCATGAATATGTAGTTACAACATCGTCTGAACTCGTAATTCATAGTAAGGGATTAGAGTATCATCGCATGAATACGTAGTTACAACATCGCCTGAACTCGTAATTCATCACCTACAGGTTATGGGCCTGCTGGTGTTTCCACTAGGTTGTCTAGAATAGTCTGTGGTCTCCATCTATACTTTGGTAGATGACTACATCACCATATTGCTAGTTAAGGTTATGGTATCTCCTTTCATCCTACATCACATATTCATCATCATGTATTTACCTAATTATCATCACTTATCTCTCATCATTTTATTTGATCACACACCAACTATTTCATCTACCCATGTTTCATCTGCAACATATTTTTAGATATAAAATAAATATACCGTTTAAATCTTTTAAAACATGTATAAAATCGTTCATCCAGCATAGACAGCAAGTATTCAAATAATATGCACACATAGCACGTAATTATATAAAATACTTCATATCTATGTGTAAGATGAAAGTAACTATATAAGGTTTCTGCCAACAGCGCGGACTCGTCGAGTCGCCTCACCGACTCGTCGAGTCCATTCATTAATCCGAGTCATCAGTCGCGACCTTACTCGACGAGTTGAGGCGTCAACTCGTCGAGTCTCTCTTCTTAACTCAAAAGAAAAATACTTAAATTATGATACCTAGAAATCCGGATGTTACATTTTGTTTTTTATTTCATAGATTTCTTCATCAACAAATGTTGCTACAATTAAACAAAAATAAATAATTTTGCTAAAACATAATACAATAGGAAGTTTGTTCACATTTAGTCATTGAACTTTTTAGAGGGAAACAAACTTTCGATTTTGTTCACATTTAGTCACTAAACTTTTTTTCGTTATCTATTTGCCACTAAACTATTGAAACTGTTCACATTTTACCCTTATGACCGGTAACAGCCGGTCATAAGGGTAAAATGTGAACAGTTTCAATAGTTCAATGGCAAATAGATAACGAAAAAAAGTTTAGTGACTAAATGTGACAAAAGTCGAAAGTTCGTTACCCTTTCAAGTCATTATCCCTTTACAAGGACAAAGAGAGTACCATAAACTCAAAAAATCAAAATTCTTCTAACTTTCAAAAACTGTGTCTTTGTTTGTCTCCGTGAAATGATTTTGGGTTTTCTTTTCAATGGTTTCACTAATAAGAACATCGTTTATCATAAAACTTGCAATACATTGTAGAAAGCTTATGAGTTACAAGTACCAATACAACCTGGTTAATGACGTTCTTTTTGACATATTTAGATACATCGGGGTTTCTGATGTGTAGATCTAACATGAGTTTTAACTCTTATGAGGCTTCACGAGTGAGGTTTTCATTGGGGGGAAAACTACTTTAAAAGTTGTCTCATGAAAATGACTAACATGATAAAGCGTGCATGCAAAATCAACATGCGTTTATACATTTTGCGTTTGATACTTTTGGTTCCCTTACGTCAGATGTTGTGGAGCTCATCAATAGAGTCTAACAGGTCATGCATAGTAATGTTATAACCTTAAGATCTATGAATGTAGTTTTTAATATAATTAGTTTCGTCATCCAAAAAATGTTATCGGCACAAGTTGTTGCTCATTTACCCATTAATATTATTTTCTAATATAACTTGAATACTATCCTCTCTTTCTCTCTCTCCCTCCCTCTCTCTCTCTCTCTCTCTATATATATATATATATATATATATATATATACACACACACACACACACACATTTTTCAACATAAATTCAAAATGTTAACCTCATTTCAACCATTATAAATACCAATAACTATCAAATTTTTACTTAAACATTCTTCTTATTCATTGAAAATGGTTTCCTCTAATTCCTCATTCAACCCAAAAACTCTAAGAGAACAATAAATACTCAAAATGCAATCACTTCAAACCCTTCATCACCCATCTTCTACCAAACTTAAATAGATCGCCCTATTTTTTCACCCATACTATAACATCTTGATTTCCATGTATTCCATTTATGCCCTTAGTATGAGAATTGTTTGAAAATTTCTCCTTAGTGGTATTTTTGTAAATTTTGAATATTGTGTGATATGTGACAACCTAAAAATCAAGGGTAAAAATTTTGTTTTTAATATAGCTAAAACATTGATACCATTTATTTCAAACATTTCAAATCATCATTAAGTAAAATATTTATCAAAGTTCATCTCAAAATCATTCATTGCGGAAATCATAGGTGTGTGCATTGCGATTAATCTGAGTTCTTCTTTTCCAAATCGATGATACCTGAAACCAGAACTGTAAACCGTAAGCACAAAGCTTAGCGAATCCCCCAGAGCATACCCCACACACAATCCACATAACACATATCATATTAGCTATAAAAGTTATCTCTACTGCATACCACTTATGGACCTTATACTAAAGCCAAATATACCCCATACATAATGTCCATAAAACCATCAATGAAGCAATTTTCCAAATTGGGCCCGGACCTTTCTAATGGACCTTATACTAAAGCCAAATATTATCCTTAGTCAATAATCCTGACCCCAATTGGCCCACGAATGCCCACAACAACCTAATCCAAGAATTGGCCTAAACCGAGGCTCACAAATGTGAAGTCCATTTTTATATTGGGCTACAAGGCCCAATAGGCCCAACTATTCCAATATTAGCCCAAGATACATTCAGACCCAACAAACCACAAGTCTAGGCCCAAAACCATTAGGGCCCAAAGGTCCGAAGTCCACTAAGGCCCAAGTCCTCCTGAGAGCGTACGCCCAACGTACCTCTTCTGTACGCTTAGCGTACTGGACAAATGGACTGTACGCGTAGTGTACTACATAGTACCCCAAAAATGGACTCCATAAGTTCAAAATGCCACCATGGATGATATATGACGATTTATAGGGTTTAGAGGGGTGGAGGCTAAAGATATTAGGGTTAGGTTATGAGACAATGAGCTTAAATAGGGTACAAGACCCTAAAACAGGGTTCTGATC
This sequence comes from Lactuca sativa, assembly GCF_002870075.4. Lineage (NCBI taxonomy): Eukaryota > Viridiplantae > Streptophyta > Magnoliopsida > Asterales > Asteraceae > Lactuca > Lactuca sativa. The sequence goes on along the minus strand of NC_056630.2, from coordinate 137,418,227 downwards.
TGATTGGAGTATGCCTAGCGTACATTTGGTACGCCCAACATACTCCGGGGAACATTCACGACCATCCTGGTCAGTACGCCCAACATACTACCTTCTTCAATAGTAAGCCCCACGTACTCTTTGTGTACGCCCCGTTGTTAGGCGTGTCAAACCCAACAAATAAAGGGTACAAATGACTCCTTAAACACTACTACTATGAACTAATAATGTAGTACAAGGTAAGCAGGGTCGATCCACAGAGACACGGGACAAGTGTTTATACCTTTTTGCGGAAGGTACAATAATGGTCACATAAATGGGGGGTTGGTATGCAAGGATTTAAACAAGAGGATAAAGCAATAACTAAATGATCAATTAAATGAAACAAATTCAGGATTTGTGAGAACTCCAACTCTATGCAAGACAATTTAACAATGTGATTCCAAGGATGAAATGATATCTACTCAATTCCACCTAAGTTGGTACTTGAAAGTGTTAACAAGCTCTAACACTTTCCATTCACCACAATAATTAACCAAAACAAGCTCTTTGATTAATCCTAACCTTAATAACCTAATCTAAAAAAGCTCTTAGAATTAGATTGGAAGATTGCATGAAGCTTTATGTGAATGTTCCCATCAACACCCAATACTCCTCATAAGCTCGGGAGTGTAAAAGTGTATGTGAATAAGATTTACACTAAATCCATTCAATGGAAATCAATTTAGTGTTTGTTACTTAGTTTAATTCACAAAACAATTACGGATTTTGCAATTTGATAACTTGAATGACCTAACCCTAATTCAAATGGCCAATAAGAATCACAATTAGAATCAAACATTCAATTGAAACAAAATCAAATTCACTAGGTAGGAATTAGAAGCAAACATCAAATCACATGATTGAAATCACAACTAAAAAGTCAAGACATGAAGTTGGAGAAACTAGGGTTCTAGCCACTCATGACTAGAACAAGATCACAAATCTAGAAAATGAAATTAAAGTTCTTACAAAATGAAATCAAATGTTCCCAAGTGTTAATCAACTCCAAAATCCTCTAGAAAATCGCCTTCTTTGCTCCCAAAATCGACACCTTGGTAAAAAGTTGGTTCCCCCCTTTAGGAATGGTGAAAAACTGCTTTAAAACCCGCATTTACGTTTACACGGCCCGTGTAAATTAACACTGTCATTTACACGGCCCGCGTAAATGCAAAAATACACTGCGCAGAAATCTACGTTTACACGGCCCGCGTAAACGCAAGGCTTCCATTTACACGGCCGTGTAAACGTTTGTAAAGCCAAAATCTTCGTTTCTTTGATATATTGCTCCTCGGTGCTCCGTAAGTCCTGAAATTTTTTCCGCAACTTTTATTTACCTCCTCCAACAATATCCTTCCTCCAAAAGTCCCTGAAATATCACAAAAGTATTTGAATGAAATTGTCTCATGAAAAATCCCGAAAACGTGCAAAATGCATGAGTTTAAGCCTATGTGCAATGTACTTTTATAAAATAAAGCTACAAAATGGGTACATGAAATGCACCTAACACCCGTGTACTCAGCTAAGCCTGAAAACCACGAAACTTCCGAAGGCCATGACTTCTTCGTTATAAGCCCGCTTCCGATGATCCTTATATCCACGGAAAGGTGACTAGAAGACCTATACTTCTAACAACTCAAACCTTTCTTAAGACCTTCCGAACAAAAATCCATTTTCCACAAAAAGCCCGAACTATAACTTTACCGAAATACCATTAGGCTCCAAAACACGAACCGAACACTCAGATCACTTCTAGTACATCACCCACACCCAAATGAGCCTAGTTTTTACCTTCCCAAGAGCCATAATCCTTATAATGACCGACCTTCGAGCCACAACCTCAGACTAGGAGTCAATTCGGAATAGGGCGTTACATGAGTACGTTGGGCATGCGTGCGTACGCTGGGAATACGTGGCAGAATCTCAAACCTTGATTTTTAGGGTTTGGACCGTATTTATACAACCTTATACCCCAAGGTTCTCTCATTACCAGTTGTAACGTCCCAAAAATACGAGCCAAAAATTTCATTTTTTAAACATATACTTAGCAAAACATTAGAAATAAAACATTCACCGATCATATCATTTCATAAAAGATGTCATGTGTCTGGAAACCATTTTATAAAATATAATAACGTCAGAGTACAAATCTCCAGGAAAATCTCATAGTGCGGAATACAAAGCATGTATGTCATGTGCTGCTACGTGCCAGCTCCTTCCCCTTTCGAAGAAGAGGTACTTGAAACCAAAACTGAAAACTATAAGCACGAAACTTAGTGAGTGTCCCCATCATACCACATACCATACAATCACATATCATACATACTGCCGGACAATTTTGGGGTGCCCGACCTACCCGCTACGACCATTCTGGGATGCCGACCTACCCGTGTCAAGCCGTTCTGGGGTGCTGACTACCCATGTCAAGCCGTTCTAGGGTGCTGACTACCCATCGGTCCTAACAATCGATCCTCGGGGACTATTTCACCCCTATTGCTACTATCACATATATCATAACATAACATATTATCATACATATCTGGGGTGTCCGATCTACCCTTCGGCCCTAATGACCGAACTTGGGGACTATTCCCCTCCTACTACCAATATCGCATATAACATATCATGCCAGCATATAAACATATCATCATATATTGTCAGACATATCTGGGGTGTCTGACCTACCCTTCGGTCCTAACAACCGAACTCTTCTACTATCACATATACATATCATGCCAGCATATAACATATCAGGTAGTAGTAAACCTAGATGATATCAGAAAGACAATCGTCCAATCATACAACTCCTACTGGTGGGCCGACATTGTGGCCGTAGACCCACCGCTACTGGAAGGTAACTCACCTCAAAGTAGCTGCTGATCTGCGTGGGAACTGACTGTCTACTGTTGTTGCTGCCCCGAAAATCCTCTGGCTATAATTCCCACAAAACACTCAGTCAAATACTGCTAACCGACCTCAGGGTAAAATGACCATTTACCCCTAACCAAACTAAGAGTCAAAGTCAAAGTCAACTTCCAGTTGACCCGACTCGCCGAGTTGGCTCGCCAACTCGTCGAGTCCCTATCCAGTCGATTGACCATAATCCCGTCTCTACTCGTCGATTTAGGCATTGAATTGACGAGTTTTCCTTCTAAACCGAAGTCCAATAGTCCTTCATCCTACTCGCCAAGTTGTATGAACAACTCATCGAGTTCATCTTCATCCGAAGAACATTCTATGCTGAGACTCGCCGAATTGTATGAACAACTCGCCGATTCTGTTCTTGAGGCAAGAAGATTGCCTTGGACTCGCCGAGTCAGGGCATTGACTCGCTGAGTTCCTTCATGGGTGAGTATGGCTTCTGACGCACTGAGTCACACCCCATGACTCACTACTCCACTCAGCAAACACGAAAGGGGAAAAACTCGGGGACTCGTGACTCGACTCGTCGAGTCCGATGAACGACTCGCCGAGTCTTTCACATGCCAATACTATATACTCGATTTTGCTTGAATCCAGCTCATGCCATACATAGATTTGGGTTCTTAGGGCTTGATTAACACGTAAAGCTTCCAACTTTACGTGTAAATAAACACCAATGAAGGTTTTAGGGCTCAAAATGCACTAAAAGAGTAGATCTAGGGCTTTCATGCAATATGGCTCCATAAAGGCAGTAGATCCAAGCTCCTGGAGCTCAATCATGCCTAGATCTAAAGGTTAATCAACTTATCACAGACCCTAATTCATACCCAAGCTTGGAAATGGCTCAAGAAGGACTTTAATGGAGCTCTAAGGGACTATAAGCATGAAAACAGGGGGAAACTGAGTTATACCTCAAGGAAATCTCTGAAATAACACCAAGATGTTCGGCCTCCTTCTTCTCCTCTTGATCTACTCTCCTTTCTCTCTCAAAGTCTTCAAAAAAAAAACACACCAAGGCACTTCAATCTCACAAGGAATGATGTTAGAACGATATAGGGGGCTCTAAGGGTGAAGGGGCGAGCTTGGGAGCGTACATGATGGTTTAAATAGGGTGCAAACCCTTGAAATTAGGGTTTCATCAGACAACGGGGACTCGCCGAGTCGCCAACTTAAACGTGTTCCAACTCCCGTCTCTACTCGGCGAGTCGGGCCTGCAACTCGCCGAGTCCAAGGTTAAAAATGCAAAATACTTAGATAAATTTTACATACCAGGAACCAGGTGCTACCCCAGTCCTTATTGCCCCTTCAAGCACTATTTAGAAACCCTAACCCATTTCTAGAGAGAATTGACCTTTGTGTATGTTTGGTGTATTTTGAAGAAAAAGAAGAAGCTTGGCTGAGGAGCATTGATCAAGTAGGAGCTTGTAGATTTAGAATTCATCCATCATTTTCAGCTTCATAGAGGTATGAAGTCTTGACCTTGGTCATTCTATGCATAGATCTAGATCTAGTAGTATTCTCGTCTTATTTTGGTCCCATGAATGACTTTTAGTGATTAAATGTCACTCCAGAGGATTTGAGTTGCTCCTCTTGATGTTTCTGAGGTCCATAGTCCATAAATTTTACATCTTGATGGTTAAAGATTAACCATGTATGGATTAATGTTCATTTGGTGAAAGTAGAATGCTAAATCCAGGGTTTGAGTCTCTTTGGGCCATGCAAAGGCATCAAGTTAATCAATTTATCATTTTAGACGCCCATTAAGCTAGATCTATGTTTTAGATATTGGACTTAAAGTATTAAGTTTTTAATTGACGTTTTTGGCTAACTGGGGTGTACGTTGGGCGTACGAAAGCATACGTTGAGCGTACATGTTTAGGTTCCCGTTTCTCGTGTAGTGATCTAGTATGTCGGGCGTACTAGTGTGACATCCTGAAATTCATAACCAAAAATTTCATTTTTAAATAAGTAATTACAAAAACCAGTAGTCTAAAACATCATTAGTGCCAATCCATATCAAAACCCATATGTCAAGTAACCAAAACGTGTCATAGAAAATATTGTCATAGTACAACTCCCAAAGATCTCATATGCGGAAAATCATAGTGTGATGCGTTGCGATCATGTCGGCTCCTTTCATTTTGAAGAAGAAGTACTTGAAACAAAAACTAAAAACCGTAAGCACGAAGCTTAGTGAGTTCCCCTATCATACAACATACCATACAATAAACATACTGTCAGGCATATCTGGGTGCCCGACCTACCCTCCTAAGTATACCTGGGTGCTCAACCTACCCATGTCAGATATACTGGGGTGTCCGACCTACCCCTGTCAGGCATACCTGGGTACCCGACATACCCATGTCAGGCATATATGTGTGCCCGACCTACCCTCCGGCTTATTTCAACCGGTTACGGGGTCTATTTCACCCCTACCACTACCACATAATATCATATCATAAACATATAAGCACATAAATCTCTACAGATAGCAACATACCAGACAATTATCACAAAGACAGTAATCTCTACTATAAACAACTACTAGTGGGTCGTTATTTTTATGCACGATCTCAGTTTAACGTATACTATGACTTTCGTTTAGATCGCTAAGACTAAAAAGTATTTTATCACAAACTCACTTTTTACGATTCCTAATGTCGTGCCGGTTTTGCCATAAAACTTCCACGGGTCATAACCTCTTCGTTATAACATGGATTTCGGCGTTCTTTATATGTACGAAGCCCCATAACTTTGTTAAGATTATTTACTCTAAATAATCTCCTATAAAAAAGTCATTTTTGACGTTTATTGTTTCTAAATTGACTAGCCCGAATCTACAGGTGTTATAAAAATCGACCCAACCCACCAACTCAATTGAACCCATCCAAAAATAGTGGTGTGGGTTGGGATTTTCAACCCATTTAAGTTAAATGGGTTAACTCGTCTAACCCATTTAATTAAGTAGGTTGGGTTGGGTAAAAATTATCAACATATTTTCAACTCGCCAACCTATTTAACTTTAATATACATATTGAATTTAATAATTATTTGAATATTATAATGTGTTAATCAAATTATTAATTTATAAATTATAATTTTGTATTATTATTTATGTTTTAAAAAACATGTAATCCTAATTCTCATCATTTTTCTTAGCGTGGACAATATTAAACACTCTCCAAAATCACTTTGAAATTTAATATTTTGAATGTTATTTGAGCAATATATTTGTATTTATGAATTGGGATTGTACCTTTGTCATACTTTGAAATTTTATTTATGTTTGGAAGTAATTTAAGTGGTATAATCTTTAGTTAAGTAATTTATTTATGTGATTTTAAATGGGTTAACCCAAGTTTAACCTATTTATTTAGTAGGTTGGGTCGAAAACTACATAAATGGGTCAATCCAGTGACAACCCATTTATCTAAAAGGTTGGGTTAGGTTGGAAATATCAACCAATTTAAATAAACAGGTTGGGTTTGTTTGAAATTTTCAACCCATTTAATAAATGGGTTGAACCCGAACCCAACCCAGGTCGACCCATTGTCAACTCTAGTCTTAATCGTCAATGTTCTTGCTCTGAATTTGTCCACTAAGTAGTATGCCAACCTAGAAGGTATTGAATCTAACTTTATATCAAGAAACGCACCGAACCCCATTCGTTTCACCATTTCTTTCTGGGTGTATAACATTCCCTTCATCACCATATACATTGATTTTGGCGACATACGACAACTTATGTTTTGCAACTCATTACTTGTGTCGTCCTCATCTACTATATCTTCATTTTCTTCTACATTCTCTCTTTTAGCTTTTCTTTTCTTCACTCTTTTCTTATTCTCAACTTCCTTGACTACTTCATTTTTTTTATGACTTTTGTTTTTTTCTCAGCAATTCTTCTTATATTCACATCATGATCAACTTCAATATCTTGATAATGTTCATCTTTCCTTTTGTTTCTCTTATTGACAGTAACACTTGATTCACCTATAACAAACACAAAATAACATCCACATGTTTGGGTTAATACTACAGCAAGAAGAATCATGCATATTTGATTTGTATATGTACTATGTATTGAAGATTCCCAATTATAAAATGTTCTATTTAGAATACGTGTGTATATGAAAAAATTAAACTGAAACTAAATGATCATATAACAGATACAAAATGCATAAGAAAGATTTTTTTATACAACTAGGCGAATGTCCGCGCGTTGCGCAGAAGCATCTATATAACTGAAATCTTTACATGTTTTTTTAAATATAACAATAATGTTATTGTTAAATTTGATATGATAATTCGTATACTAAAGATATATAATATATTGATTATTTTGAAGAGTAAATTACACAAATGGTCCCTATGGTTTGGGGTGATTTACGCGCTTGGTCTCTAACTTATTTTTTAACTCGGAAGGTCTTTACTATTTGTTTTTGTTACGCGCTTTGTCCCTACTATTTGTTTTTGTTACGCGTTTGGTCTCTGTCTTACCTAAAAAGACTATTATTTAAATAGGAAAAAATTGTGGGGTAGGTAAGGTAAGGTGAATGGTTAGGGTTGGGGGTGTGTTTATTTACATAAATTAGAAAATCAAGGGGAAAAAATAGTCTTTTAGGTAATACAGGGACCAAATGTGTAACAAAAACAAATAGTAGGAACCTTCCGAGTTAAAAAAAATAAGTTAGAGACCAAACAACAAAATACTCTAAACCGTAGGGACCATTCATGTAATTTACTCTATTTTGAATTATATGATAATATATACATCTATTAAAACTGAATAATCTCAATCTTTTGAATGACCTCTACTCGCGGGTTACTCATGAATAAAATAAAATAAAATATATAGTTTAATGTTATTTATAGTTGTAGTTATTATTAATTAATTTTTTAAAATTTATTTGTTTAACGTTTTAATTTCTATCATTGTAATTATCTAAAACATCAAACAATTTTTTTTTTTTTTGATTTTAAAGGTAACAATAATCATTTATATAGAGTTACTTTTAACTATTGTTATTGTAAGTTATTTTAAGCTAATTATTTGAAAACTTTTAACGATTATAAAAATATATTTAGAAAATATTTTAGTTAAATTGATATTACAGTTTAGTTTTTTCATTTAGCACTACAATTTATCATTTTTAACTATTCACAAAATATTCTTTGGGTTTTTTAAGTGAAACTGAAATTTATATTGAAATTGACCTTGTAATATTATATTTAAATTAACAATTTAAGCATTTTGTCCAAAATGTTCAATAGTTGTAGCTTTAAATTGATAATGATTTATATACAACAGAATATTAAATCTAATAAATTAAGTATAATATGTTAAAAGTTAAAGACATAACTTTTTAAGTATAAGTAAGAATATTATTTTAATATTGAAATTTAGTTTATTTATGATTACACTTTAGGTTTGATACTTATTTAACCTTATTAACCAACTTATAATCATTATTAGAAAGACACTACAATTTATCACATTTAACAATTTACAAAATATTTTTTAGGTTGTTTAAGTTGAACTAAAATTTATATTTAAGTTGATCCTGTAAAGTTATATTTAAATTAACAATTTAAGTATTTTATACAAATTGTTCAAAAGTTGTATGTCACACCCCAAAACCAGGAACGGCGGAAACGTTCTGGGGCGGAGGACGTCATGTCAAGTATCACAACAATGCAAAGTAGTAAACAAGCAACAACATCATCCATTTCATTAATAGTATAATTTTGATTACAAGTGTATTCTTTCATATAATAAACAATATAAAGAGTGTTCAAAATAAAAGACGAGTCTCGACTACTCTGTCTTCACATAAACTGGTCGTCGTACCTATCTATTTGTGACCTGAGAATACAAGTTATTTTGAAAGCGAATATCAGCCAAAAAGCTGGTGAATTCATAAGTATTAATGTGTCTTTGATTTGTACAACTGGAAAGTAAAGACTTGTAAACATTTGGAGAAATGTTTGTATAAGTATGAAAATGTTTGTAAGTAGTCGAATAACGTTTGAAAACCCTAGAAAAACCCTATGATTTCTACTACTATAAAAAGTAGTCTTCTACCAAGACTTAACTGTTTTGAAAGTAGCCTTCTACCAAGACCCGAATGTTTTGAAAGTAGCCTTCTACCAAGACCCGAATGTTTTGAAAGTAGTCTTCTACCAAGACCCGACTGTTTTGAAAGTAGCATTCTACCAAGACTCGACTGTTTTGAAAGTAGCCTTCTACCAAGACCCAACTGTACGGCTATTATTATTAATATACGAAATTGTATCCTTTGGTACTAGGAAACTCAAATATAACTTACCTCATCGGTTATGTGAATGTGTCACAAGATAAAGGTAATAATATAAATAACTTAAGTATTATCCTTTTGTACTAGGATAACTAATAGCATTAACTGTAGACATCCGTTGATGTACATTTACCTCTATAGCTAACAGCTGGGTGTAAGAATAGTTAGTCCCTTAAAGTATACCTATAATGGTATCAACCGTAGACATCCGTAGATGTGCATTTACCTCTGTGGCTAATAGCTGTGTGTAGGAATGGTTACTCCCTTAAAGTATCCTTTGGTACTAGGATATTATGTCCAATATATCTCATCGATTATGTGAATGTATCACAAAATAAAGATAAGAAGGGGAATTATATATAATAGTATCTATAGATATAATATGTAATAGTATCTCAACATATAGTATCTACGCAAAAGTATCCATGTAAGGGTATCCATGTAAGGGTATCCATGTAAGGGTATCTATGTAAACGTATTCATGTAACATGTAATGTACTAGCATAGACTCATGAATTAACTGACTCTTGTGTGATTCCTTGTACTTGGAATGGTAAGTAGTATCTCCTAACTATACCTATAATAGTTACTAATAATGTACGTGTATAACCGAAAGTATGCCTTTGCTACCCAAAGGTACTGAACTGACTGTGTAAACTTTTATGTCTATATATGTATACATGGTATATAACTAATATTTAGACGACATTCGGACGACTAACCGATACCCTAAAGCCACATCCCAATGAGGAAAAGGAAATAAAGTGAACTAGCCTTCCTAAGTCCTTTAAACATTACTTATATAACTATATATATATATATATATATATATATATATATATATATATATATATATATATATATATATATATATATATATATGGGCATGCATTTGATAATATAAATACATAAAAGAATTTTTGTAAAACCTTTGAAAAGTTTAATACTAAGAAACGACGACTTGATGTCAGTTTGTAAAACGATTTGAAAGTATTTTGTTTGATAAGACAGTTTAAGTATAAGGAAGACCTTTGTTTGAAACTCAGTTGTAAAAGAGTTTAAAAGGAAACATACAGTATGTAAGATAGTTTAATAAAGAGTTTTAAACATATAAAAACGTTTAAGAAAGTCATTTGAAGGAATCTGTCTGGTAAAATGGTTAATGTATAGCAAATCCATATGCATGCTAGTTATTAATCACATGTGATTGATATAATAACTAAATATGATTCAACTTGTATCCCCCCATAAAGCATTTATAGACATTTACAGAACATTTAAAAGGTTAATTAAGGGGTATGAACTCACCTATAGTTGGTGGTTTGGATGAACGGATAAGGTAGGATGCTAGGTGTCAAGTGAAGACTTGTACACACTCAATGATCCTAGTTAACATATAATAACACATATATGTATCCAATTAGTCTTTAAACTACTAATTGACAAAGTTAAGACATCCTAAGACATGTAAAACACCTTATATAAGTGCTACAAGTCATAAGGATTGCATCTAAGTGCTGTAGGACCTTGCTATTGTGTTTAGGGTTCAAGGGTAAACTCCCTTGGAGTTTACGGTTTTGTGACCATAACCCCATGGGTTTACGGTCGTAAACACATGAGTTTATGGCCATAAACTCTTTTTCTTTTGACCATTTGTTGTTTTTGAAGCTCTACAAGTCCTTTAGAAGCATTTCTACTTGATGGTTAAGCCTTTGGAAGAGATTAGGGCACCATTTCCCTCCTTTGAGGAGTTTATGACCCTAAGACCATTTCCTTTTGGGTTTACTACCGTAAACCCTTATGTATTATGGTATTTTGATGTTTTCAAGTCCTAAACATATCAAGGAATGAGTCTAGACTAGTTTCCAAAGCTTGTGAAGGGACTAGGGTCACTTTGGCCCCTAAATTAGGGTTTACGGTCCACGGTGTTCTTGGACCGTAAACACCTTTGATCTTGGGTTTCAATGGTGTTTTCTTGATGTATGAAAGTGTAACAAGCTTTACAATACACTAGGGTAGGAGTATTTACTAGATAAAGGCTTGAATTGGTACCAAAAGGCCAAGAAGACTAGTGTGTGTTCTCGGTGTTCTTGGTGAAACTTGAAGATCTAGCCTTTTGGAACATTTTTACGGATGGAAGTGTGTTAAAACACTAGATTAAGTGATATACCAACTTAAAAGGGTTAGAAACACTTACTAGTTGAAGATCTAGGAGCAAAAGTCGAAGCTACTTGAGAGAGAATTGGATTTTGGATCTTGAAATGTTGAAAAAGTGTAAATAATGACTAAGTGTCAAATATATACACCCTTTTAGGGTTTACGGCCATAAAATCCAACTCTTGAAGCTTTGGGGTACTATTTTTGCACAATAAACCCTAGAGCATCCTCCCTCCTGATATCTCCTAAAGTGTTAATCCTAACATACTCAAACTTATTCCAAAAAGCTTGAGAGTTTGCAGAAACTGTTTTGACTTCTATTGAAGTGAAGGGTTGTACATAATAGAAATTTCGGGTTGTCACATCATCCCCCCGTTAGAAGGAATTTTGTCCCGAAATTAGAATTTAGGTAAAGGAAGTAAGCATGAATAATCGAGCCAAAAATTGGGGATACTTCCTAATCGATTGATTCTCGCGCTCCCAAGTGAATTCAGGTCCTTGGTTGGCATTCCAGCGAACCTTCACTTAAAGGGAAACGGCTATGAATCGTTCGCATGGCCTCTCGGTCCATGATCACTGCGGTTCTTCCACGCAGGTGAGGCTCTTGTGGAACTCGATCTCTTCGAGTGGGATTTCAAGAGTCTCGTCAGATCGATACTTTTTGCAAGTTCGAGACGTGAAGGGTAGAATGTATGTTTCTAAGCTCGCGAGGTAGATTGAGTTTGTGAGATATAGGGCCGATTATGGCAAGAATCTCGGAGGTCCTAACTATCTTGAATCTAGCTTTCCACGCTCTACGAAGTGTATTAAGCCTTCCCAGAGTGAGACTTCCAAAAGGATTTGGCCTCTCACCTGGAGTTCCAAGGGTTTCTCCCTCTTGCTCCTCTTCCCAGTCAAGGGCCACTCCCTTATGGGTCAAAGTCATAAGAGGTTCCGTAATTTGCGAGGAGTTCCAAATGAACTACGATAGTAGGTCTGCAAGACCTAAAATTTGGCGAATTCCCGTTGGCGCCTTCGGTGCTGAAAAATTCTCAACGGTCTTGATAAATTGAAAGGGTCCTCAAGAATATCCACACCACTAATAGCGTGTCTTAGGAATTTGACTCTTCAATTCCAAAACTCGTATTTAGAGAACTTCGCGCAAAGTTTCCATGATCGCATTGTTTCCATGGTTTGTTGTAGGTGCTCCTTATGATTTCCTTCTTACTACGAGAGTAGATAAGTAAGTTATTTACAAAGACAATGACGAACTGATCCAAGTAAGAACAACTTACCCTATTCATTAAGTTCCTGAATACTACGGCGTATTGGTCCTATCTGCGGGGTATCACTACGGACTCATAGTGTCCGCATCGAGTTTGGAAGGTCGCATTCAGGACAACCTTCGCTAACACTCGAAACTGGTGATATTCAGATTTTAGGTCCATTTCTTAAAGGTAATTCGTTCCCCATGTTTGCTTAGCCCACACATTCATGCGAGGCAGATATAATGATTTCCAATTGAAATCTTGACGAGGTCTCTGATAGTCGATGTACTTATGATACTATTCGTCCACCTTTTTGAAGAATAAGACCAGAGTTCTCCAGGGCGAGAAGCTTGGTCTTCCTATTCTTTTGCCGAGTAGTTTGCTAAGTTGTCTGGACTGCTCTTGTCTCTCTGTGGGTTTTTAGACTGTAGGGCGATCTGGTTATAGGAGTCGTATTGGGTTCTAAGTTTGTTCACATGACGATGCGATTACTTGTAGTCTTGGGCAGTCTCCGTCCTGAAGTTCATATTAGAATTCATACATGGTTCAACGATCACCATCTCATGTATACGAGTCGTATATAATTAAGATTGAAAAGATAGTCGAATAAATGATTCTTCTTTAAGCTCACATCCCAACGAGGAAAAGAAGTTAAAGGGGAATCATTAATTCTAAATCTATAGAACCTTGATTATATGCCACCCTTGTGTATACATCCTTCATGGATAGATTAACCGTAAGAGTCCTTGTATTGAACTTGACATACTGTACGAGTGGTACTTCGGGGAGGTTTTTTGAGGTTCCATCGGAAAGGATAAGAAACATGAGGTACTCCATGCATGAGTACTTCGATATTCTGGTATGACTGCTTCGCTGGAAAGGCAATTTCGGAGAAAGAGATGTACGTATGGAACTGGTATTGCGAATCAAATTGAATCTAGTTGTATGATAATGTCGGAATCATATGGGGACTAAAGACATTAGATTTGAACATAAGGCGTTACAGAAAAAACACACCAGTGCAACCTTTAACAGAGTTACAGTACATTAGATTTACTACAAGACTATTGCTGCGAACAAGGTATACTACAAAAGACAAGTATACACAGCACGAGCATCCTTTTACCAATGGGATCTCGCAAAAGATAAGACTCTAGTTGCACTAGTTTTGAACAGTTTATAAGTCTGTTACAACGAAATGCCTTAATTACATTAACGTGGGTCCGGAGTAGTCTCTCCTGCGGTAGTGATCCTTAGAATTCTGCCGTCTGCGTCGGAGTTCTTTGTTATTGGACAATCCTTTTTAAGGTGCCCAATTTCACCACATTGGTGACATATCTGGCTGGTACTAGCATTGGTGGTGTAAGTGATGTGTTGGGTCGGAGTTACATGGATGCGGGTGCTTTCGATTTTCTTCCTTTTTGGGCAATTCCTTTTATAGTGTCCAGTCTCACCAAAATTATAGCAACCCTGGCTGGCTCTAGTGGTGGGGGTGGTTCTACAGAAACGGGCAATGTGTCCCAGTCTATTGCAATTGATACATTGCAATACCCGACATGCTCCATTATGATGATAGCTACACTTGTTACACTTCGGGAGTGTTCCCTCATATTGCTTGCGTTCCTTTTGGGCTTGACGCTTTCGTTTCTTGTTCTCTGTTTTACAGTTTTGCGAGTCTGCAACTGTTATCATTTGATGACTTCCCGGATTGATACTACGATTGAGATTTTCAACCCCTTTGTCAGCATTGCTTGCGTTGATAGTGCTACGGTTTGCAAGGACAGCTGTCACGACAACCATCACGGCAACTGTAACTGCGGCTTGGAAAGTAGCAGTGTCCATAGGAAAGGCAGGGGTTTCGTCGCTTGGATGACTGTTTCCGGATGACGACATGATTCTGTAATATGAAAGATAAGGATTTTGTGAGCGATTTTGGTTGACCCTAGATGTACTTCGATCGCTCAAGTAAAGAGTAAGAATATGTTCTCAAAGGTTTGACCTACATCCAGTCCTAGTACGGATTGGAAGTATGTTCACAAAGGTTTTACCAACATCCCTATGATGTAGTCCTAGTAAAGAGTGGTAGTAAGTTCGTAAAATGGTCTTAAGACGCTTGACGTTTAAAACAAGGTACCATCGGTTGGTAAATAACATGATCCAACCCTTGAAAAAGAATTAGGGATGATCCCTGAGCTAAATTACCCTAGTTCAATAACTCGACTAGAGTGGGTTTCAAATAGACTCCCATGATAGCATGATGAAAATATTTGAATAAAGAATGACACAGAAGGTAGCTGACTGTCAACATCTTTGATATTCATGATGAAATAAGTTCGGGAAAAATTGACCTGGTAGAAGGTCTTACATCATATCCAGAGTAGAAAGGTTTTGGCTGCATGAAAGCCTAACTAAAAGTACCTACAGTACAAGATAGTTTCATAGAAAAATGTCACATAGGACATAGATAGGAAAAACGATTCCTTTCAATAGGGAAAGAAAGTAAGGCATCTGCTACCGGTGACGGTCATCCCTCTGGTGAACCCTTAGTTCAGCCAGTTGACGTTCCACATCAAGCAGGTGTCTTTTGTACACCCTATGGCGTACTCAGAGTTCTATGACTTCGGCTTGTGATTCAGCCAGTGCTTGAAGCAGGGTTTCGTGGTCTCTCTCAGATCTCTCACGAGCATCTTCCAAACGAATGGTGCAGAGGGTATGCATTCTCGCATTGGGGACAACTTCTGTGATCTGATGTAGGGCTGTCCTGCCTTGAATCTCATTTCAGGCCACTCTGCAGACCAGGATTCGCAAGACTCTGTCTACTGAGCCCCCATGGCTCAGGTCATAAAAGCTTCGGTCTCTATTGAATGGCATGGGCTGATCCTGTCCTTGGCTCCATGTTTCCAAGCTTTCCACTCACGGGGGCGTCGGGCATTGAAAAGCCAGACGAGGGTTAGGATTTGGAACAAGAGCCATCGGGGGTAGATTCTCTACTTCAGGCTCGGGGTCGGAACCCTCTCCTAAGCCTTCATCCTTATGACCATCCTCAGGGATTGGGTGGTCATTTCCTGGATCAGCTTCAAAACCGCCTTCATTACCTTGATTACGTAAGTACAAGTTGTCGTAGGGATGGAATCTAACCATATTATCTACGCGAGAAAAGGGATATGAGAATCTAGCACATAAGTAGCTTATAGTAACACAAAATACTCCTGTAGTATTTTAGGTTTATGTTCTATTGTTCTCATTGTGGTATTGTTGGTAAGATTTTAGACTTGTTGCAACCTCACAACTACACTTAGGCACATGCTAGTCAACCTCGGATAATATAGTTGATCAGGCTATATCTTCCAGTTTTGACTATATGTCTCTAAGTCCACTTGTGTTTCCCAACGATCGTAATTCTTTTGTATTGTCCTAGTGACACCGATTTTAGTATGAATGCAGGCACGTATACTTAATTAAATATTTTATTATTTAAAGTATAAACTCTTGGTCAGAGTATTTTAATCCCAATGTATTTATATTCTGTATATCTTTTATGGGTTGATATACTCAATTCACTATAAACAATGCTCTAATACCAATCCGTCACACCCAAAAACTAGGAACGACGGAAACGTTCTGGGGCGAAGGACGTCATGTCAAGTATCACAACAATACAAAGTAGTAAACAAGCAACAACATCATCCATTTCATTAATAGTATAATTTTGATTACAAGTGTATTCTTTCATATAATAAACAACATAATGAATGTTCAAAATAAAAGATGAGTCTCGACTGCTTCGTCTTCACATAAACTGGTCGTCGTACCTGTCTATATGTGACCAGAGAATACAAGTTATTTTGAAAGTGAATATCAGCCAAAAAGCTGGTGAATTCATAAGTATTAATGTGTCTTTGATTTGTAAAACTGGAAAGTAAAGACTTGTAAACATTTGGAGAAATGTTTGTATAAGTATGAAAATGTTTGTAAGTAGTCGAATAACGTTTGAGAACCCTAGAAATTCCCTATGATTTCTACTACTATAAAAAGTAGTCTTCTACCAAGACTTGACTGTTTTAGAAGTAGCCTTCAACCAAGACCCGAATGTTTTGAAAGTAGCCTTCTACCAAGACCCGAATGTTTTGAAAGTATCCTTCTACCAAGACCCGACTGTTTTGAAAGTAGCATTCTACCAAGACCCGACTATTTTGAAAGTAGCCTTCTACCAAGACCCAACTGTATGACTATTATTATTAATATACGAAATTGTATCCTTTGGTACTAGGATACTCAAACATAATTTACCTCATCAGTTATGTGAATGTGTCACAAGATAAAGGTAATAATGTAAATAACTTAAGTATTATCCTTTTATACTAGGATAACTAATAGCATTAACTGTAGACATCCGTTGATGTACATTTACCTCTGTAGCTAATAGCTGGGTGTAGGAATAGTTAGTCCCTTAAAGTATACCTATAATGGTATCAACCGTAGACATCCGTGGGTGTGCATTTACCTCTGTGGCTAACAGCTGGGTGTAGGAATGGTTAGTCCCTTAAAGTATCCTTTGGTACTAGGATATTAAGTCCAGTCTATCTCATCAATTATGTGAATGTATCACAAAATAAAATAAGAAGGAGAATTATATATAATAGTATCTATACATATAATATGTAATAGTATCTCATCATATAGTATCTACATAAAAGTATCCATGTAAGTGTATCCATGTAAAAGTATCCATGTAAGAGTATCCATGTAAGAGTATCCATGTAAGGGTATCCATGTAAGGGTATCTATGTAAACGTATCTATGTAAATGTATTCATGTAACATGTAATGTAATAGCATAGACTCATGAATGAATTGACTCTTGTGTGATTCCTTGTACTTGGAATGGTAAGTAGTATCTCCTAACTATACCTATAATAGTTACTAATAATGTACGTGTATAACCGAAAGTATGCCTTTGCTACCCAAAGGTACTGAACTGACTGTGTAAACTTTTATGTCTATATATGTATACATGGTATATAACTAATATTTAGACGACATTCGGACGACTAACCGATACCCTAAAGCCACATCCCAACGAGGAAAAGGAAATAAAGTGAACTAGCCTTCCTAAGTCCTTTAAACAGTACTTATATAACTATACATATATGGGCATGCATTTGATAATATAAAAACATAAAAGAAGTTTTGTAAAACCTTTGAAAAGTTTAATACTAAGAAACGACGACTTGATGTCAGTTTGTAAAACGATTTGAAAGTATTTTGTTTGATAAGACAATTTAAGTATAAGGAAGACCTTTGTTTGAAACTCAGTTGTAAAAGAGTTTAAAAGGAAACATACAGTATGTAAGATAGTTTAATAAAGAGTTTTAAACATATAAAAACGTTTAAGAAAGTCATTTGAAGGAATCTGTCTGGTAAAATAGTTAATGTATAGCAAATTCATATGCATGCTAGTTATTAATCACATGTGACTGATATAATAACTAAACATGATTCAACTTGTATCCCCCCATAAAGCATTTATAAACATTTACAAAACATTTAAATGGTTAATTAAGGGGTATGAACTCACCTATAGTTGGTGGTTTGGATGAACGGATAAGGTAGGATGCTAGGTGTCAAGTGAAGACTTTTACACACTCAATGATCCTAGTTAACATATAATAACACATATATGTATCCAATTAGTCTTTAAACTACTAATTGACAAAGTTAAGACATCCTAATACATGTAAAACACCTTATATAAGTGCTACAAGTCATGAGGGTTGCATCTAAGTGCTGTAGGACCTTGCTATTGTGTTTGGGGTTCAAGGGTAAACTCCCTTGGAGTTTACGGTTTTGTGATCATAACCCCGTGGGTTTATGGTCGTAAACACATGATTTTACGGCCTTAAACTCATGTTCTTTTGACCATTTGTTGTTTTTGAAGCTCTACAAGTCCTTTAGAAGCATTTCTACTTGATGGTTAAGCCTTTGGAAGAGATTAGGGCACCATTTCCCTCCTTTGAGGAGTTTATGACCCTAAGACCATTTCCTCTTGGGTTTACTACCGTAAACCTTTATGGATTATGGTATTTTGATGTTTTCAAGTCCTAAACATATTAAGGAATGAGTCTAGACTAGTTTCCAAAGCTTGTGAAGGGACTAGGGTCACTTTTGATGGGTTATGAGCAAAACATCATTCCTATGGTGTACATGCAAACCCTAATAGCTTTTGGATCTAGTTTGTCTAATGAACATGTAATTGAATATCCAAAGCTATAAACCCTAGATCTAGCATACAATTAATCATATTAACATAAGATTAGGGTTTAGATCTTACCTTGATTGTTATGTAGCAATAACAATCTCAAATCCTCCTTTGTAATGGCTTTAGAAAGCTTAGAGTCACAAGTGTCACTCCTTTAATGGCTCACAAACACCAAGAGCAAGAGGATGAAGAATGATAAGAGAGGAGGCACCCAAAAACGTGTAGAAACCCTAAGGAAACTCTTCACCACGTTTTTGGTGCTCTAGGGATCCTTAAATAGTGAGGCTATCAGGGTTATCTAACAAGGAAACCCTAATTTGACTGCTTAGGACCTAAGCAACTCATGGACTCCGTCCTTAGAGGCCTTGGACGATTTCTAATGGGTTTCCCCATAGAATTCGTCCACCGCATCCTCTATGGAGTCCATTAGCCTAATATTTAACTATCACACAATTGACAGTTCTAGTCCCCTTTATTTTAATTAATGTCTTTTAGCCACAAAATCAATTCTTATTATTTATTGACTAATATTAATTAAATAATATGATTTCTCCTTTAATTATATTATTCTCATAATATATTAATAAATCATAATTAATCACCTCTCTCCGTAATTCATCCTATCAAGTTGCTTTGGTGAAGGCAACCCAAAAGGACCATGCACCATCGGGTCAAGTACATACCAAAAATAGTTATGGACTTAGACACTAATCCAACAACTTTGGCCCCTAAATTAGGGTTTACGGTCCAAGGTGTTCTTGGACCGTAAAAACCTTTGATCTTGGGTTTCAATGGTGTTTTCTTGATGTATGAAAGTGTAACAAGCTTTACAATACACTAGGGTAGGAGTACTTACTAGATAGAGGCTTGAGTTGGTACCAAAAGGCCAAGAACACTAGTGTGTGTTCTTGGTGAAACTTGAAGATCTAACCTTTTGGAACATTTTTACGGACGGAAGTGTGTTAAAACACTAGATTAAGTGATATACCAACTTAAAAGGGTTAGAAACACTTACTAGTTGAAGATCTAGGAGCAAAAGTCGAAGCTACTTGAGAGAGAATTGGATTTTGGATCTTGAAATGTTGAAAAAGTGTAAATAATGACTAAGTGTCAAATATATACACCCTTTTAGGGTTTATGGCCGTAAACTCCATTGTTTAGGTCGTAAACTCCAACTCTTGAAGCTTTGGGGTACTATTTTTGCACAATAAACCCTAGAGCATCCTCTCTCCTGATATCTCCTAAAGTGTTAATCCTAACATACTCAAACTTATTCCAAAAAGCTTGAAAGTTTGCAGAAACTGTTCTGACTTCTATTGAAGTGAAGGGTTGTACAGAATAGAAATTTCGGGTTGTCACATTGTAGCTTTAAAATGATAATGGTTTACATACAACAACATATTATACCTAATAAATTAAGTATAATATGTTAAAGGTTAAGAACATAACTTTATAAGTAGTAGAAAATATATTCTTTTAATATTGAAATTTAGTTTATATATGATTACACTTTAGGTTTTATATTTATTTAACCTTATTAACCAACTTATAATCATTATTAGAAAGAAATTGAAAAGTCATGGGAGTTTCAAATGAATATGGTGAAAGGAAAAATGAATGGGAGTTTCAAATGAATGTGGTGAAAGGAAAAATGCTACCTTTATAAGTATACTAGACGAATTCCCGTGCGTTGCACGGCGCATATTAAAAATATATTGTTAGAATATTGTTTTCAGACACCTTTTAGTTAATTCGATCCATCAATTTAGGTTCTTTTATTATTATTATATTTAATGTTTTCCTTTTAACTATGTTAAATATATATATATATATATATATATATATATATATATATATATTGATTTTTTTAAACATTATTTGATATTTTACTTTAGGTTTTAAATTTTACACTAAACTTTTAAGCTTATTTGATATATTAATGTAGATTATTTATTTAACTATACATTGAAGTTAACAAATTAAGTATATCATGTTGATAAGTCACAAATTCTTCCATTTATGATAATGTTTACAACTAAAAGCATATTTAAGTTAATAAATTAAGTATATTGTATGGAAATATGAAATGTTGGGAGTTTCAAATGAATGTTGTGAAAGAAAAAATGTTTCCTTTATAATATAGTGTGATAATTATAGTTTTAAGTTTTAAGTCATTGTCATATATACAATTATTTGATAATTTTATAAATCGTTTAAAATTGTGTAAATTATATATCAAACATATGATAATCTATATATAACGGGTAACAAAATGTATGAACAAAAATATGAACTACCAATTTTAGTAACATAAAAATACAAAAACATCTATTATAACATTGTATTAAAAAAGATATATATACAACGAATAATAAAAAATATTTAAAAATGAACACTTCAACTTTTAATAACAACACTAAAACATTTATTATAACATTTATATTAACTTTTCATATTTAAATCACAAATCTCGTCAAATACATTAATGTTTTTAATGAGCAAAACTTTACAACCTTATAAAAGAAAGGAAAATAAAAAGTTATTAGTGATTACTAATTAATAATCATAAGTTAAAAACTCTTGAGTTGTAACTAATAAATGTACATAAATTAGAAAACTCTTGGGTTGTAGTATGAGTTTCAAATGAATAATAAAAAATATGAACTACAACTTTTAGTAACATAAAAATATAAAAACATCTATTATAACATTTGTATTAAAAAAGATATATATATATATATATATATATATATATATATATATATATATATATATATATATATACACATATACAACGAATAATGAAAAATAAACACTACAACTTTTAATAACATAAAAACACTAAAACAGTTATTATAACATTTATATTAACTTTTCATATTTAAATCCGAAATCTCTTCAAATATATTAATATTTTTAATGAGCAAAACTTTACAACCTTATAAAAGAAAGGAAAATAAAAAGTTATTAGCGATTACTAATTAATAATCATAAGTTAAAAACTCTTGAGTTGTAACTAATAAATATACATAAATTAGAAAACTCTTGAGTTGTAGTGTGAGTTTCAAATGAATGCAGTACATGGAAATGTGTATTTATTATTATTATTATTATTATTATTATTATTATTATTATTATTATTATTATTATTATTATTATTATTATATTCGTCTAAATAATTGATTTTGACGCATCATTTTAATCCCTTCAGTTATTAAACACAAAGATATTTAATTTTAAATTTATAACATACATAGGTGCATATATATGTTAAACAAATCACATATAATATATATTTTTGTAAATGTCATATGTAATTCTTGTCGTAGTAATATGGATAAATTAATTTCATATGAATAACATATCATGATAAGTCATCATAATTACATAACAAATGTTAAAAATTATGTTGTCTTTTAAATATTGTCTTGTAAATATGTTGTGTAGGATAACCCAACAAAAAATAATAGAAAATAAACATAATCAAAACAGAAAAACTACAGTCAAATAAATAAGAACATTGGGTGGTTGAATATATAAATAAAATGTTACATAAATATACATTTAAATCAAAAGAAAAAACTAACATTCCTCTACTTTGCTCAAACAAAAAAAAAACCTATATCCGTTTTCTGAATATTCTTTCTTTATTGAACACCATTCAACCATAGAAACTTGATGATAATTCTTCACTAACCTGCAATCAAAATATTTTTCTTGAAATATAAGAATGAGAAAGATATTCCAAGCAAAACATTGATGTTTGGAGAGTCACATTCAAGATTGAGTAATACATACAAATCATATATAACGGTCAAATGAGACATCGAATATAAAGAAAGAATAGAAAAAGCTTCATTTGTTTTGCTTGAAAGAAAATATCATATTACAATTACCATCGATGCGACATAACCCATTTCTTCAAATCGTCATATTTGGATCGTGAATGCTTCAACTATATGAAAACTTTTGAATCATAATATCTTCAACCAAATGACAACTTTTTGTAAGAAAAATGTACTAATACAACCACATATATAATGAAGGTGAAAGGGTGTGGGGGTTTGAAATGCATGAGGTGTTGAACTTATAGAGTGTGTGATTTTCTTGGAATGAGATTATGTGTGATTAATTACTTTGAAGGTGAAAGGATGTGGGGGTTTCAAATGCATGTGGTGTTGGTAAATTTTTATGGGGGTTTCAAATGCATGAGATTCAAGAAAAAATGTTAGATTTATAAGTATGTATGATAATGATGATAATGTATTATGTATTGAAGCATTGCATACATAAGGTATTTTGTATTGAATACTAAATCAACCCATAAACTAATATTTTGAAATAATACACATTACCACCAGTGGCGGAGCCAGGAATTTTGATATGGGGGTACAAACATTATCAATATATATTCTATGTAGTTATCATATCCCGGACATTAAAAAACATGGTACAATATCTTAAGCTGGGGGTACAATAACATAGATCATGTTTGCAAATAAATTTTTTTATATACATAAAACAATTTTTTGGGGATGCTGTAGTACCCCCAACGCCCCATCTAGCTCCGCCACTGATTACCACAAAACATACTAGTGAGAATAAAATCTCCGTCGACCACGAATAAAACTTCTACATAGTAATTTACTAATTTTAGATAAATGTAATAAACATGTAATGTTAGTCATATCAACATTCAGTGCATAATATATACATACTGATATTTGTATTGAATTCTTACATAGTGTATTCATTATTGAATACATGTGGCTAATCACAAATACTGAACACATAAAAAAACAAACAACATAATGTATTCAATATTGAATACACATGACTAATCATAGAATATTCGACACATAAAAAAAACAACACCACCACATTACCAAAAACATATAAAATATTAAACTCATATTAAATGATCATATAACAGATACAAAATGCATAATAAATTTTTTTATACAATAATGTATTCTGTATTGAAGCATTGCATACATAAGGTATTCTGTATTGAATACTAAATCAAACCTTAAACTAATTTATGAAATAATACACATTACCACAAAACATACTAGTGAAAATAAAATCTCAACACACCACAAATAAAACTTATGCATAGTAATTTATTAATTTTAGAAAAATGTAATAAACACATAATTTTTAGTCATAGCAACATTCAGTGCAGAATATATACGTACTGATATATATTATGCATTGATTCATATCATTATATATTTGTAAAGGTTGTATTTTTTCTTGAACCACATTCATTTGAAACTCCCATGCATTTTTTCCTTTCACCACATTCATTTGAAACTCCCATGACTTTTCAATTTCTTTTTAATAATTATTATAAGTTGGTTAATAAGGTTAAATAAATATCAAACCTAAAGTGTAATCATATATAAAATAAATTTCAATATTAAAAAAATATATTTTCTTCTACTTATAAAGTTTGTTTTTAACTTTTAACATATTATACTTAATTTATTAGGTCTTATATGTTGTATGCAAACCATTATCATTTTAAAGCTACAACTTTTGATCAATTTGTATAAAAAACATAAATTGTTAATTTAAATATAACCTTACAGGATCAACTTAAATATAAAACTTAGTCAAAGAATATTTTGTAAATAGTTAAAAATGATAAATCTTAATGTCTTTCTAATAATGATTATGAATTGGTTAATAAGGATAAATAAGTATCAAATCTAAAATGTAATAAAAAATAAACTAAATTTCAATATTAAAATAATATTTTTTCTTCTACGTATAAAGTTATGTCTTTAACTTTTAACATATTATACTTAATTTATTAGATTTAATATGTTGTTATATGTAAACCATTATCAGTTTAAAGCTACAACTTTTGAACTGTATAGACAAAATACTTAAATAGTTAATTTAAATATAACATTACAAGGTCAATTTCAATATAAATTTCAGTTACACTTAAAAAAAAACCCAAAGAATATTTTGTGAATAGTGAAAAGTGATAAGTTATAGTGCTAAATGCAAAACTAAATTGTAATATCAATTCACTAAAATATTTCATAAAGATATTTTTATAACCGTTAAAAGTTTTGAAATAAGTAGCTTAAAATAGTTTATAATAACAATAGTTAAAAATAACTCTATATAAATGATTTTATTGTTACCTTTAAAAATCAAAAAAAAAATGTTGATGCTTTAAATAATCACACTGATAGAAATTAAAACGTTAAGCAAATAAATTTTAAAAGTAAATTAACAATAACAACAAATATAAATAATATTAAACCATATATTATATTTAATTTTATTCATAAGTAACCTCCAGGTAGAGGTCATTCAAAAGATTGAGATTATGCAGTTTTAATAGATGTATATATTATCATATAATTCAAAACTATATTATGACCCGCGTTAAAAGCGGGGAAGGCATAAATAAAATGCAAATTTATATAGATATTACAAAATAATTATAAAAAAGTAGGGTTATTGGTATTATTGAAATGTGTAGAAATTACACTAAAATAGGTAAATATATATAGCGTTAAATGACCTCTTTATAGACAACATTTTCTGTTTTATTAGTTCAATGACCTTATTTGTCACATATAAGTACCTTTAAACATTTTTTACTTGTGACACGGAAAACAACTATATATAGCCAACCATGCATGAAAATGGGTCTACACAAGTATAATCCAACATTTAACAATGTACTTTCAAAATACATTGTTATTTTATGGCCATATTGCGAAATATAACTGTTTATTTCAAAAAATAGCAACTTATTTATGTTCCTTCAAAATGAACCACATAAAATCCCCCACAATATTAAATATAAAGAAACTATAACCAATAAATTTGCAACGAAGCTAATCATCTCCCTCCACTTCATCTCTAATATCAGATCTTTTTTTGCTTAATCTAAGTTATTGTCACTATCATCGACAATGTTAAGATTCATTGATGAATTCTTTTTTATTTTTGGGATAATATGACAGAATTCATTTATCACGTCCATCATTTATGTTTATATCTTCGTTTTGTTTGTTGATTTTGATATGCCTTCTTCGATTTACCACTATCTTTTTTTTCAGGCTCCTTTGTTTATGAAATAATTTTTTTGTGAAATTCTTTCTATGGTTTTGAGTATGTGCAGGTATGTTGATTTTTTTTGAAGTAAAGAAAGTAGGGTTTTTGTTCGATGTTGGTTCCTAGGTTTGGTTTTATTTTTTTGTGATTTCTCATAATCCATTTCGTTTTATTTTCCATCTTTATCTACAATCTTTATGTATAGAACACTTTATCCATATTGTCATTCACTATAGAGTTTAATGAAGGAAAAAAGAAACACCCATTTAGTTTTATTTACTTTGCAAAATTATCGAGCCTCCATGCAAAGCTTACAACATAATGAAAAAAACAAAAAACCCTTATGAGGTAAATGCCAATTACGATTCTACCCCTTTTCCTTTTGTAACAATTATCTCACTTCAAAACATCTACTTTTGTGTTTCAGCATATTATTGATAGCATGAAAGATCCAAGCATTGTTGCATTTTGGTTAATCACAATGCCTCAAATTATGGGAGGATTTAAATATGGTGATGAGGTCAAACATAAAATATGGTGGTAGTACAAGGTTCTTCTATTTCTTATTTATTTATTTACTTATTTTTTAATTCAACTTTATTACGAAATTAAATAGCTTCTTTTGTTGATATTAGTGTTTCTTATTTAGAAAAATATGCGATATGATCAACTTCGTGATGCTATAGCAATGAGAAAACTTGGATGGGCAGGAAGTGAGATAAATTTATAATTTATTAACTTCAATGAGAATTTAATTAATTACATTTTGTTATTGAATTTGAAACACAATAGAGATTATATCAATGGATCCTGAACGTGCAAGAAATGATCCAGTGGTAGTAAAGAACATTCCTTACTATAAAGCAAAGAGCAAATTAGGGGCAGAAGTGATGAAGCTCAATCTACTACCATGACCTCAAAACGGGGGGGGGGGGGGGATCAGTATAAACAAAACTTTTTTCATTTTTTAGTGATTTACATATTTGGTCCCTGTGTTTAGTTGATTTTTTTGATTCTGGTCCCTAAAAGAATCAGGTTGTAGTTTTTGGACCTTGTTTCATTGTTTCATAAAACTTTTATGATTGCCTAAGTTAACAACCTAGCTATTAGTTTTTTTTATTCTTATTTTGTTACTACCGGAGACATAAAAAAACTTTCTAATGAGGGCGTTCATGTCTTTTGTACAACCCGTCTGTTATATTATGTCATGTAATCTCTTGTCTTGTCTATTGATTTTTACAAAGGTATACACATACATGTAACATCGTAATTTCATTATATATAACATCCAATTTTAACATTGAGTTTACTGTTTTCGAAAATATGATCATAGTTACCGATTAAAAAGATGGAACCAAGAACCGAACACAACATCAATTTTTTTTTTCAAAAACAACATTATACATCCAAATTATAAGTATTCAACAAAGAACCATACGAATGAGTAAAAACATATAATTTCGAAAACAATATCAAACTTACAGATTAAAATGATTTAAGGAAGAAATACATACATTTATTCGACTAATCAGACTGATGGGAAGGTTGAAGTTTTTTTGCATTTGTTTTCTACGTGGGAATTATGACATAATGTTTGTGTAAATCGATTATTAAAAAGGTTTGAAATATATATACAAGTCAATATGATGAAAATTAGCAGGTAATCAATTGAAATCTCATTTAAACTTAAAATAGAAGATATCATGCTTGAAAAGTGTATTGGTTCATAAAAATATCCGAAACTTTTGAAATTTGAAATTAATAGTTTCCAAGATTTCAACATATAATGTATTTGGAAAGCAATTTTGAATGGAAATAGAGCCTAAATTTAAGGTTTACATTAACAAGGAACCAATTTTGTACTTGTAAGTTTGGAAAGAATTCAAGTATCATTTTCATTCAATTCCTACATTTGATTTCCTAATATAACGGATTGACTTCTTGGTTGACCAAGGTGACGTAAGCAAGTTGATCTAAGGGTGTAAAACCTATAAAGAAAACACAATCAACGATCCAGATTGTTTTAGATGATGTAATGAGGTTTCTCTTTTAATAATATATAGAGATTTTGTTTTCTACGTGGGAATTATGACATAATGTTTGTGTAAATCGATTATTAAAAAAGTTTGAAATATATATACAAGTCAATATGATGAAAATTAGCAGGTAATCAATTGAAATCTCATTTAAACTTAAAATAAAAGATATCATGCTTGAAAGTGTATTGGTTCATAAAAATATCCGAAACTTTTGAAATTTGAAATTAATAGTTTCCGAGATTTCAACATATAATATAATTTGGAAAGCAATTTTGAATGGAAATAGAGCCTAAATTTAAGGTTTACATTAACAAGGAACCAATTTTGTAGTTGTAAGTTTGGAAAGAATTCAAGTATCATTTTCATTCAATTCCTACATTTAATTTCCTAATATAACGGGTTGACTTCTTGTTTGATCAATGTGACGTAAGCAAATTGATCTAAGGGTGTAAAACCTATAAAGAAAACACAATCAACGATCCAGATTGTTTTAGATGATGTCATAAAGCTTATCTTTTAATAATATTTAGAGATAATCAATATACTATATCAACTTAGTATACGAATTATTATATCAAATTTAACGACATTATTGTTATATTTAGAAAAATATATATTTGTAAAGATTTCAACTATATAGATGTTTCTGTGCAATGCGCGAACATTCGCCTAGTTATATTATAAAGGAAACATTTTTTCTTTCACCACATTCATTTGAAACTCTCATGCATTTTTCCTTTCACCACATTCATTTGAAACTCCTATGCATTTTTCCTTTCACCACATTCATTTGAAACTCCCATGACTTTTCAGTTTCTTTCTAATAATGATTATAAGTTGGTTAATAGGATTAAATAAATATCAAACCTAAAGTGTAATCATATATAAACTAAATTTCAATATTAAAAGAGTATATTTACTTCTCCTTATAAAGTTATGTTTTTTTTTTAATTTTTTACATATTAAACTTAATTTATTAGTTTTAATATATTGTTGGATGTAAACCATTATCATTTTAAAGCTAAAACTTTTGAACAATTTGTATAAAATATTTAAATTATAAACTTAAATATAACATTATGGGACCAACTTAAATATAAATTTTAGTTTAACTTAAACAACCCAAATAATATTTTGTAAATAGTTAAAAGTGATAAATTGTAGTGTCTTTTTAATAATGATTATAATTTGGTTAATAAGGTTAAATAAATTTCAAACTTAAAGTGTAATCATAAATAAACTAAATTTCAAGATTAAAATAATATCTTTATTTCTACTTATAAAGTTATGTCTTTAACTTTTAACATATTATACTTAATTTATTAGATTTAATATGTTGTTGTATGTAAACCATTATCAATTTAAAGCTACAACTTTGGAACAGTTTAGACAAAATACTTAAATTGTTAATTTAAATATAACATTACAGTGTCAACTTAAATATAAATTTCAGTTCCATTTAAAAAACCCAATGAATATTTTGTGAATAGTTAAAAGTGATAAATTGTAGTGCTAAATGCAAAAACTAAATTATAATATCAATTGAACTAAAATATTTCCTAAATATATTTGTATAATCGTTAAAAGTTTTCAAATAAGTAGCTTAAAATAACTTACATTAACAATAGTTAAAAATAACTCTATATAAATGATTGTATTGTTACCTTTAAAATCAAAAAACAATGTCTGATATTTTAAATAATTATAATGATAGAAATTAAAATGTTAAGAAAATAAATTTAAAAAAATTAATTAACAATAACAAAAACTATAAATAATATTAAGCCATATATTATATTTAATTTTATTCATGAGTAACTCGCGGGTAGAATTCATTCAAACGGTTGAGATTATACAATTATAATAGATGTATGTATTATCATATAATTCAAAATAATCAATATATTATATCAGTTTAGTATACGAATTACTATATCAAATTTAACAACATTATTGTTATATTTAAAAAAACATATATTTGTATAGATTTCATCAATATAGGTGTTTATGCGCAACGCGCGGACATTCGCCTAGTGTTTACATAATGTATTCAATATTGAATACATGTGGTTAAACATAGAATATTCGACCCATAAAAAAACAAACAACATAATGTATTCGATGTTGAATACATGTGGCTAATCATAGAATATTTGACACATAAAAAAATAAACACCACGTTATCCATACAAAACTAACACATTAAAACTTAGAAAAGAAGTACCTTTTCAATATGGCATTTCACCTAAACAAAATTGTTTAAAAACAGACTAACTACTATCCCTTATATAAAACCCTTAAAAAACTAGACATTATTCTATTTAGATTCCCTGATACAACCACACCTACATTCTTAATTCCAGTATGAATATAATATGAGTATTAAAAAGAAATTAACTTGAAACACACAAAGCTAACAGTCGTCATCATCAACAAAACCCTAAAACAAAACAAATGCCTAAGCTTAAATTAGTACTTGAACATCAATGAGCAATACCTTAATGAATGTTCATGAAATATTCATCATCAAGGTTGATGGCTTCTTCAATGGTGTTGTTGAACTTGTATCCCTTCATTTTTGAGTTTGATTGAAGATTCCTCATACTGTGCTATGTTGAACAACCGACGATTTTTATACTCGATTATTGAAACAACATTATTTAAATTGCATTCAAAGTTGAAATCGGATAATATCTTCTGTAGAAAATTGAAGCTGTGTATCGATTGGGAAGACGGATTCACTGGCGGAAGTTACGAACTGCATCCCCTTTTCCTAAATTCAGCTAAACTATATATATATATATATATATATATATATATATATATATATATATATATATATATATATATACTTTTTTTCTTTTT
The DNA here is from genome assembly GCF_002870075.4 of Lactuca sativa. Classification (NCBI taxonomy): domain Eukaryota; kingdom Viridiplantae; phylum Streptophyta; class Magnoliopsida; order Asterales; family Asteraceae; genus Lactuca; species Lactuca sativa. The sequence continues at coordinate 137,387,318 of NC_056630.2, read as the reverse complement.
AATTAAATAGAAAATCATTAATTATCATAACCATCTAATTAAATAATCTAATGACCATAAAATGTCCCCATTTTGTAGATAAAAAAATATTTTTAAAATACAAAATAATTGAAAATTTTTTATTTTTTTAAAATATTAATTTCATCATTTATATTTTCCAAAAAAACTAAAATACATAAAATAAAAAAAATAAAAAAAAATACTGTTTTTTTTTACATATTTAATCTATTACAATATTCTAATAGAATATTAGAATATTTTACATATCTGACAAATCTAATAGAAAATTACAACATTATAAAAATCACATTAGAATATTTACAGTGTAATATTCTATACGTCACGTATTTTAAAAATGATGAGTTATGAATTAACTCTTTGATCGATTAGATCTTTGTAACAGGTAAATGATGAACGTAAAACAGTAAACAAAACACAAGTATGAATCAAAATGTGTCGAATGATTAGATTACTCGATCCTCAACAGAGCTCGACTAAGAACTTCCACTGTAGAGGATTCTAGGGTTACAAAATAAGAATGATGATATTGCTGAACAATACTTTTCTAATCAATACTAATCATCTCGTTCTAGGATGCATGCAAGCATCTATTTATACTAAACCCTACAAAACTCACGGATGGATAGGCCCATACCGGAGATATATATTAGACTAGCTAACGAGCCCAATAGACGCAACACAAAATACGACCCAACAATCTCTCCCTTTGCGTCAATTTGGAGCGAGACTACTTTTTCTTCTTGCTTGGGCCAGCAGCGGGAACCTTCTTTGTTGTATCAAACAGACGTGTGATAAGCGCAAGGATAGTCTGTCTGAAGCGAATGTACCATTGAATCATATCATCAAAGTACTTGACATCATCCGCTGTGTTCTGCTTGCATCGATGGATGATCCCCAAAACGTGTTCCAAACAGGCAGTGGTGTAGAGATGTTTGTCTGCCAAGGCGAAAAGACATTTCTGCCCTTCGTTCCTGGTAAACATGACGGAGTTTCTCTTTGGGTCAATCTTCCCCATCTGCATCATGTTGAGATCACTGGCAGAGCCAACATGAGATATGGTAGGCTTCTTCTTGAATACGCTCGCTATCTCCTAATCCATCAAAGCAACTTCCATGACATAGCAAACAAGCATCCTCTTAAAGTGGTCGATAATCGGACCATATTCTGCTTCGTTTGTAAGAAGAATGTTGTGCAAGATAATCCAGTCATGGGGATTAAGGTTGGGAAGATCTGCAAGTGAGATGGCATGTTCGGTCTTGGCAGATCCCCGTAGTACCTTGAACCGAATGTTGGTGAAGTTACCTTCCCTGAACGGCTTTAGGACCCGAACATTGACAATTTTCTGAGCGCTCCAAGTTTGGTATTGGGGTTGAGCTGCCCTCAGATAAAATTCTACTAAGTACCGATCAACCTGTGGATGAGGATGAGGGAACTCTGCAATGTTGGCAAAGGCATGAAAAACAAACGAGTTTCGGGTTAGTGGCATATCGAACTGAGAGTCGATAGTGTTAGAACGATCTAAAGAGATTACAGGTTCTAGCCACAAGATACTTGGTGTTTCGATGGCTTCTTTAATCATCTTCTCAAGAGTCCAAGGAGGAAAAAGAGTTTTCCTGCTCTCGAGAAGGTCGTGGGCTTCTTTCTGTCTTCTTTCGGCTTCTTCAGCCTCTCTAGCCACACGAGCACTGATGTCAGCCTCTTTATCTCGACCCTGTCGCTTCAAAAGGTCGGCAATTGTCTCCTTATCATCTTCATCGCTCTCCTCAGCAATATTCTTTCCCTTGTCTTTTACACCGGAACCGGAGGCTTGGCCTACTGGAGGAGGTTCGGTTGTTGTTGAAGTAGGAGGCGGTTGAGACATATTCACTTTTTCTCCCCTTTGTTTCGGAATGGACACAAAATCAAGTAGCCCCTCAATTTTGCCGAGTAGAGAAAGGGCAGGAGCGAGCTTCTCTGCAAGGTCACGCCTCACAGAATAATTAAGGATGGGGTCATGTGCTTCAAGGATGTTTGAGATTGCAGAGTGGACATCCGAATCACACGATTTAACAACCTCTCTTTTAGATCGAAGAGACTCAATCTGTTGTTGAGAGTTGGAGAGTTGAGTACTCTTGACCTTCAGAGCGGTAGTCTTCCTTGCGAGAGCATCCATGAGAGAGTTCTCAGCAGCTAAGTCTTCTTGAAGCTTAGAGAGACGCTCCTCAATGGTTGTTCTGAAAGCTGAGTTGTCGTCAGAATGGTTTGTCGAAGTGAAGCGAACGACTTCAGCTCTGATGCGACTGAGTTAGCCAGCTGGTTGACAATGGGTTCCAACTTTGTTGAGGTGGCTTCAGCGGTTTCCTGTAAAGATTTTAACAAGGAAAAAGCACCAGTGAATAGTTTATCGATTTTTTCGGTTGTTGCCTAACATGCTTTGGTTGAGGCGTCTATGGCTGCAGTGGCGGAATCGATAGAAACTTGATGAGCTTTGGAGAAAGCCTCAACAATTTTCTGAATGGCAGCTTCAGAAATGGAGGACTGAGATGTGGAAGATGAGGCGATGAGCGAATCGATTTTGTCATGTAGCTCCTTGAGATGCCTCTTTGTGACAGGAGCATCGTCATCATTGTCTCTATGAACTTGAAACGTATTGTAATAGACCGAGTCAAAGGTCATGTCCTCCCCGCCAAGGAGTGGTTCTTCATCCTCTGATGCATGAGCAGGAGAAGATGATGGTGGTGAAGCTGGAGGCTCGGTAGTAGTAGTAGTTTCGGGTTGGGTGGTGTGTTCGGTTGTTGGTGTGGGTTCGGGTGCTGAGGTGGATTTTGGTGCGTCAGTATGAACCCCCGTATTAGATACGTTGGTTCTAACATCTGCAGTGGTGGTGGTGGTTTCTTCGGTAAATATAGGTGGTGGTACTGGGATGGAGGTAGGTGGTATTTGAGTGGTGGAGGTAATGGGGGGAATAGAAATAGGAATGGTAACTGGTGGAGAGGAGATAGGAGAAGTAGAGAAGTGAACTTCAGGGGTTGGAGATCTTGGTGGAGTATTACCACGAGGAGAGCCTTCAGAAGCAGAACTCTCTTCCTTAGATTCGCTTGAGGATGAAGCGATAATCAGTTTTCGCCTCGGTTGGGTTTTTCTCCTCTTCTGTGGTGGAGATTGAGCAGCCTTAGTGGTTTTCCTTTTCTTGGGAGATGGACCTTTTGATCCCTTTGCCACCTGTTTTCCCTTATCAGCCTTCTTTCCTCTAGGAGCAGGCTTGTCAGCGTCATGAATCGACTTGAGCATCTCTGGAGTAAGGTCTCTCGGACCAGAACGTTTGAACTCCTTGTACGTTCTAATAATCCGACTATCAGCAGGAACATCAGCATACATCGTTTCAGGGATAGACCCGTTGAAGGGAAATTTTGATGCATCCGACACAATGATCTTCGTGGTATGGAAAGTACCAATCGAAGACATTGGAGCGCCAGCGGCAATGGGGACGTGGTACTTGTCCATCACCCATTTCGTGACAATAGTCCAGAACCTGGCATAAGAAATCTCTGAGTGTCGAGAGGTGGAAGAGAGACTCTGAATGAGTTGTTGCCATAGGACCAACCCGTAGTCCATGTGGATGCTATTGTAGATCCCGTACATGATTGATAGGAACAGACGACTTGCCCCATCGGATCCAGCACTTCTTTCAGATAAGCCCTTGAAAAGCACAGTGAACATCCCATTCCACTGAGGGGGCAGGCACGATTTCTTGAATTTCGTGACCGTGGTGAGCACCTCAGTGTACCCCATGTTGTAGAACATGTTGAACAGATGACCCATCGGAATGGTTTCAGGATTAACCCTCGAAGAATTAGGTTCAAACCCTAATAGTGTACAAAACCTTTGCTTGGAAATCGACGCCTTGTGCTCGAAGACATCGAAGAAAATCCTGTCGACGACCTTGTCGTAGTGAGCCGTGGCAAAAATCTGTGACAGGAACTCCATTGGAACAACTTCAGCCCTGGTAAGAGCAGGAGCGATTGGCGAGAACTTCAGGCATTCAATGATGAGAAACATGAAAGCGGCATATGCTTGAGGAGTAAGATCAATGATCAAACTCTGCTAAGGACGAATAGGCAACATGTGAGAGGTCGCGTGAACTGATGAAGAATCCGCCATTGTTGAGATGAAGGTGGGAGAGATGATGAATAGTAGAGTTTGGAGGAATTTCTTGCTCTCTGGAAATATAGGTGCAGTAAAGAGGTAAACGATGGTTTACATTGCCTTTTATACTGTGGGTAAAGGAGAGAGAAGAATCTTTCCCAAATCTTCGATTGAAAAACGAAGGGTTTTTCGGAGGCGACTGACGCGTGACAGTTGGGGTTGCCGATGATCACGCAGGAGAGAGAGTGTCAGTCCCTAATCACACGCCTTCCCATCAGGCGCCATTTGGAGATGAAATGGTCCCTATTCACACGCTTTTCCTTCATGCGCCGTTTGAAATCAAATCGATTGGACTCCCGCCTGAGTCATGATGTCGTCATCTTATTCCTTTAGAGTTTAACGACATCTTTAAAGTGAAATCCCCACGTGGATCAATATTAACCACAACCTTTTTATAACAACCAATCCAATTAAAATGCCTTGGAATTAATGAAACCAGAAGTTTGAAAAATCTAAAAGATTTTCGTGCTAAGTGTGTAAAAGAAAAAGAAACAAAGCAACATGTTTGAGGGATTATGTGATGTCAATAAAGATACAAAATAATTGATCCCGGGCACGAATCTCTTCCTTCAAAGTCAAGAGAGACTTTAAAGTGTTTGTGTGGTTTCCCGTTGAATAACGATCAGACACTTATTAAGAAGTGTTGAAAGGCTTCTTTTAATTAGGCTTATGTGGGTGGCTTTCGCTTCGATTCATAATTCATGATCTTGATATAAGATAGAAATTGAATGAAGTACTTGTGAGACCAGTGTAGTCTGTTGAACAAGTAGGTTGGAGATAATTTAAGTAGCAAGGTAAACTAAGATATGTGAAATCTCAAAAAAAAAAAAAAAATTAAAACTGGATCCCAAGGGAAGAAATGTTATTGGATTTAACAATTTCATAGGAATCACTCAAAAGAAAAATAGAGATTTCATGTGGTACCCCCATGGATAAGTCCGTCAATTCATTAGTGAAAGCTAGAGCAAGTTAATTGTTCACCGTCAATGCATAGTAGGTATTGAATTGTGGGTTTCACTTAGCACGTAGTGACACGAAGTTAAGATCATGAACACAGAAATTGTGTAACCATAAACCTCAGTGGTAATGTCTGAGAGTCTCAAGGGTTACGTTTGTGAAGCGAATGAGATGGAGAATAGTAATGTAGATGGTGTAAAGAAACCCAAAGGACCTCTGCTATGAAAAATAGGGACTAAGCAGAAAACTCTTATCTCATGTGAGAAGAGAGTTAGGTAGCTCATGATTAGAATAAATGTGAGAGCCTAATTGGGAAGACAAGGTTTGTTTGTACCAAGTCAGTAAGGCTTTTATTCGGAATTAGATGAGGCTTTGGACACATACAACAACATGCTTCTAGGGACACTTAGCTAGTGAAATAATTTACCCACAAAAAGACATACAAAAAGATAAAAGCCAAAATTAAAAAAATAAAAAATATTTTTGGAGTTTTCGAATTTACGAAAGAAAAAAAATATTTTTGGAATTTTTGATCGAAATAAATAAAAAAAATGAATACAAAAAAAATGTTGGAACCGAACCCGAGCGTTCGGTCTATTTCGGTTGAGAAAATTTTGGAACCGAACCCGAGCGTTCGGTCTATTAGTGGGACCGAACCTAGAACCTTGGTAGCTTTTGCTCTCGGAACCGAACCTATGCTTTCGGTAGCTGATGTTCTCTGAACCGAACCTTTCCCTTCGGTTGTTTTCTTGCGGTCTGACAACACTTTTCTCTGACTTTGAATTTTTGTCATGATAAGAGAAATGGGCGTTTTGAGATCGCCAAAACTGTTTTCGTTCTGAGAGATTCTTTTTGTATCTCAGATTTCTTTGCTGTTTTTGATCCTTCACTTGCTTCGGCTGCTTGTGGATGTTGGCTTTTTGCTTTTGCTTCCTGTCAGCCGGTTCACTTTGAACTGATGATGTTTCGCTTGAAGGAGTGACTTTTTCTACAGGAACTTCTTTTGTACCACTAGTACTTGGCACATCGAAGTTGTCAGGCTTGTTTAGTGGCTCTGGCACATACCTGCCTTTGGTTTTCCATGACGTCCGCTCTGACAGACCAACGGTTTCGTCAGCATTATCTATAGGAGCAGACCAGAAAAATTCATCACATCCATCTGCATTATCTTCGTTTACTATGGCGGTGAGTTCGACTGTCTGATGTTCGGTTACTCCTGTGACCTTATACACCTGATTTGGTGTTGTTCTTACCTTTTGATACACAACAGCTTTTTCTTCAAGAATCGGGGACTTATTTTGGGACAAACGAGCAAACTCCACAGAATTTTCAGAAATAAGATTTTTGTGGTTTTCGGGTTTGCTCTTGACAAACTCAGAACAGTTGACTTCATCCTCTACAGAAATTTCACTCATATCATCATCCTCATTGAGCTCAGACGCGTTTTCAACATCAATTTTATTTTCTGAGCTCAAGTTGGCATTCAATGAGTCAAACTTCTGTATGGTTTCGGTCCTTAGTTTCAGTTTATCGTTTTCATCCAAAAGGTTTTTCAGCATGTCCTTATGGTCTTTGGACTATATAAAAGATTCAATTTTGTCCAGACCATACATATAAGTCGGATTCACATCATCAGACGAAACTACACTTTCGCAATTTTATGCTTCAGCATCGATTTCATCCTCCTTAAACTCAAGGAAGGGAAAAATCATGAGATGAATCTTCTGCCCTATTTCACAGTTAAGATGAAGTTGAGTGATGTTAGCATAAAGACGTTTAGCAATTAAACAAAAAACATTTCTCTGTTCCAGAAGTTTTAAATTGTCTCTTTGTAAATAAATGTTTTCGTCTTTGGATTTAATCAGCTTCGACTCCTTCAGTTCTATCCACATCCTCCGTTCCTTACTCTTGGATGACACCCTACTTATTTGGTCAGTTAGGTTAGAATTGGTGACCCGTGTTTGAGTTAAACTACTATCTAGATTTGAGATTCTTGAATTTAAGCTTTTTAATTCTTTTTCATACAAATTTTGTGGGACTTTGAATGAAACAAAAACGGATTGTACCTTCTTGATCAATTCATCAAGCTCATTGATCTGCACACTGAGAGGTTTTGCTGTGAAGCATAGGTCCTCTCGCTCCTTGGTGTCTTCATTTCCACCATCCGTATTGTATCCCCTCATTTGAGATACATCTGTCACTATCAAACACTTCCCACCACTTTCTTCACCTCTTGCAACTTATGCCTTTCCATGAGATGGCTTCCTGACCTCATCATCCTCTGAGTCGGTTGACCAGACCTGCACGCCACTGAACTCATCATCCGCTGCCGAACCCTGCACAATTAAAGCATTCATCGAAGGGTTAGTAGCAGCTTTCTTTCTCTTGATCTCTTCCAGCTTTTCATCAACATGACCTCTTCATCCTTTTCCCCATCCTTCTCTGCCATTTTCTTTAGGACACAATCTTTGTCATAGTGGTTCTTTCCTCCACAGTAGTAGCAGTTCACACCAGAATCACCTTCAACTTTCGCCTCTTTCTTTGGTTCCTCTGTCTTTGGTTCCTCCCTAACCTTTTCAGAACTATAGCTTCCCTGCCAATTTCGGTTCTTATTGGTAGGGAACCTTTTCTTAATGAACCTCTTTGGATTCGACACCATCATTGCATAGTCTTCAGAAGTAAGATCATAGTCTTCTAAGTTGATATCTTCATCTTCTACCACACTTTTGCTTTTGGACAGGAGGGCCAAGGACCCTAAACTAGAGACCACATTTTTCTCTTTCAAAACAATCTTTTCTTGGGATTTCAAAATCCCCACCAGCTTTGCCAACGAATAAGATTTAAATTGCTCATGAGCTTTAACAGTGGACACAACCGCTCTCCACTCGGATCTAAGGCCATTCAAAAAGGTTACTTTTTGTTCAATCAGCTTCCTTTCTATATCGTGTTTGATCATCTTGCTAAGAACATGATTGAAGCGATCGAACGTCTGAGTAACAGTTTCATTAGAATTCTGCTTAAATTCACCAAACTCAAACAAAAGCAAGGTCTGAATAGAATGCTCCAAATCCTCATCAGTGGAGTATAGCTCTCGCAGCCTATCCCAGATTTCTTTAGCGGTGCTGCATGAACTCACTAGCCTGAATGTATCTGATTGCTGAGCGAATCGAATCAGTCTCAATGCTTTAATGTTGCATTGAAACTTTTCCTTTTCGTCTTGAGCAACATCCTTTACGTCCTTTAACAGATCATTATACTCTTTCTGTGTTTTAATGATTTTTGATGATCCTGAATGAGCAAATGGTCCAGAAACGATTGCTTCCCAAATAAGGTATCCATTGTCTTCCGATCCGATGACATAATCTTCAAAGTGATGTGCCCAGACTTCGTAATCCTGGGTGTAAAGAATAGGAATCTTCGTCGTCGATCCAATGCTGTTAGAGATGTTGATGGGATTAGATTGTGACTCGTCCATGCTTGATCGTTTTAACCTGTTTGAAAGATCAGACTTGTAATATTTAATATTAGGGCAAAAAAAATAAATGTTGAGTTACTTCAATAATGGAATGACTGCTCAATAAATATTAGTTAATGCGGAATAACCCTAATCGCAAACTCTTTCACAGAAAAGATGTGTATGAATTACACAGCCTCCTGCTCTGATACCAATTGATGAGTTATGAATTAACTATTTGATCGATTAGATCTTTGTAACAGGTAAGTGATGAATGTAAAACAGTAAACAAAACACAAGTATGAATCAAAATGTGTCGAATGATTAGATTACTCGATCCTCAGCAGAGCTCGACTAAGAACTTCCACTGTAGAGGATTCTAGGGTTACAAAATAAGAACGATGATATTGCTGAACAATACTTTTCTAATCAATACTAATCATCTTTTTCTAGGATGCATGCAAGCATCTATTTATACTAAACCCTACAAAATTCACGGATGGACAGGCCCATACCGGAGATATATATTAGACTAGCTAACGAGCCCAATAGACGCAACACAAAATACGACCCAACAAAAAAAAGGTAATTTTTTTAAATTTTTTTTATTAATTTTTATTTATTAGGTAAATAAAGTGATGAAAATAATAATTAAAAAAGAATTTTTTGATTTTTCCTTTTATTTTGCATTTTAAAATTATTTTTAAATTTCGTCTCACGGTCTTACAAAATTAGCATAGTCTCAGATGAACCTGAACCTATATATATATATATATATATATATATAAGTCGTATACCGCTTGCTGATTAGAACAAAGAATAGGTATTTAATACATTTTACATTGTTTTTGGTTGACCGAGAAAGAGGGAGCTATAGCTTATCTAAGGAGCGAGCTAAATACCAGCTTGCACTAATGGCTTCTTGGTGGCATATCGAGAGCACTTTCACAAAGTGATATTCTAAAGTCATGAGATTAAGTTAGTGAGATGCTATATCAATCAGTCTCTTCTTATTATTGTATATCTTTTCAAAAAAGCCTTCCTTCTTGCTTGCTTGCGAGAAGGCTTTCTTGCGTTCTTGCTTAGCTGGGGAGGCAGTGGACCAATAAGCTAGCTGTCCCAACCAAGACAGGAGCTAGCCTCTTATCTTAAAGGCTATCGATTTCCTCCTTGAGGAGCAAGGAAGATCAGAGGTCACACTGGAAAGCTATCAACTAACCTGTAAGAAGACTCTTTCTTTGGGCTTCTTCTTAGTCCGTTAGGTAGTTGCCTAGAGCTATTAATAGACTGAAAGGGGAAGAACGACCAGTCTTCCTAGCGATGTACAATTCTTTTGGTATATGAAATCTCGATGTCTAGGTCAATTCAATATATAGGGAAAAGTGAATATACCCTTGAGGGTATAGAAGATTAGGTACCCGATCTAATTATAGTACGTCGTTTTAAGTTAACCGTCCTTCTTTACATTATCGCATCTATCATTTGATGAATTCACAAATATTTATCTTCATTTCCATTCGAGGTTTTTATTATCTGAAAAATTCTATAAGCCAAACCAGTTTCTATTTCATTGAATTGAGAAAGAATACAGACGGATCATTTAAAAGAGAACCTAGCTAGAAAAGTGGAATAAACTAGGAAACTCAAACAAAGGAATAAAAATAGAAGATATGACATAATATATCCTTTACTCCCCCTCAAGATGAGCATGGAGATTCCGAATGTTCATCTTGACAAGAAGAGAGTGTAGCCTGTCTGAACCCAGTGGCTTGGTGAGAAGATCTGCGAGCTAATGTAGTGACAAAGAACATGGTTTGACATGCGGAATTAAAGCTTGCACAATTGAACATGGTGATTTGGGTGTTTAAGAGATATATTGAATGTATATGGTGTTACAAAAAAGGATCTAGATCTAGACTACATAATTAACACTAAACTTACACACTCACTTTTACATCTTTCAAGCACACCTCTACAAGTGGTATGAACCCACTATTTATAGAGGTGTTTACATGTCTCTCTCTCACTCTCTAACAAATGGGTCTAAAGGCAAATACTCCACATGCAAGTGGGTTTTACAAAAGTCAAACATTTACAAAGTCATGAATGAATAACTTTGCAACCCCAACATTCTCCCCCTCAAAGTTAGGAATGAATGACCCACTTCAAATCTTCCAAAATCAAGCACTACGCGGTTCGAGCCTTAAAGGTGACACATGTCGAAACGAACTTCAATCTTCAATTCTTCCATGACTCTTCAATTTGGGCTCTAGGATGTGAGACCATACAATCCGAGCAGCAACGAATGATTAACTTCAAATAATCACCCCAAAGTTGCGCATAAAAACACACCCCAAAAATCTTCAATAATACCAAACCCATTTCGAATACATCACTTCCGAACTTCCAATTGCATCATCTCGTGAGCTTTAAAAATTCAAGATCACTTCGGTCTTCAAATCCGCGTAATATGAAAAATTCAAGTTTGAATTTCCATATAAAACTTCTCCCCCTTTTTATAATCGAAATTTGATTATAAAACTCCATGGAAAAAGAACGTGCTTTATTCGGAATTTTTCATGTCAAAACTCCCCCTTAACACGTGTAACAGCCCGGAATTTCAGGTATTGTTATATTTATGATTTTGGGTGTTTTAAGAGGGGACTCGGCGAGTTGGAGCCTAGACTCGCCGAGTAGGATCGCGGATCTGGTCGCGGGTTCGCGACTGGACTCGACGAGTCCGGATATGGACTCGGCGAGTCTGCGCTGTTTAGCGAAAACCCTAACCGTTCAGGTTTGGGACGTATATGAGGGACCTTATGGCCGTCATTGTTCACTCTAGTCCTCTGAGAGAAACCCTAATTCGATTGTGAGCATCTGGAGCAAGGTAGAAGACCATTGTTGATTTTGGAAGTATTGTCTTGCAAGGAAGAGGAGGATTGGTTAAGGGAACAACAAGAGAAGCCACGTTCTAAGGATTTGGGGACACAGAGAGCACGTTATTCAGGTAATATTTCGAGTTGCATTCTCCTCTTCAAAAGGGTTTATTGAACCCTTTTGTGGCTAGATTGAATGTTACCTTAGTCCCCCAAACGATTGGAACCCTATATTGGGATATTTGGAAGTCCAGAATGTCCCATGCCTGAGCATTTCGGGAATCAATGGAGGTTTTGGATTGGAATCCTTATGCCTTAGGTCAAAATGTAAATTATGAGTCATGGGGTGTATTATGAGCACCGAAATGAGGACCTTACGTGATGAATCAGTCTAGGAAGGCCAGACCTATGAATGGTCGGAGCAGTTCTGACCTTAGAAAGCAGTTTGAGCGGTTGCATGGCATGGACTCGCCGAGTCCGATGAACAGACTCGGCGAGTAGCTTGAAGATTAACTGGGACTCGTCGAGTTGTTCTTCAGACTCGGCGAGTTGAGTCGGGGTGGCCCCGCGATTCTTCCAGGAGAAACTCGTCGAGTCAAGGAGGATACTCGACGAGTAGAAAGGGAATCTTAGAGAATTGGTAAGGACGTCTAGACTCGCCGAGTCGCCCTAGCACTCGCCGAGTCAGGTCAAGTTGACCGTTGACCGTTGACCGTTGACCAGAGTTGACCTATGTCTGACTTCTTAGGGATAGTCAAACTTAGAAGATAAAAGTGTTAATAAGAGATATATGATGTTATAGGGAGATTGTAGCTCGACGGATCGAGCACGAGTGATTTCGGGATTTGCTAGCTTTCAATATTCACGAGGTGAGTCTTCTCACTATACTGCACCCAGAAGGGTTTGACTGTGTGACCGGAAGGTCAGATATGATATGTGATATATGTGCTATATGTGGTAAGTTATTTGTTATACGTGCTATGTATGTTATGTGGGCCGGAAGGCGATTATGTTATGGGCCGGAAGGCGATTATGTTACGGGCCGGAAGGCGTTGTGTTGTGGACCGGAAGGTCGGCGTGGGTAGGACCGGAAGGTTTACCCAGCATGGACGGAAGTCCCCTGAGACACAAGGATCGGAAGGTCAGGGCCTGGAAAGGCGTATGTGCGTAAGTTGTATATTGGGGAACTCACTAAGCATTTATGCTTACAGTTGTTATGTATGTGTTTCAGGTACTAGCGAGGACCGTGGGAAGGCGCCGGTGTGATCTGTACACACTGAAAGATGTTTTGTGATCTTGGGATTTAGGCGATTTGTATTTGACATGACACTTGAAATGTTTATGCCTTGTTTTGAATGAAAATACTATATTTTTGAAATGAAAAATTTGTTTGAAAATTTACGGTGTTACAAATTGGTATCAGAGCCTTGGTTTGAGGGATTCGGGTGCACCTTCGGGCGTAACTGAACTCAAACCGAGGATTTGAGGAAAACTTTTAAAAATAAAGGCATAAACTTTTATAAATGATTTTGTGGTAAACGAGAAAGAAGCAGTGTGTACGATCAGTCAGCGCCCGAACGGTAAAGATCCCCAAAATACCTTACAATGTTATGTTATGAGATAAGTTATGATATGAATTATTATGCATACTAGAAGACTAGGTATTCATGATAGGACTAGAGTGGCCTGATTTGTGATGCCTTAGTCTAGGGTGGTTTGCCAATATGAGATGCTTTGATAGCGTGCAGATAGGTAGTGCATATCAGAGGTAGAGTACTCACTATCCGGGGTTTGGGGAGGAAGATTTGGGATGAATGCTGATACGGTGTGGTCGGTAGTATTGGGCCCGTACTACCGAAGACACCGGGTCAGTGGGAGACCCAAGTAAGAATCCCTGGATATCGGAGACTGAGTAGGGTTGCGTCATAGAGTGCAATTATACTCGATGGAGTCTCTGATAGTTTTATGTTGTATTTCAGAGACAGCATGGTTAGACCACGCCACGGAGCGAGTACGAGCGGTGTGAGTGACGAGGAGATTCGTCAGATGATTCACGAGGAGGTGGCTGCAGCGATCCGGGCTGAGATTCCGGAGATGTTTGGGCCTATTAAGACCACCTTGATGGAGACTTTTGAGGAGCGGTACGCCGCATTGACTAAGGCTGCAGCCGCTGCAGCTACCGCAGTTGTGGCCGCTGCCAGGCCACAAAGGGGGTGACTCGTTGCTGTTTCGGGAGTTCAGCAACACGAAGCCACCTGAGTTTGATGGGACGCAGGATCCGATTGCTGCGATGAGGTGGATCGTTGATATTGAGGGGTGTTTCTACACATGTTCATGTCCCGGGCATTTGAGGGTACAGTTCGCTTTGAACCAGCTCCGTCTGGGAGCGAAGGATTGGTGGAAGTTCGTGACGGCGAACTTCACTTTGGCAGAGATTTCAGCAGTGACATTGGAGGGGTTTACCTCTATGTTCAGAGACGAGTACGTTCCCCCGGTGGAGAGGGAACGATTGGTTCAGGAGTTCTTGACCCTCAAGCAGGGTACTGATTCGGTTGCGGTGATCACGCGGAAGTTTCATGAGAGGGCGATGTTCTGCCCCGAGCTGGTGTCCACAGATCAGGCTCGGATGAGCCGGTACTTGGGTGTTTTGAGGAGGGATATCCGGGAGTTTGTGTCAAACTCCACCTATCATACCTTTGCTGAGCTTCAGGCGAATGCCAGGAAGCGCGAGATTGAGTTGGAGACCCAGGCCAGGGAGGAGGCCGAGTCTCAGCGGGTGGACCGGCGGCCGACTCAGTCTCAGCCGGCAGCCAAGCGGACTAAGTCCGCCGATTCGAGGACGGGAGGTCCAAAGGGCCGCACTTGCGGAAAGTGCGGCAAGGGTCATGATGGGGCATGTCGATCTGGTGCTTGCTACAAGTGTGGCAAGGAGGGGCACATTGCTAGGGAGTGCCCCAAGGGGTTTATGGTTTGCTTTCATTGCAACCAGACAGGCCATCGGAAGGCCGAGTGCCCTCAGCTTCTTCAGGGATCTGCACCTACTGCCAGAGCTACTGCGACTCGAACGGTGAAGGCCGAGGCCCCGAGGGCTCGTGGGAGAGCCTTTCAGCTGACTGCGGAGGAGGTCCGCGCTGCGCCCGATGTTGTGGCAGGTATGCTATATTTCATGTATTTATTTTGATGTCGAGATGTTATGTTTATGTTATGATATGCGTAGGTACTTTCCTTGTGAACTCTGTGCCTGCTTTAGTGTTATTTGACTCGGGTGCGAGTAGGTCTTTTGTATCCTTAGCTTTTAGTCAGCATATCAGCGTTAGTCGTGAGTCGTTGAGTCGGCCTCTGAGAGTTTCTATAGCTGACGAGAGAGTGATTTGTGCCACGGAGGTTCTCCGGGGATGTGTGTTAGAGATTTTCGGGGTTGAGTTTCCGATTGACCTGATTCCTATTGCGATGGGTGATGTCTGTGTCATTGTGGGCATGGACTGGTTGAGCCGATTCGGCGCTGTCATCGACTGTGAGCGTCAGCTGGTGACTATACGAGACCCTAGTGGGGGAGTTCTTTCGGTGTACGGCGAGGGTACCCGTTCGGGATCAGCTTTTTGTTCAGCCGCTAGGGCGAGGCAGTGTCTACAGCAGGGCTGTAAGGGTTTTGTGGCGTATGTGATGGATACGCGGGAGGTTTCCGAGAGACCGAGATCAGTTGAGGAGGTCCCAATGGTGCGTGAGTTTCCAGATGTTTTCCCCGAGGAGCTGCCGGGAGTACCTCCTGTGAGGCAAGTAGAGTTTGGTATCGATCTGGTTCCGGGGGCCGCGCCGATTGCTAAGGTGCCTTATCGTCTTGCACCTCCAGAGATGCAAGAGTTGTCCTCGCAGCTTCAGGAGTTGCTGGGGAAGGGATTCATTCGGCCGAGCAGCTCGCCTTGGGGAGCGCCTATTCTGTTCGTCAAGAAGAAGGATGGTTCACACCGGATGTGCATTGATTACCGGGAGTTGAACAAGTTGACGGTCAAGAACCGTTACCCGTTACCGAGGATCGATGATTTATTCGATCAGTTGCAGGGAGCATCTTGGTTTTCCAAGATCGATCTGAGGTCAGGGTACCATCAGGTGAGAGTGCGGGATGAGGACGTCCAGAAGACGGCGTTTAGGACGCGATATGGGCATTATGAGTTTGTGGTGATGCCTTTCGGGCTCACCAATGCCCCGGCTGTGTTCATGGATCTCATGAACAGGGTATGCATGCCGATGTTGGATCGGTCAGTGATTGTATTTATCGACGATATTCTAGTGTATTCAAGATCTAGAGAGCAGCATGAGGAGCATTTGAGGGAGGTCCTTGAGGTATTGAGATCGGAGAAGCTTTATGCAAAGTTCTCCAAATGTGACTTCTGGTTGCGGGAGGTCCAATTCCTAGGACATGTTGTTAATCAGGAAGGGATATTGGTCGATCCGGCCAAGGTTGAGGCGGTGATGAGTTGGGAGGTGCCGAAGTCACCCTCTGAGATCAGGAGCTTCCTTGGGTTGGCAGGGTATTATCGGAGATTTATTAAGGATTTCTCCAAGATCGCAGTGCCGCTCACCAGATTGACCCGGAAGGGTGTTGCATTCTCATGGGGACCCGAGCAGCAGACCTCCTTTGAGACACTTCGCCAAAGGTTGTGCGAAGCTCCGATATTAGCTCTCCCGGAAGGGATGGAGGATTTTGTAGTATATTGCGATGCATCGATTTCGGGGCTGGGTGCAGTGTTGATGCAGAGGGGTCATGTGATAGCTTATGCGTCGAGGCAGCTGAAGCCTCATGAGGCGAGATATCCCACGCATGATTTAGAGTTGGGGGCAGTAGTGTTCGCTCTCAAGATTTGGCGTCACTACTTGTATGGGGTTCGATGTACGATATACACGGACCATAAGAGCTTGAAGTATTTGATGGATCAGCCCAACCTAAATATGCGTCAGAGGAGGTGGTTGGATGTGGTCAAGGATTATGATTGTGAGATCCTGTACCACCCAGGCAAGGCTAATGTGGTAGCCGATGCATTGAGCCGCAGGGCGGAGAGCACGCCACTGCGAGATGTATGTTTGAGATTGACTGTAATAGCTCCAGTATTGGATGCTATTCATGGGGCACAGGCCGAGGCTGTGCGACCAGAGATGCAGAAGAGAGAGCGGGTCGTTGGTTTGGTTTCAGGGTTCGTTACGGATGGAGGAGGGCTTATGACGTTTCAGGGTCGGATTTGGGTACCGTTCGTGGGTGGTACGCGTATTACTTTGATGGAAGAGGCTCATCGATCGAAATTCTCGATCCATCCCGGGGCTACAAAGATATATTTAGATTTGAGAAAAGAATATTGGTGGACCTGTATGAAGAGGGACGTCGCATGGTTCATTGAGAGGTGCTTGACCTACCGTAGGGTTAAGGCCGAGCACCAGAGACCGCATGGCAAGTTGCAGCCATTGGAGGTTCCCGAGTGGAAGTGGGAACAGGTCACTAAGGATTTCATCACCAAATTGCCGAGGACTGCCAGAGGAGTCGATGTAATTTGGGTGATTGTGGATAGGTTGACGAAGAGTGCACACTTCCTTGCCATCAGTGAGAGTTCTTCAGCGGAGAAGTTGGCGGAGATATATGTGAGAGAAGTGGTATCTCGGCATGGGGTGCCGATCTCGATTGTTTCAGACCGTGATGTGCGCTTCACTTCCAGATTCTGGAAGAAATTCCATGAGGAGCTGGGTACTAAATTGCATTTTAGTACCGCATACCATCCCCAGACAGACGGTCAGAGCGAGCGAACGATTCAGATGCTGGAGGACATGCTTCGAGCGTGTGTGTTAGATTTCGGGGGTAGCTGGGATGCGTATTTACCCTTGGCAGAGTTTTCCTACAACAACAGCCATCATTCGAGCATTGGTATGCCACCCTTTGAGCTGTTGTATGGTAGGAGGTGTCGGACTCCCATTTGCTGGGGAGAGGTGGGGCAGAGAGTGATGGGCAGTACAGAGATCGTGCTTCAGACGACAGAGCAGATTCAACAGGTTAGACAGAGGTTATTGACCACCCAGAGCCGACAGAAGAGTTATGCAGACAGACGCCGATCCGAGCTTGAGTTTCAGGTCGACGACTTCGTTCTCCTGAAGGTCTCTCCTTGGAAAGGAGTGATTCGATTCAGGAAGAGGGGCAAGTTGGGACCCCGGTACATTGGGCCATTCCGTGTGATTGCAAGGATAGGCCGGGTAGCCTATCGTTTAGAGTTGCCAGCAGAGTTGGGGCAGATCCACGACACTTTTCATGTGTCGCAATTGAGGAAGTGTATAGCCGACGAGTCGGCAGTGGTTCCATTAGAGGATATTCAGGTGGATGCGAGCCTGAATTATGCCGAGAGACCAGTGGCCATCAGGTATCGGAAGATCAAGGTTCTGAGGAACAAGGAGGTACCTCTGGTGTTGGTTCAGTGGCAACACCGGAAGGGATCGGAAATGACTTGGGAGCCGGAGCGTGAGATGCGGGAGCAGCATCCAGAGCTATTTTCAGAGTGAGACTTCGAGGGCGAAGTCTAGTCCTAGTGGGGGAGAGTTGTAACAGCCCGGAATTTCAGGTATTGTTATATTTATGATTTTGGGTGTTTTAAGAGGGGACTCGGCGAGTTGGAGCCTAGACTCGCCGAGTAGGATCGCGGATCTGGTCGCGGGTTCGCGACTGGACTCGACGAGTCCGGATATGGACTCGGCGAGTCTGCGCTGTTTAGCGAAAACCTTAACCGTTCAGGTTTGGGACGTATATGAGGGACCTTATGGCCGTCATTGTTCACTCTAGTCCTCTGAGAGAAAACCTAATTCGATTGTGAGCATCTGGAGCAAGGTAGAAGACCATTGTTGATTTTGGAAGTATTGTCTTGCAAGGAAGAGGAGGCTTGGTTAAGGGAACAACAAGAGAAGCCACGTTCTGAGGATTTGGGGACACAGAGAGCACGTTATTCAGGTAATATTTCGAGTTGCATTCTCCTATGTTGATGTGTATATGGATTTAGGGTTTATTGAACCCTTTTGTGGCTAGATTGAATGTTACCTTAGTCCCCCAAACGATTGGAACCCTGTATTGGGATCTTTGGAAGTCCAGAATGTCCCATGCCTGAGCATTTCGGGAATCAATGGAGGTTTTGGATTGGAATCCTTATGCCTTAGGTCAAAATGTAAATTATGAGTCATGGGGTGTATTATGAGCACCGAAATGAGGACCTTACGTGATGAATCAGTCTAGGAAGGCCAGACCTATGAATGGTCGGAGCAGTTCTGACCTTAGAAAGCAGTTTGAGCGGTTGCATGGCATGGACTCGGCGAGTAGCTTGAAGATTAACTGGGACTCGTCGAGTTGTTCTTCAGACTCGGCGAGTTGAGTCGGGGTGGCCCCGCGATTCTTCCAGGAGAAACTCGTCGAGTCAAGGAGGATACTCGACGAGTAGAAAGGGAATCTTAGAGAATTGGTAAGGACGTCTAGACTCGCCGAGTCGCCCTAGCACTCGCCGAGTCAGGTCAAGTTGACCGTTGACCGTTGACCGTTGACCAGAGTTGACCTATGTCTGACTTCTTAGGGCTAGTCAAACTTAGAAGATAAAAGTGTTAATAAGAGATATATGATGTTATTGGGAGATTGTAGCTCGGCGGATCGAGCACGAGTGATTTCGGGATTTGCTAGCTTTTGATATTCACGAGGTGAGTCTTCTCACTATACTGCACCCAGAAGGGTTTGACTGTGTGACCGGAAGGTCAGATATGATATGTGATATATGTGCTATATGTGGTAAGTTATTTGTTATACGTGCTATGTATGTTATGTGGGCCGGAAGGCGATTATGTTATGGGCCGGAAGGCGATTATGTTACGGGCCGGAAGGCGTTGTGTTGTGGACCGGAAGGTTTACCCAGCAGGGACGGAAGTCCCCTGAGACACAAGGACCGGAAGGTCAGGGTCTGGAAAGGCGTATGTGCGTAAGTTGTATATTGGGGAACTCACTAAGCATTTATGCTTACAGCTGTTATGTATGTGTTTCAGGTACTAGCGAGGACCGTGGGAAGGCGCCGGCGTGATCTGTACACACTGAAAGATGTTTTGTGATCTTGGGATTTAGACGATTTGTATTTGACATGACACTTGAAATGTTTATGCCTTGTTTTGAATGAAAATACTATATTTTTGAAATGAAAAATTTGTTTGAAAATTTACGGTGTTACAACATGTGGCATAAACATTGTGCTTCAATCCGAAAAATCCAAAAATATTGAATTTTTAGCTTCGTTCACGAATCGCCTTTGACAAAATTTCTCAAAAATTGGTAGAAATTGTCAATTTCAAAATTCTGCAGTGACCCGTTGCGCCAAAAACAGCAAAATATGCAAAACTCTCCCCCTTTTCCAAAGCTGGGTAGAAAGCGTCAATCTGCACAAACTGCAGGGACCAGATTTGAAAATTCTGCAATTTCAGCATTTTATGACCCCATTTGCGAAGTTGGGTACAAACAGTCAAAAATACGAAACTACAGGTATTCGTTTTGACAATTTCTGCATAATGTTCAAACTTGCGAAGTTGGTCAGCTTTTGTTATTTCTTGAAAAGAGCAGGGACCAAATACGAAACTGTTGGTTTTCTTCCCCAATTCACTTATACTGTAAAAGACTTCGCATGTTTCAATTTCTTCGCACGTTTTGACTTCGCATTTTGACACTTCGCAGTCATCAAATGCGAACCATGTTTGACACACCCAAATACGAATACCATTTCTTTTACAAGTGAACTGCTCCAAATGCGAATTAAACCATCTTTGCATATGCAGTTACACAAATGTGAATTTGATTCCAAAATGCGAACCAAAATTTTGTATGCGAATCCAAAATTGTTACAATCAACAACCCAAAATCAAGCTTCCTTACTCCTTGCGAACATAAACACGCACAAAATCGATCAAGCTTCGCGTTTCAGTCAAGAACAACACCAAATTTGCGAACAGTACTCCTCAAGTCTTAAAATCGACTCCAAAATCAACTTCGCTTTTCATTCAAGTACCCAATTCGATCAACTATCCTTAGAAATCTAACCCCAAAATCCACAGTGGAACCATTCGCAAATCAAAAAATCAATCGATCGATTTCTCAAAAAAATCGACTATTGACAATCGATCCTTCGTGTTTTGCTTCAACAGGAAATCATCTATCTTTCACAATCGACTACAATCATACAAATGCGACCAATAGTCAATTCCAAAATCCGACTCCCAAAATCAATCCTTTCTAGTTCGCTCCTGTTCGTCTTCATCCGCTCAAACAACCAATCAATCCTCAAATTCCAGTTTCCAGTAAACACACTCAAAATCAAAAACGAATTCGCAAGTTTCACCAAATGCGAATCCATTCAAAATCTAAATTCCAAACGATATCATCTGTTCATATCATCTGTTCGTTCTCGGAGCATTTCCTTCCATCATTCATCAACATAATCACAAATCCAACCAATTAATCTCCAAATTAAGCTCGATTTCTTCTTTCAAATCACATATTGAACTCAAATCCATCTATTTCTCCTTTCAATTCCATGAATTAACCCATAAAAGTTGTGTTTGACTTTTAGAGTCAACGATCTAAAAACACAAAATCGATGATTTTGAGTTCCGATTTCAGATCAAAATGTGTTTTTCAACTGTTTTTCACCATCTTCAACTGTTCTCGATCAAAAATTTCATTCAAATCAATTTCGAAATTCTTCACACTAACTTGATCATTATCGATTTCGTGAATCGATTCACAAGTTGAAATCAACAGTCAAAATAAATCGTTTAATCGACATCGATTCAACAGAAAGAAAAAATACGATCGAGAAATTTAGAAGCCACAGTCGATTAAGAGAAAGAAGAACATTAGTTGCGTACAACTCTTCAAAGCGTCAGATGATGAACGAACACAATGAAATATGATTCAACACCGATTGGATATGAACAGCAAATAACATGTAATTGGGCTCAATTTTTAAATTGATGAACAGTAACTTGTTCTTTTAATTTGGGCTCAATCATTTGATTTATGAAGACTGAAAAACATATGAGTGGGCTAAATGTTTGGATCGAATGAATCAGTGAATATATTTTGATTTGATAGATTTTGGGCTAAAATTTGATTCAAATGAATATTTGCTAATTTAGAATCGAATCAACCAAACGAATATGAGATTGGATCGGGCTTGATCAACAAAAAATTTATTGGATCAGAACAAATGGGTTTTTCAACCAAATTTGGATCCAACGAGTCAAATGATCACAAATCATAAACGTTACGCACGATTTCAACAAAATTAAGAGAGATCATAGAGAGAGACTCACCAAAATTGTTCAAGTTGCGACAAAAATTGCCAAACCGAGAATCGTTCTTCAAAAGTCACGTTGATCGTGAAAACCAAGCTCTGATACCAATTGTAGCGACAAAGAACATGGTTTGACATGCGGAATTAAAGCTTGCACAATTGAACATGGTGATTTGGGTGTTTAAGAGATATATTGAATGTATATGGTGTTACAAAAAAGGATCTAGATCTAGACTACATAATTAACACACACTTACACACTCACTTTTACATCTCTCAAGCACACCTCTACAAGTGGTATGAACCCACTATTTATAGAGGTGTTTACATGTCTCTATCTCACTCTCTAACAAATGGGTCTAAAGGCAAATACTCCACATGCAAGTGGGTTTTACAAAAGTCAAACATTTACAAAGTCATGAATGAATAACTTTGCAACCCCAACAGCTAATGATGAGTGTGGAGCCAAGTTGGAGCTATTTCTTTGGTCTCTAATAATTCACGAACAAAGAAGCAATCCATCTCCACGTGTTTAGTTCTTTCGTGAAAGTTAGGGGTGTGAGCAATGTGTTTGGCAGACTGATTGTCACAAAAGAGTGGAGTGGCTTCTCGAACATTTATGCCAAGTTCCGATAGTAACCAACGAACCCATAATTTTCACTCACAGTGGTGGCCATTGCCCGATATTCTACCTCAGACGAGGACTGGGACATAACTGACTACTTCTTTGACTTCCATGAAATAGGTGCACCACCCAAAAGCAACAAATAACCTGTCCTAGAACGTTGAGAGTAGGGGCAACCAAGCCAATCGGAATCACTATAAGCCACCAAATCTAGTGACCCTTGTCGGGGTAGAAGAATACCTTGACCCAAGCTCGTTTTGAGGTATCGCAAGACACACATCGCTGCATGCCAATGATTAGTTCTGGGGTCTGAAACAAACTGACTCAGAACATTTACTGAGTAAGTGATGTCTGTACGTGTCGCTTGAAGGTAGAGTAAACGACCTACAAGACGACGATATGTGTTAGGGTCAAGACGTTCTTCCTTATCTCCTTTATCAAGTTTAAGGTTCTGTTCCATAGGATACTTGCAAGGTTTGCAGCCAAGCATGCCTGCATCTTCCAAAATATCCAAGGTGCACTTTCTTTGGCTCAAAACTAAACCTTCTTTGGTACGTGATACCTCGATGCCCAAGAAATATGATAGGCTACCAAGATATTTGATGCTAAACCGAGCATCAAGGTCGGATTTAGTGCTCTTAATCTTTGTTGTGTCATTACCAACAATAATGACGCCGTCAACATAAATGAGAGCTGCAACAAAGCTGGTCTTGGTTTTGTAAACAAATAAGGAGTGATCTGCATGCGAAGGTTTGAAGTCTATATCTCGTAGAGCGGCCGTAAATTTGTAATACCAGTTTCGACTAGCTTGTTTCAAGCCATACAAGATTTTTTTTAGCTTGCACACCCGATTGTCGCCTTCCTTACCGAACCCTTAGGGTAGTTTCATGTAAACATCTTCCTTGAGATCACCATGCAAGAACGCATTGTTCACATCCAGTTGGTGAATGATCCAGTTGTTTTTGATGGCTAAAGTTAAAAGAATCCGAACAGTGACCAATTTGGCCATAGGGGCGAAGGTATCATGGAAGTCGACGCCCTCCATTTGTGTGTAGCCCTTTGCCACAAGACGAGCCTTGTGTCTTTCTATGGATACGTCGGGTTTGAATTTTATTTTATAGATCCACGTGGAGTCGATGGCATGCTTTCCTTCCGGTAAGGTAACAAGTTCCCAGGTGTTATTTGCTTATAACGCTTGAACTTCCCTTTTCATTGCATGATTGCATCACGCCATTCCGGATTTTTGCTTGTTTAAAACTTTTGGGCACATTATGGGTAACAATAGCAGCTAGAAGAGCCTTGTGAGAATAAGAAAAATTATTATATGAGATGAAATTGGATAGGGGATGTACCGTAGAAGCAGCGTGACCGGCAGCGGGATGCGCACGATCGATCGATGGGGGCAAATTGATTTTGTAGTCCTGATAATGGATGGGCTGGACGCACGTGCGAGTGGGCCGGACTACATTTGGTGGCTACGAATGATTAGGGGAGCTGTCTGGGCTCAGTGTGTGTACCTGTTGCTCAGTGGAATGTGGGCTTGGCATGTGGTCCTGATGCACAGCGAAATGTGGACTTGGGACGTGAGCTAGTCGGGTTTGATTAGGCGATTCTGGCAAGGAGACTTGGGCCTCATTGTTGTCACTTGTGGGTTGATTGGTGTGAGGAGTGGGTTGCACCAAATCAATATCTTTTTCTAGTTGGAATAAATCATCAAGTTTTGAGTTATTGTTTTGTTTGAGGGTGTGCATGGGAAATTGATCTTCAATAAATCGGACGTCTCTTGAAACAATGATCTTCTTATTCTCTAGATCGAAGATTTTATAACCTTTGGTACCTTATGGGTATCCGACAAATATTCCGGGTCTTCCACGTGGTTCAAATTTATCACCCCCTGTTTCCATGCTACTATGATAAGTCAAACAGCCAAAAACTCTCATGTGTTCATAGGAAGGCCTTTCATTAAATATAAGTTCATAAGGAGTGGTTCCATGTAAGACTTTTGAGGGCATTCGGTTTATCACGTACGTGGCGGTCAAAATACACTCACCCCAAAAACTCTTAGGTAGGTTAGCTTGGAACCTTAAGGCCCATGCGGTCTCAAGAAGGTGGTGGTGCTTGCGTTCGACCACCCCATTTTGCTATAGGGTGTGGGGGCAAGAGGTTTTTAAAATGATACGTTCTTCGGCGTAAAAATCATGCATGGAATTAGATACGAACTCGCCACCATTGTCACATATAACACGCTTGATTTGCCTTTCAAATTGAGTTTTGACCATCTTACAGAAATCCATGAGGCAGGTGCTTGCCTCACTCTTATGTTTTAGTAAAAAGGTCCAAACTGCCCTACTATAGTCGTCAATAATAGTTAAAAAATAAAATGCCTTGTTAGTTGAGGGAGTCTTATATCTCCCCCGTATGTCACAATGTATCATATCAAAACAAGAGATTGTTTTTATTTCACTAGTAGGAAAGGGTAGCCTAGTGTGTTTCGCCTTTAAACAAGCATCACAATTTAAAATGTTCTTATGAGAAGGAATAAAATCTAAACGAGAAACTTTCTTGGGTGAAGGATGTCCAAGTCTCTTGTGCCAAGTCTCGAAGGTTGTCAAGAGTGCTTTATTTGTCTTCATTTCCCCCATGCGATACAGTCCTTCAATGCAATTACCCGCTCCAATCAAGCGCTTCGTCCCCAATTCCTGCATAACAAAGAAACCAGGAAAGAAAGTAACAACACAGTTAAGCTCATTGGTTAATCTGCCAACCGAAATTAGATTATAATTGAAACTTGGCACAAGTAGAACTCCTCGAATTCTAATCCCTCCAGCAAGATCATGATCTCCTTCACCCACAACAGGTACCCTGTCACCATTGGGAACAACAATAGGTGTACCCTTTGGGTTGTGGGTCTCGTTTTTAAGAAAATCTCTTTTATAGGTCATGTGTTCGGTGGCACCCGAATCGACCACCCAACTATCAGAATTGTGAACCTTACCAGCCATATTTGCTCTTGGCTGAGACGTATTTTCTGCCATACCTCCGTTGTCCTTGAAGTGGGTAACAAACATGTGGTACTGCTCATCTGTCAGACTGGGAACAGGGCTGGCAGCCATCGCAGCCTTCGGTTTCTCTTTGTTCTTCGTTCCAGGCCACCATTCGGGATAACCATTCAGTTTAAAACATCCTTCCTTCACTTGTCCTTCTCTTTGACAAAAAAATGCAATTTTCTTTTTTTTTTTCTTTATCAGCTCTTGTGGCCCTGGTGTTTGTCTTAGACAACATCAAATTATTTTGCTTGGTTTGTGACTATCGCTGCATTTTTTCAGCACCATAGTTGGCTTGAAAGGCAGCGGCTTCCGACCCCGACCTTTTTGATCAGCCCGTAATTGCCCTTTGCTGCTCGTTTTCGGCTACCAAATGATAAGTCGCACCAAGAGATGGTGCTGGTTTTGTGGCCAAGATTTGGGTTCGAATGACAGAGAATTCATCATCGAGTCCCATTAAAAATTCATAGGTTCTTTCTTTCTCTTTTACTTCATTTAATTGCTTTCCAATTGAACAGGTGCACCCATCACATTTACATCGAGGTGTAGGCAAAACAACTTGGAGTTCATCCCAAACATATCTCAATTTGGTATAATAATTTGAAACAGACATACCTCCGTGTCGGGTTGTGTTTAATAGTTGCTTCAATTCGTATGCCCTTGGTCCGCCTTCTTTCTCAAACCTTTCTTCAAGATCTCTCCAGATTTATGACTAGGTGTTAGCATATCTCATGCTCATGCGTATCTCCTTTTCCATAGCCGTTGTTAGCCAGCCCTTGACCATGGCATCCGCACGGATCCAGGCCATGTGCATGGGTGAGTTCGTTTCCGGTTTCTTGACGCTCCCGTCGATGAAGCCCATCTTGTTTTTCGCCAAGAGAAAGTTAATCATCTCTTGCTTCCATTCATTGTAGTTGTTGTCGTTCAATATGTCATTCACTTGCATCTGCTTAGGATAGTCAGATGGGTGAATGTACAATGGCGAATTGGTGTCAATGGCTTCGCCTTCCTGTTTCTTTCCTCCATCGCTATTTTCTCCACTCATGGTGGCGTGATGATCTGGTTATCGGATGCAAATAACCTGCTCCGATACCATGAAAAATTCTATAAGCCAAACCGATTTCTGTTTCATTGAATTGAGAAAGAATACAGGCGGATCATTTAAAAGAGAACCTAGCTAGAAAAGAGGAATAAACTAGGAAACTTAAACAAATGAATAAAAATAAAAGATATGACAAAATATATCCTTTATTATCATCCTATTTTTTGTGTTTTTAACTCTATGATTTCACAGCTTCAACAACATTGATGCACCGGATTGTATTTGTTTGAGACGATGGAAAACCAAAACATAGAACCAGATTGAAGAAGTAAAAGTTTTAAAGAAAGAAGAAGATCCAATTAGAAATTGAGAAAAAAGGGAATTGCTTCAAATGCAATCATTTACACCACAATCATGAACACATACAACAAATCAAACCAAATTGAAGAAATCGAAGGTCTATTAGCAGAAATGAAGTCCAAATGTATCTAACCAACCCAAATAACCTTTCTTCATCTACATCCAATTCAAGAAGATGAAAGGTATGTAAAAATCGCAATGGAAATTGATGGACTTGTTCATGTTCTAATGAAGTTCCTAAATTTAAAAGAAATCGAAATTCAATAAGAGGCATTGAAATTAGTAGCTATGATTTTTGGGTTTGATTTATACAAGAGTGTTTTTGTAGGAACCAGAATCGTTTCTCCATTAATTAGAGTTTTAGAGAGGAAGTGATTTGGCAAAAGAACTGTCCACCAGGTGTTTGATGAAAGTCACAACAAATTCTGATATAGCATGTTCAGTTTCAGCAAATTCTGATAACGAAGCTGCATAAATAAGTGGATCATATACTTTATTTTCTTCAAAATGTTGAGGTGATGCATGATTCATGCTAGAAATGGTGAAATGTCTTGATGCAAATTCATTTGAAGCATGAGAAATGGCCACATAGACTTTTTTTTTCGATTGTTAGGAATTTGTCATCGAATCGGTTCTGAAGCATGATCAGGGAAATTTGGCATTCTTGAACTATAATTCACTTTTTAGTTGTATGTAAATCTTGATTTTTTTTTGTTGTATTGTTTTTCTTATAAGAAAAATAATGATTATTTTAAGTTCTTTATCCTTTTAGTTTGTACCCATTTGTTGGAATTCCCAAAATGATAGCCTACTTTAAAAAATTGGTCATCTTTGCCCCTTTATTGTGGAGTTGTCCAATTCTCCAACCATTATTTTCTCTTTATATGTTAGTCTTCACTGTTTATTTTCTCTCAATGAGAGATTGTTCAATGAAGTCGAATTGTATGTTGAAAAATTACATCTTTAAATTATTAAATTTAATATAACATAGTTTCCAAAATCTTACTCCCTTTTGTTTCTTGTACTCTAGGTAAGAATAATGAGAAAGATGCTTGTTTCTTGTTTTCCTTTAATGTGAATCATGAACTCAAACATGATTTATTTATTTTAGGATTATAGGAAGAGTGTTTTCCCATCACAAAAAACCTGATCAACAACAACACCAAGGTTGAATTCGATTTTTTTGGATAGGGGCAAAATCATCCAACAAGGGGAAAAACCATTAAAATTAAGTGTAGATTAACCCAACAGTAACAAAAACATTACAGATTACCATGTTTTAACACGTCATCTTTTGGTTCTAAATCTTGATTTGGGTTTCTTTGCTAGAGATTTGGACATACAAAATTTTATAGATTAATGAAATTTTAATACAAACTTATATATATATATATATATATATATATATGATACCTTTACTTGATGAAATTACACATGCACATTGTGTGTAATGGTCCGAAAGTACACTGCCATATGGAAATTCAATTTCAAAATTAAAAGAAAAAAACCTGCCATTTCAGAATTTTATAAAAAAACTACATTTAGCATTTAGGAGTTGTTTGATATTTCTATCATTGGTTATACATAAAGCATTAAAAGTGAGCATAAAAGAGTGTCCTCATGTATATTTGACCTTCAAGGATTGTGGTTGGACCTTTTTTGCCAAGGGCAAAATAGGCATCGGTTTCTTCTTTAAAAATATCAATTTCATATTCAACTTCTGTAAGTGAAGTTTTAAATAAGATTAGTAAATGATAAAAAGGGGAAAAAGGTAAATGCATCAAAGTTACATTTTCAACCCAAATAAAAGATTCAACAAAAATTGTTTTCTACTTAATAGAATTGAAACATTATACGTAAAAAATAAACAATAAAAACCAATGATGATGTCAAGCTCTAAAAACAACAATGTCACTATTAAAATTTCAGATTAGTAATCTCTAATATTAAATTCTGAAATCTTTAAAAATCATATCAATGTCAGTTTTACAAAAAATTACTTGGAAGTACTCTTAACCAAAACACAGGGGATTTGTAGTTTTTGAAGAAGGTACGATTGATTTTATTGAAATCCCTGTCAATTGTGATTTCTATGAATTCTCTATCAATTACGATTGCTATGATTTAACTATCAATTACAATTGCTATCATTTGCCTAAATTGGATTTCAACTTTTTTATATCATTTTTTGCTGAATTGGGATTTGTATAAGATCCATTGATGCTTAACGATTTCTTCACAATGATGATCATGGAGATTCAAACTAAGGAAATCGATGCCATCAGTAGAATAAGGAAACCTAGTAAATATTTTAAGGAATTTTTTTCCAGATAATTAAAACAACTCAAAACTACTTAGTTTTAATAATCGGGTGCCTAATCATATATACCCTTAAGGGTATACTCACTTTTCCCATATATATATATATATATATATATATATATATATATATATATATATATATATATATAGAGAGAGAGAGAGAGAGAGAGAGAGAGAGAGAGAGAGAGGATGATTCAATTGAGAAGAAAAGTTGAGAATGGGGGAATCATTCTCAACCATACAGTTATTTTACCGCAAAACACTTAGTTGTACCGGCGGGAATGGATAACAGATACACATGTGTTTAAAACCAAACATGTTTCTTTAAACTATGCAAATTATTACCTTAATACATATAAAAACATTTTTTTTTGATTTTTAGATAGTTGTTTTTATGAAAAATGATTTTAAATATATCAAAATTCATAATTTTTTAATCTCTATAAATAGACATCTATATTTATATAGTTTTCCGATAAAATAATTTTTTTTTTGAGTTTCAACTCTCTTTGTTCATAAATGAATAAAAATGTATCAGATTTTTATTATAGTACATTCGTTATTCACTTATGAATAAAACGTATGTTTAACGTTTTTACAGTTTAAGTATCGTTCACATATAAATGTAACATGTGATAAATTTTCTTACCTAAATATATTTTTTACATCATCTTTTGTCACATGTTATATTTATATATGAATAAAACGTGTGTTAGTTATCGTCATATGTTATATTCATATATGAATAGAACATTTATCAAAATTTTGTTACAGTTCATTTGTTATTTACATATGAATAAATATTATGTTTATAAAAGTCATAGTGTTTTGAAAATTTGAACTACTTATTTATATATGAATAACAAATGAACTTTAACAAAATTATGATAAATGTGTTATTCGTATATAAATATAACTTGTGGGGAAAACTAATACACATTTTATTTATATGTGAATATAAAATGTGACGAGAGTTGATGTGAACTGTAAAGATTTTATTATATGCTATATTTATATATGAATGATACTTAAACTGAAAAAAAATAATCATACTTTTTATTAATAAGTGAATAACGAATGTACTGTATTAAAAATATGATTCATTTTTGTGCCTTTATAAATAACGATAGCTGAAACTATAGAAAAAATAAAAATTTTATTTTATCTTAAAACTATATCAATATGGATAAATATTTATAGAAAATAAAAAATTATGAATTTTGATATATTTAAAATCATTTTTCGATAAAACAGCTCTTTAAAAAAAACGAAAAAAACTATGTTTTTGTATACATTAAGATAATGATTAACATAGTTTAAGGAAATATATTTATTCATTTTCTATTTCCGCGAGTACCATGGAGACTTTTGCGACAAAAATAAATGAGTAGCTGAAAATAATTCCCTATTCTCAACATTTTTTATTTTCTCAATTGAATTCATATCTCTCTGTGTCTCTTTCTCTCTCTCTCTCTCTCTCTCTATATATATATATATATATATATATATATATATATATATATATATATATATATATATATATATATAGTTATGAAATATTAGTTTGTGAATGACCATTGGATTCTCTATTTCTCCCAAAACTCCTCATCATTATTTAGCATTAGTAACACCTATTTCAATGTGTTTTATGAATGTAATAATACACCATCATAATGTGTATTCATATTATATCTTATCTTTCATCTTATTTGGATAGTATAAATAGTGAGTTATATGTATCAGAAACTTGATGATTTCATCACAAGTATTGGAATAAAAGTTCTCTCTACTCTCATTTCTTTCTTTACTTTATAATTTATCTTGTTATTTGATCATATTTTATAATACGTTATCAACACGAGGCTCTACCATAAAGTTCCAACTTCTTATCGTTCTTGTCATTGTCAGGTATATATATATATATATATATATATATATATATATATATATATATATATATATATATATATTCAAAGTTCATATGTATAATGCTCACAAGTAATTTTATGATACTTCTTAACTAACAATCCTCTAACATACAACTCTTTATTTTGATTAGTACTTTCATTATGGCAAACCTTAGCACTTTGAGTTTATGGCTCTTGACGTAAGTGGAAAAAATTATTTATCATGGATCCTTGATGCTGAAATCCACCTTGATGCCATGGGTCTTGGAAACACCATAAAGGATGTAAATCCTTTAAATGAAGCATCAAGCCAAGAAAAGGCTAAGGCGATGATTTTCCTTCGCCACCATCTCGATGAAGGATTAAAAGCTGAATACCTCACCGTCAAAGATCCAGCTGATCTTTGGAATAATCTGAAAGAGAGGTATGATCATCAAAAAACGGTGATACTTCCTAGAGCTCGTTTTGATTGGTTACACCTTCGGCTACAAGATTTTAAATCCGTCAGTGAGTATAATTCAGTCATGTTCAAAATTACTTCCCAACTAAAACTATGTGGTGAGACTATAACTGGTGAAGACATGCTAGAGAAAACCTTCTCTACTTTTCATGCCACTAACATGCTCCTGCAGCAGCAATATCATGAGAAAGGTTTTAAAAAAATATTGTGAATTAATCTCATGTCTTCTTGTGCCTGGACAAAATAATGAGCTCTTAATGAAAAATCACCAATCACGTCCGACAGGTTCTAGTCCATTCCCTGAAGTGAATGCGACATCATCTAATTATAATGGTCGTGGGTCTAACCGTGGTCCTGGTCGAGGTCGTGGACGTGGTGGAGGCCGTCATAATAATCGTCCCAACAATAATAATAATATAAGTAACCACCAGAAGTGGGAAAATAACAAAAACCCACATCCTAATGTTAAAAGTGGTCAAGGCAAAAAGAAAGTTGAAAATGTTTGTCACCGATGTGGAATGACCGGTCATTGGTCGCGTAGATGTCGCACTACAAAGCATTTTGTTGATCTTTATCAACCTTCTCTAAAATATAAAGAAGGAAAAAATGCGGAAACAAATTTTGTTCAAAATTATTTTTTTGAAGATCAACTAGAAATGAGACATTTGGATGTCGCCGAATATCTTGCCTACACGGAAGGGACAAACGGTGCTATGGATGGTGATAGAAGTACCCAATTTTTCCTATAAAAGGAGATAGATATGCCATATCATGAAATTGTTGGTTTTCTAGTATCATTTTATTTTTGCATTATGTTTGTTTAGAGTCATTGTCATGGTCAAGAATAATATGTAGTTTTGTTTAATGTCTTTTATGATTTTTATGTCATAGTCGTTTCATGAGAAGAGATCTCGATGGTTATTCCCAAAATAATAATACATGACTTTATTTCTCTAAGTTGAATATTTCTTATTTCTTATTATTTTTATTATATATTTTTATTTTGAAGAGAAATATGGATATTTGCAAAAGAAATGAGGAAGATATATGTCTTGCAGACAGTGCAACAACACATAGCATTTTTAATAATGAAAAATATTTTGCTTACTTATCAATTGGAGAAGCAAATGTTAATACAATAACGGGTAGTGCAAAAATGATTGAAGGATCCGGAAGAGCGAATATTATATTACCACAAGGGACAATAATTACAATTGGCGATGCATTATTTTCATCAAAATCACCAAGAAATTTATTTAGTTTTAAGGATATTCGATCCAACGGATATCATGTTGAAACAACTAATGATGGTGATAAAGAGTATCTCAATATTACAAAAATGATATCGGGTAAGAAAAGTCTTTTGGAAAAATTACCCGTATTGTCCTCCGGATTGTATTGTACAAATATTAGAATGATTGAATCTCATGCTATTGAAAATAAAAGGTATGATAACATCCACAAAGTTTGGCATGACCGGTTGGGCCATCCAGGATCAATTATGATGCGCAAAATAATTGAAAGTTCAAGTGGTCATTCCTTGAAAAACCAGAATATTTTTCAAGCTAATGAATTGTCTTGTGTTGCATGTTTTCAAGGAAAGTTATTTTCCCGTCCATCATTCAATAAAATTGGGTATGAAAGTCCTAGTTTTTTTAGAAAGAATTCAAGGGGATATATGTGGAACAATTCATCCACCATGTGGACTATTTAGATATTTTATGGTCTTAATTGACGCGTCAACTAGATGGTCACACATGTGCTTGTTATCTAGCCATAATCTCGCTTTCGCAAGATTACTTGCACAAATAATCCACCTAAGGGCACATTTTCCCGATTACCCAATTAAGAAAATTCGACTTGACAATGCTGGAGAATTTATATCACAAGCTTTTAATGAATGTTGCATATCGATTGGGATAACTATTGAACATCCTGTTGCATATGTTCATACACAAAATGGTTTAGCTGAGTCGCTAATCAAACGCCTTTAATTAATTGCAAGACCATTACTAATGCATTCTAAACTTCCTACATCGACATGGGGACATGCAATTTTACATGCGGCATCACTAATACGCATCATGCCAACTAGTTATCATAAGTTCTCCCCTATTCAACTGGTTTGCGACTGTGTACCAAATATTTCCCATCTAAGGACGTTTGGATGTGCAATTTATGTACCCATTTCTCCACCTCACCGCACAAAAATGTGTCCTCAAAGAAGAATGAGAATTTATGTTGGATACGAATCTCCATAGTAAAATATTTAGAACCATCAACTGGAGATTTATTTATAGCTAGATTTGACGATTGTCATTTTGATGAATTAGTTTTTCCAACATTAGGGGGAGAAATAAAGAAGCTGGAGAATAAAATCTCTTGGAATGAATTATCACTTTCAATTTTAGATCCTCGTTCAAGTCAATGTGAACTTGAAGTGAAAAAGATAATTCATTTACAAAATATTGCAAATCAATTGCCAGATGCATTTACTGACCCTAAGAGAGTAACAAAGTCTCATTTACCAACTGTAAATGCTCCAGTTAGAGTTGATATCCCAGAAGGAAAAAATACAACTACAAATGAATCAAAGGCATGCCTGAAGCGTGGAAGACCAACCGGTTCCAAATATAATAATCCTCAAAAACGAAAGGGAGCAAATATAATTGATGGTCCAAAAGAGACAACAAAATCTTTTGAAAAGATTAATGAAGCTCCAGAAGAGGCCAATGACATAACAAAAGAAACCGGGATACCTGAAAATTATGAAAATGAAGAGATCTCAATAAATTATGTCATGACATGAATAAGATGGAACCGAAATAAGATAGGCGTCGATGATAATTTTTCATATCATGTTGCGTGCGAGATTATGGAAGAAAATGAGGATCTTGAACCTAAATCTATAGATGGATGTAGAAATAGAAAAGATTGGCCAAAATGGAAAGATGCAATCAACAAAGAGCTTAATCTCTTACTCAACGAAAAGTTTTTGGACTTGTAGTCCGTACACCAAACAGAGTAAGACTAGTCGGACACAAATGGGTATTTGTACGCAAAAGAAACGAGAAGAATGAAGTTGTGAGATATAAAGCAAGACTTGTTGCACAAGGTTTTACCCAAAGGCCCGGAATTGATTATGAAGAAACATACTCTCATGTGGTTGATGCAATTACATTCTGTTATCTAATAAGTCTGGCAACACATGAAAAATTGGAGATGGGTCTGATGGATGTAGTTACCGCCTATTTATATGGTTCACTTGAGAATGATATTTATATGAAAATCCCAAAAGGGTTTAAGGTGCCAGAAGCACAAACTCCTAATTCTCGTGAAGTATATTCGGTAAAATTAAATAAATCTTTGTATGGATTGAAACAATCTGTCTGTATGTGGTTCAATTGTTTAAGTACATTTCTTTTAAAAGAGGGCTATAAAAATGATCCATTAAGCCCATGTGTATTAATAAAAAGACATGGATCAGAATTTTTGATAATTGCTGTTTACGTAGATGATTTGAACATAATTGGAACTCCTGGAGAATTGGAAAATGCCACTTCTTGTTTGAAAGAAAATTTTGAAATGAAAGATCTTGGTAAAACGGAATTTTGTTTGGGTCTTCAAATTGAGCACACCAAAAATGGAGTTTTTGTACATCAATCTATTTATCTAGAAAAGGTGCTTAAAAGGTTTTATATGGATAACTCACATCCAATGAGTACCCCGATGGTAGTAAGGCATTTAGATGCCAAAAAGGACCTATTTCGGCCTTGTGAAAAACATGAAAAACTTCTTGGTCCCGAAGTACCATATCTTAGTGTTATTTGTGCACTAATGTATCTTGCTAATAATACGATACCTGATATATCTTTTGCTGTAAACTTATTAGCAAGATATAGTTCTTGCCCAACAAGAAGACATTGGAATGGAGTCAAACACATTCTTCGATATCTTCGAGGTATAATGGATATGGGCTTATATTATTCAAATTCATCAAATGCGGAGTTAAGTGGTTATGCAGATGCTGGATATTTGTCTGATCCACACAAAGCTCGATCCCAAATAGGTTATTTATTCACTTGTGGAGGTATCGCAATTTCTTGGCGTTTGGTTAAATAAACTTTAGTTGCTTCTTCTTCTAACCATGTAGAGATTATAGCAATTCATGAGGCAAGCTGTGAATGTATTTGGTTAAGAAATTTAACTCATCACATCCGTGAGAGTTGTGGTCTAACTTCTAACAAGGACGTTCCAACCATACTATATGAAGATAATGCGGCTTGTATAGCCCAATTCAAGGAAGAGTTTATTAAAGGAGACAGAACCAAACATATATCACCAAAGTTTTTTTTACTCATGATCTTCAAAAAGAGCGTGACGTCAACATCCAGAAAATTCAATCAAGTAACAACTTGGCAGATTTGTTCACTAAAGCGCTCCTTACATCCAAATTTGATAACATGGTACAAAATATTGGAATGCGACGCTTTAAGGAAATCACGTGATATGATGATCAGGGGGAGTTGGAAACATATTGTACTCTTTTCCTTAGCTATGTTTTTCCCACTGGGTTTTCTTAGCAAGGTTTTTAACGAGGCAATTGTTCCAAATATCTATTATTAATCATGTACTCTTTTTCCTTAATAAATGGTTTTTCCCATGAGGTTTTACCTATTAAGGTTTTAACGAGGCATGATACAATCGTCATTCAAGGGGGAGTGTTATGAAATATTAGTTTGTGAATGACCATTGGCTCTCCATTTCTCCCATAACTGCCCATCATTATTTAGCATTAGTAACAACCATTTCAATGTGTTTTACGAATGTAATAATACACCATCATAATGTGCATTTATATTATAGCTCATCTTTCATCTTATTTGGATAGTATAAATAGTGAGCCATATGTACCAGAAACTTGATGATTTCATCACAAGTATTGAAATAAAAGTTCTCTCTACTCTCATTTCTTTCTTTACTTTATATATATATATATATATATATATATATATATATATATATATATATATATATATATATATATATATATATATATATATATATATATATATATATATATATATATATATATATATATATGCGCGACATTTCTATGGTTGCAATCTATGTAACAACAAAAACGACTAAACCTAATATTAGGCTACCCGTTTTTAACCAAAAACAATATAACTTTTAATTTTCGTATATGATTAAATTATTAATAAGGATTTCTTAAAACGTTTTACAAACAAAAACAATTATATTAAAAAGCGTATTCTCATTTTATTTTAAGATATATTTATTCAGAAATGCTAACAAATATAAAGTGTTATAACTCGATGCTAAAAGAACAATTATATTATTTTATTTAAATTATAATTATTATATCATGTGATTTTAGTTAGATTAATATCTCACAACAACATAATTCAAGAAAAACATGTCCGTCTAAAAAAACGAATTGCTGAATTGAAACTAATCTTAATGATATTTGTCAATACATCGTGTGTTATTTTTACTTTTAGATGTTTTAAAAAAAAATAAATCGATGAATTGAAACTAATCTGCCGAAATGAAACTAATTGCCGAAACAAACTATTCACCGCCCACAGCTTCATGTCGATAAATGACTATTTGCATAGAAGAACTAATAGTTACTATAAACTAATTTTTGAAAAAACTATTTGCATCCGTCGCTTGGTGCGGGTAAACGATTATTATGTATGTATGTGTGTGTGTATATATATATATATATATATATATATATATATATATATATATATATATATATATATATATATATATATATGGGATAGTTCAAATAAAAACAGTAAATAGTGTGAGAACGTAAAAACACTATTTTTATGTTATTATTCTGTAATGAATTTTGTATCCACAGTTTTATGTCATTATTCAACAATAATGAATAAATGAATAGTTATAGGTTAAAACTAAAATTGGAATTTACTACAGAAATACACATACATAAATTTATAATAGAATAATAACATTCTAATGAATATATGAATAATCAAACGTTAATATTCATATTAGAATTACTTCAACAATATAAATATACAACATTCATTACAAAATAATAACATAAACATAGTGTTTTTACGTTCTCACACTATTTACTGTTTTTATTTGAACTTACTTCTCTCTGTCTCTGTCTCTCTCTCTCGGTGTATATATATATATATATATATATATATATATATATATATATATACACACACTTCCGATTATTTGCTTATTATAGCATCATACTTTCATTTCTTTCTTTTACAACATTTTTCTTTTACTTCTCTTTTCTTATTAAGGCATTGTACAATATTCATCGAATTATAGCATCCTACATTCATTTCTTATTTTAAGTTTTATACTTTCAATTTTTTATTTCTGATTAATTCATTATGCTTTGAAAAATCATTTCAATTATAGCAGTATATAGGGGTGTGTATGGGGCAGTTTGGTTCGGTTATTGTTCAAAACCTAACCATAACCATTATGATTGGTTAATGTATTTTGGTAGCCATTGGGTATGGTTAATATTGGTTATGGTTAATGGTTTTTGCTGGTTAATGGTTAATATTGGTTAATCATAATGTTCAAATTAATATAAATGGAGAAAGTATATTGGCATAAAAAATGAAAGGAGAATACAAAAAAGTTCTTGACGCCAATGTTTATAACCTAGCTTATAGTAATAGAAGAAATGTGTACATTTGACACTTAGAGTGAGATAACAGATAGTCACATTCAAAATCAAAAACATTCAATAAAAATATAAAATATTAAAAAAATTGACATTAATAATTTCATATATGGATAATTGATATTAACATTAAAATAAAGTCAAACATTCATACACGTTCAATGCGCTTAAATCAAAAACTATAAAATAAAATAGCCAAACATTCATATTATGTGTTATCCAGATAAAAAAAAGTCAATCACTCATATACATTCACTGTGATTAAGTCAAAAATAGTAAATAAAAAAAGCTAAAAAATTCAAAAAAGTACATTCTTAATATATCACAAATTCAAAAATAACCAAAAACTTAACTTACCTAGAACTCTTGATTATAAAGTCAAAAAATCCTTCGAATAAGTCTATAAAGTCAAAACAGTTTTTGATTAGGATTATCAGTGTGAGAAGCCTCCGATTAGGATTGTGAGTGTGAAGATTAAATTAATTGCGAATAATGTTTACAAATTGTAGAATTAGCCGATTAGGAATTACAACATTAATCAATAATCTAACTCAATACATGATTGGAAGATTGTGTGTGTGTGTGCATGATCAGCCTTTGATGGTTTGATTGTTCGTTCGTCTATTAATAAGTGAGGATTAATGAATTATATTTTTTGAAAGTTTAATGGGTCTTAAAAAAGCTTGACTATATTATTTTATATATAATCTATAATTTTTGTATATTAAAATATAAAGTTATCGGTTCGGTTAATAATGATTCGTTTAACCTATAAAACCATAACCGAACCGTTAGTTATTGGTTAACAAAAATCAGAAACCGAGCCAACAGTTTTTAAAATGGTTTGATTATTATGGTTCGATTATATTGGTTAATTTGGTTTTGGTTCAGTTTTTCGGTTATTATGCTCACCCCTATATATATATATATATATATATATATATATATATATATATATATATATATATATATATATATATATATATTAGCACATTGTACTTTGAAAATTTTACCAAGTTATAGCATTGTATTTTCAATTTGAAAAATCCACCCATTTACACATTTAAAATTGATATAACTGAGTCAAATTTTCAAAGTAGAATGTTATAATAAGACAAAAATAAATTAGAATGCTATAATAAAACAATAAATGAAAGTATGTTGCTATTTTTTTCAATCTAACCTTTTGTTTAATTAAAGGCTATGAAAATATCTGTCACTTTTATCATTGTTACTCTTAATTCACCATTAAGGGGGTCTAATTCATCCTTAGATTTTTCATTTAACGAATTGATACGTGAGTACAATGGTTTGTAAAAATACTTAGTTTTTAACAACGTATTTCTTTTGTATGATTTTATTGGAAGTTATTAGGGTTTATATGGAATGATGAAATTGTACTCAATCAATCAAGTAACATAGGAACTCATGATTTGGTTTTTCCATTCGCTTGTCCTTACATTTTTTCGTTTGCTAACTTTTCCCCCTTTCAATTTTTTTTGAGAAAATGTGTTGAATTAAGAGCATTTATACTCAAGCATGGTAAAACTGAAGAGGACATTCTGAGTTTGAGACAAGAAATTGAGGTACTATCTTATTCCCAATATTTTTAGTTTGTGTATTTGTTGCTCAATTTTTTTGTAGAGATTTAAGAAGTTAAAACATGAGAATATAAAACAAACAAGAACTACAAAAAAGATTAATAAAAGGGTAATTCCACAATTCTATCATTTTTCATTAATATAGCTAAATACTTTACTCTTTATTTGTTACATGTTGCTATTATCATTAAGTTATTTAAATCTATGCAAATATGTTGCTATTTTGCTAAAAAATGTATCTATGTTATTATTGTGGGTAAAAGATAAAGTCTATTGATTATATTGATAAAAAGAATAAAGTACATTTTTATTTCATGCAATTTGTCCATTAAAAAAAAAGCAGACCTTGTGATGATTTTATGGCAGATAAAGGATGTCGGGGTTTGCATGAAGATGATGACGCTGTTAATAAATGGTTTGAATTGGGGTTTTACTAAGAAAACAGAAAATTAAAAAGGGAAAATTGGTGAGATTATATATGTTTGTATCTATACAGATTGTTTTTTTTGGAGGGGGAGGGGGGTTGTTTAGAATATTCTGTTAGTTTTTATGATTTTTTTACTTGAAAACGCTTTCTTGAGGACTTTTGATTCTTCCTTGGTTGAAAAACTGTGATTAAATAGGGTTGAAGCCCGAGTTGATTATAACATTAAAGTTTAAAACTTGGATGATGTTACTATAATGAAATGGATTTTTACATTGAATCAGGATGAAATGAAAGGAGGATGTTACTACGTTAAAAAAATCTGACCCGGGGTAGACCAATTTAAACCCGTGCCAATGGCGCAAGTAGCTTCCTCTAGTTGAAATTCGTACAACTACGTTTTATTGGTTATTCTTAATAAATTGTTAATTTGACCAAAACCGGTCAAAACATAAAATAAAATAATTTTAATAAAAACAAGAGCTAAGACTATCCAAATCTCATCTTTCAAGCTAATTACAATGCCACTTGTAGATTACATATATCATACGTCTACTTGCTTCTTTTAAGTTTTGAAAGCCTTGCAAAAAGAATTGCCCACGTTTTTCAAATGTTCTTATATGGGTTGTGGGGCTTGGCTTGGCTTGCCTTGTTGGTGCTCGATGCAGCCTCATGATTCTTTCTTAGGTGCCCATGGCCAATGTCGGACACCTATGCGAATGAGACCCCATGGTACCCCTTATATATACATGATTTCCCCGAGGATGCATAATTTTTGGACACGCACGACGTTGGGGCGAGGGGATACGGGAGAGGGGCGTCTATGAGCGGTGTTATGACCTCGTTTTCGTGAAGCCCGGGCGCCTTGGCCATGCGCCGACGTTGTGTGGGTGCTCTAACATTTTGTTTTTTCATTTTCCACAGGCTATAATAGGTAAATGTTTTTTTTATCATTGCCAATCTATTTCATATATATATATATATATATATATATATATATATATATATATATATATATATATATATATATATATATATATATATTTTAGCGAACAAACAAAATGAATCATTAAATGATTCACAAGGAAAAATCCCCAAAAAAACATCTTTATGATTCATATTTAAGTAAACTAAGAAAAAGTTCATTT
The DNA here is from genome assembly GCF_002870075.4 of Lactuca sativa. Taxonomy (NCBI): domain Eukaryota; kingdom Viridiplantae; phylum Streptophyta; class Magnoliopsida; order Asterales; family Asteraceae; genus Lactuca; species Lactuca sativa. The sequence goes on along the minus strand of NC_056630.2, from coordinate 137,345,831 downwards.
TTATGACAATTTTAGTGAATAACAACAAAATCATTGTATAAATAAATCATCGAGATGTTTTTTCGAGAATTTTTTTTTGTAAATCATGTTATTTTTTATTCATCTAGTAATTCATTTGTTTTGTTCATACTAAAAATATGTAGAAAAAAAACTTCTTACCTTCCTACCAATTTTTTTTACCGGATCTATATATATATATATATATATATATATATATATATATATATATATAGAGAGAGAGAGAGAGAGAGAGAGAGAGAAGTAAGTTCAAATAAAAACAGTAAATAATGTGAGAACGTAAAAACACTATGTTTATGTTATTATTCTGTAATGAATGTTGTATATGTGTATTGTTGAAATAATTCTATTATGAATATTAACATTTGATTATTCATATATTCAACAGAATGTTATTATTCTACTATAAATTTATGTATGTACATTTTTGTAGTAAATTCTAATTTTAGTTTTAACCCGTGAGTATTCATTTATTCATTGCTGAATAATGACATAAAGCTGCTGATATAAAATTCATTGCAGAATAATAACATAAAAATAATGTTTTTACGTTCTCATACTATTTATTGTTTTTATTTGAACTATCCCCTTTATATATATATATATATATATATAATGAATATGTGGCTCACTGGCTGTTAGGTATCGAAGCTTAGGTATAGAACATATAAAATCTATCTAATTTTGATTAAATCACCTATAATAATAGTAGATTATTCTTCTTCTAAATTTTCTTTCTGTTTATTTTAACATAATTAGTCTTCATCGTGCATACTTATTCAAATTGCCATTAACATAATCTAAATAAAATATCACAACGTCTATGTTCTTTTATTTGCAAAAAAAAAATATGCATAGTTAAATAAAAAAAAAAACTACATTAACAATTGTTTTCAATGGTTTCATCATATTACTTTTTATTCGTTGCTTTTTTCATGTTGTTGATGTGGATTTTCTGGCCGACGATAGCATACGATTCACAAATGAAAAATAAAGCTAATATTTGTATAAATGGTTGCTGAAATTATAAACGATTAATATAGTTATTATAAATAACGAGGAAGAAATTTGATTTATTTTCATGTAAAAACTATGTATTCCTATAAAGTTCTATACCTAAGATTGCACAACCATATATTGATCAAGCTCTCTTTATATATATATATATATATATATATATATATATATATATATATATATATATATATATATATATATATATATATATATATATATATATATATATATATATATATATATATATATATATATATATATATATATATATATATATATATGGTGAGGTTCAATAGATAACCATAATTAACCAAGGAACCAATCTTTTTTTCAACTTTTAGAACTTACTTTTTATCAAAAAAAAGAAAAAACAAAAAATACAGAAATTCATAACTTTTTATCCTTTTTCCAATGATATAAAATTCGATTTTTTTTACGTCAAATTCACAATGTGAATCTTTGAAAATTCACAACGTGAATCCGAAAAATATTTTTCACATTCACAATGTTAATATATGAATTTAGATATTTTTAGATTTTTTTTTCGATAAATAATAAGCTCTAGAAATTGAAAAAAAAAATTGGTTCCTTGAAGAACCCATAATTATGGTTTTCTATTGAACTTTTCCATATATATATATATATATATATATATATATATATATATATATATATATATATATATATATATATATATATATATATATATATATATATATATATATAGAGAGAGAGAGAGAGAGAGAGAGAGAGAGAGGTTCAGATGTTCAAAGTAATTATTGTGTGATTGTATTCATAAATTTGAATCAATCATTCTTAAAGGATATTAGTGTAATCTTACCATATATATATATATATATATATATATATATATATATATATATATATATATATATATATATATATATATATATATATATATAGAGAGAGAGAGAGAGAGAGAGAGAGAGAGAGAGAGGTTCAGATGTTCAAAGTAATTATTGTGTGATTATATGCATAAATATGAATCAATCATTCTTAAAGGGTATTAGTGTAATCTTACCATATAATTAATATTATACCGAGTTAATTAAAATTTGATTGATTTCAATCAAATTCCTAAACATCCGGATATTAAATATGGATCTTATCAACGAAAATTATATATGTAACACCAAGATTTCCAAAAATAAATTTTCATTTAAATAATCAATTTAATATTAAAAACACTTGCTTAAAATCTTATTTACATTCGAATTCCCAAAACATAGTTTCTTTTTCATTATAATAGAAGACCAGGATCCTCAAAAACATAACTCTTTCTTCGGTGTGTACAATCGAACCGTTGCCATCCCGCGTTACTGTAAGAACCTGAAACAACATAACATAAACAACGTAAGCACGAAGCTTAGTGAGTTCCCCAATATACCTTACGCACATACGCCTTCCGGCCCGGATCTTTCGATCCACATAATATCGCCTTCCGGGCCGGATCTTTCGATCCACATAACATCGCCTTCCGGCCCGACCTTCCGGTCCATGTGTCTCAGGGGACTTCCGTCCCTGCTGGGTAAACCTTCCGGCCTTACCCACGCCGACCTTCCGGTCCATCACACATATATAACACATAATACAAATACGATAACACATAAAGCACATATATCATATATCATACCTGACCTTTCTGTCACATAATACATTGCCTTCCGGCCCATATATAAGCATGTATATCACGCGTAGCAACTAACTTTCCATTCATAGCATATAAACATAACACACAACATACTTGACCTTCCGGTCACACAATCAAACCCTTCCGGGTGAGGTATAGTGAGAAGACTCACCTCGCGGTCACTAGAAGATAGCAACTCCTAAAATCCCTTGCACTTGATCCTCCGAGCTGCAAGCTCCCTGTAACATCATATATCCCCTATTTAATACTTCTATCTTCCACGTTAACTGACCCTAAGAATCACACCAGTCAACTCTGGTCAACAGTCCAATGTCAGCTCGACTGGACTCGGCGAGTTCCCTGGCGACTCGGCGAGTCTGGTCGTCCTTCAATCCTCTGAGATTCCCTTTCTACTCGTCGAGTATTCTCTTTGACTCGACGAGTCACTCCTGGAAGAATCGCGGGGCCACCCCGACTCCACTCGCCGAGTCTGAAGAACAACTCGGCGAGTCCCAGTGAATCTTCAAGCTACTCGCCGAGTCTGATCATCCGACTCGGCGAGTCCACGCCATGCAGTCGATCCAACTGCTTCCTGAGATACGTTTTTCCCGAGATACACACTCATGGGACTTCTGGACCTCTAATCATCCTATTACTAGGGTAGAAACCTTTGCATAACAACATAATAATCCATCAAATCTCCAAATGGGTTTCATAAACCCTAAATTCGTGTACACATCAAAATAACAGGAATGATCCGAAACCTTACCTGAAAACATACTCCCTGCGTCCCCAAACCTCAGAACTCGACCCCCTTGCTCTTCCTTTGGCCGAAATCCTTCCTCTTCTTGCACCACAATTCCTTCAAATTCAATAATGGCCTCCAAGTTTTGCTCCAAATGCCACAGTCGTCTAGGGTTCTCCACAATCGGCCAAAAGACGTGAAATGACGACATAACAACCCTTAAATACGACCCAATACGAAACGGCTAGGGTTTCTGCTGAACAGCGTCGACTCGCCGAGTCCATACCTGGACTCGTCGAGTCCAGTTGCGAACCCGCGACCAAATCTGCGACCCTACTCGGCGAGTCTGGCTCCAACTCGCCGAGTCTCCCCTTTAAAACACCCCAAAATGCAATTTAACAATACTTGAGATTTTGGGCTGTTACAATTCTCCCCCACTAGAATTAGACTTCGCCCTCGAAGTCTCACTCTGAAAATAGTTCTGGATGCTGCTCCCGCATCACACGATTCGGCTTCCCTAAACACTTCCGATATCTTCCGAGGTCGCTACTGAACCACTACCAGAGGTACCTCCTTGTTCCTCAGAACCTTGATCTTCCGATCTCCGACGGCCACTGGCCTCCCGACGTAACACAGGCTCGCATCCACCTAATCGTTCTCTAGTAGAACCACTGCTGACTCATCCGCTCTACACCTATTCAACTGCGACACATACCAGTGTCATGGATCCGTCCCAGCTCCGTTGACAGCTCCAAACGATAGGCCACCCTTCCTACCTTCGCACCTTCACGAAAAGACCCAACATACCGGGGCCCCCCATTTACCCTTCTTCCTAAATCGAAGCACCCCGTCAGAAATACGAAGTCGCTGACCTGAATCACATACTCGTAACGGCGTCTGCCTGCATAACTTTCCTGTTAACTCTAAACGATCACTAACTCTCCTTAACCTGCTGAGTCTGCTCTGTCGACTGAAGCCCAAACTCTGTACTGTCCATCTCGTTCTGTAACCGAGAACCACCCAAGATGCACCCTGCTCCAAATCTCAACGATCACTCAACCCATAAGGGTTAGGAAACCCTGAACCACCGGATCCCCGATCCAAAGCCCACTTTGCCCATTCCGGACCGACTGAGAGATCCGTTCTCCCTCTCAGGTCAACTCTCACAAGTTCCCTCTTGCCATCACATACACATACTGAACTAGTCCCAACACCCGCAGGTGGAAAGACCCGATACACTGATGATATCCTCGAACATCTCCCAAGACGAACCACTACATCCACCCTACACTCTGATCAGATTCACACTGAGAATTTAAAATTTTCTCTCTCCCTGCATTCCTTCTGAGCCTCAACAGACATTCCAACCGAATGGGTTCCTACTCCACTGCAGCGAACACAACGCTCAAAACCATACTCGAAATTCTCTAACCCAAACTCTGCTCTGCAGCTTTCACTTTCGTGAACTTGCACCCCCTTCGGAGTTACATACCCTCCTCTTTTCCTTTTCCACGGAACTCTCTTGAACATAATGCCACTCCAACCGGTGCCACGGTGCTCGCCCCAAGCGACACCACTCTTTTTGCGTAACTGCTATTCACATACTCTGGTTCTCATTGCAGGGGCTCTCAATCCCATGCACTCTCTCCACTCATCAAAATCACTGCCTCCGCTAAACAAGATCAACAACCCAGGGCCAGACCTTCCAATGCAATCACACTGCAACATACGTGATCCGCAAATCTCAAACTAATCCAGCAATACCAACAGAGTCTCCAGTATGACTGGACCGACCCTCATAACACATACTAGCCACTCGAGGCTATATCTCTGTGGGTCCGTACACCCAACTCTGCGAACCCTCAGGTTCTAACTCTGGGAGCCTTCCGGTTCCAGCTCTAGAAACATGCACAACATAATCCCGTAGGATTAATGCAGTACAACCATCACGTACCTCAAACGTACCAATACTCTGATCGCAAAATTCCGTTTACTTACTCAAGCTCGATCCCGACCTCCTCTCAGGCCTCCACAATCAAATGCCCTAGGTCTGTATCTCGCCCTGCATATCCAACACTCGCTCTCGTCGGCCTATACTTTGCGCTGACAAACACTGCTGAATCCCGGCAGCTAAGCACCCTCACATACTCATCGATCTCCCGGAGAATTTTCTAATTCTCCCCCGCTAAAGCACTGACTAACTGCCACCGATCGTCATTAACGACCTCTCAGAACAATCCTGCACAAAGAGAACATTTACCCACTGGCTGCTTCCCACAAGCGTGAGCAACCCCCAGCAAAACACATCTCCTCCCTGATCAATCCGCTCAAAAGAATCCGATCTTTCAATTATCCACTCCACAACTGCAGATGCTACCCGTCATTCAACCCAGTGCCGCATCTCCACTATCGACCCCCACGAACGATGACCAACGGAATTCCCAAGCAATAACCCATAACCAAACCCACAACCTGCCAAAGGTTGAATATCGCATCGAAAACCGCACAAAGTTACCGGCACTAAAACACCAGACTATAACCATACCAAACCATCAGGGAACAACGAATGCCGAAACGAAACCTGAAGCACCAATCCGTAACCATGCCAATCCCGCGAAACGACGACTACCGCATCGAAATCCACACTACCAGCACAAACAATACGCCACAAACAACGCAAGCTAATCAAGACATCAAGACAGCATCATACCCGCAGCTGCCTCCGGCACTGCTCCGTCTCCCTCTGCCGCAAGCCGATAAGCACAACCCTGAGCCCTTGGACTCTACTTCATCCTGTCCTCCTCCTGAACTCCTCAAGGTGGCCGGTGCTAGAGCCTACACCGATCCTGCAAAAAGCTGTGGACAGTTGACCCTCAAATGTCCAACCTGCCGACACTGATAACAAATCCTGAAATCCCGAATTGGCACTGACTGCCGACAACTCCGTGCACCATGCCCCTCCTTTCCGCACTCGCGGCATGCACCATTGGGCCAACAAGCTCCGGTGCCATCTCTCTCACACTTCCCACCAGTGTGACCGCTCCGATCCCCCATTTCAACGTCTACGGTCCTGAACCGTTTCGGCGCCGACTGCGACTGCATCGGGGCCTGTCCCAGCTCACGCAACTGCAACTTAACCTCTAACTCACGCCACATGGCGGCCTTCTGCAACTCCAACAGGGTCTCGCACCTCCGCGCAGACACGAACTGTCTGATACCCCCTTGAGCTTACTCGAATATCGGGCATCTGAGCCTGCTCCGAAGCGAACTCAGGGCAAACATCGCCCTCTCAACAAACATCCCGGTGCTCTCAGTCACCGACTCCAAATCCTGCCTCAGCTTAACGAACTTCCGAGCCAATTTCTCCTGTTCATCCCGCGGAACATAGCGAGTACTGAACATCCCTCTGAATTGATCCCATGAAACCGCAGCCCTCTGCGCATCAGAAAATGACCTCGTGATCAATCTCCACCAATCCTTCGCCCCGAGCCTCAACAGGTTCAGAGCACACCCCACCCTCTGATCAGCAGGGCATAAACTCGTGGAGAAACACCCCTCCATGTCTGATAACCATCTCATAGCAACAATCGAGTCCTGAACTCCATCGAATGTGGGAGGCTTCGCATAATAGAAGTCCCGATACTGAAAACCCCGACTAGTCCCTTTCTTAGCCGTTGCTACAGCCGCTGTAACCGCCGCGGCAGCCGTCTCTGCGAAAGCCGCATATCGCTCATCAAACTACTTCAATCATAGTGGTCCTGATCGACCCAAACAATTCCGGCGACTCAGCCCGCAACAATGCAGCAACCTCATCACGCTGGATCTCGCGATTCCTCGCATCCCGCTCGCTCGTGCTCGTCCGATCGATAACCGGATAACAAGATAGCCACAAGCATCATCCACTACGAACCATGGTACTCATCCCATGACATCCTTCCTCAACATGCTTCGGTGTATGGTACCTGAACCATAGCACCATTCCTCAACCTGCTCCAATGTATAGCACTCGAACCACAACATCTATCTCAATCTGTTCCGATGTATGGGGCCCTGACCATAACATCACTCTGTATCCGCTCCGATGTATGGTATCCGAACCATAACATCACCCTCAATCTGTTCCTTAGGACCTTCAGAATGCCCCCTGTATCAAGTATGGGTCCTCTGCTTTCAGTAGTACGGGCCCATACTACCTGCCACATCTACCCATACTTTCCACACGGACCATTCCAGAGTTCCTAAGTAGCTGATAGACCTGCTCTTTCACCAATCTCGTCGCGCATGCTCGCTTTCCAGCGAAATCCTCTACTCTACCAGCGCACTCATCTGGCTAGGTTTACTCCCTAGTCCCTTCCGCTGTCCTCCCACTTCTTTGCTATCAGCTGCTGAAGAGTTCCCAATGATGCCAGCCCTCTACCTCCTGAGTATCGTCATACCCACTTGGTAGCTGACTCCCATCATCGATAACTCCACAAAGCACAAAGCAAGCAGCATTCGAGCATTGAAGCATACATAGGACTCCCCCTCTGTGGTAGCTCCCCCTTCTCGGCTCATCCTCGGAAGTACCTCTGTACTCCGTAGCTTTACCCCTTGTGCGTTCTAACTAGATACTCTCACTCATCACATACACATAAAAGTATAACGCACATATAACAGCAAACCCTAGACTAAGGCATCACAAATCAGGCCACTCTAGTCCTAAGATGTGAAGTACCTAGCCTGTCTCTAGCATGCAATAATGTCTCATAAAGTGCATAATAGATATTTCATAATACAAAAGTAAAGGTATTTTGGGAAATCACCGTTTGGCTCTGGCTGATTGTACACACTGCTCTTTCTTGCTTTCTCTTTGAACTCTTATTCACTTTTAGAAAACCATTTATTTGGAAAACTTTTTCTTACTTCCTCAGTTTGAGTCCAGATTTACCCGTAGGCGCGTCCGAATCCCTCAAACCAAGGCTCTGATACCAATTTGTAACACCAAGATTTCCAAAAATAAATTTTCATTTAAATAATCAATTTAATATTAAAAACACTTGCTTAAAATCTTATTTACATTCGAATTCCCAAAACATAGTTTCTTTTTCATTATAATAGAAGACCAGGATCCTCAAAAACATAACTCTTTCTTCGGTGTGTACAATCGAACCGTTGCCATCCCGCGTTACTGTAAGAACCTGAAACAACATAACATAAACAACGTAAGCACGAAGCTTAGTGAGTTCCCCAATATACCTTACGCACATACGCCTTCCGGCCCGGATCTTTCGATCCACATAATATCGCCTTCCGGCCCGGATCTTTCGATCCACATAACATCGCCTTCTGGCCCGACCTTCCGGTCCATGTGTCTCAGGGGACTTCCGTCCCTGCTGGGTAAACCTTCCGGCCTTACCCACGCCGACCTTCCGGTCCATCACACATATATAACACATAATACAAATACGATAACACATAAAGCACATATATCATATATCATACCTGACCTTTCTGTCACATAATACATTGCCTTCCGGCCCATATATAAGCATGTATATCACGCGTAGCAACTAACTTTCCATTCATAGCATATAAACATAACACACAACATACTTGACCTTCCGGTCACACAATCAAACCCTTCCGGGTGAGGTATAGTGAGAAGACTCACCTCGCGGTCACTAGAAGATAGCAACTCCTAAAATCCCTTGCACTTGATCCTCCGAGCTGCAAGCTCCCTGTAACATCATATATCCCTTATTTAATACTTCTATCTTCCACGTTAACCGACCCTAAGAATCACACCAGTCAACTCTGGTCAACAGTCCAATGTCAGCTCGACTGGACTCGGCGAGTTCCCTGGCGACTCGGCGAGTCTGGTCGTCCTTCAATCCTCTGAGATTCCCTTTCTACTCGTCGAGTATTCTCTTTGACTCGACGAGTCACTCCTGGAAGAATCGCGGGGCCACCCCGACTCCACTCGCCGAGTCTGAAGAACAACTCGGCGAGTCCCAGTGAATCTTCAAGCTACTCGCCGAGTCTGATCATCCGACTCGGCGAGTCCACGCCATGCAGTCGATCCAACTGCTTCCTGAGATACGTTTTTCCCGAGATACACACTCATGGGACTTCTGGACCTCTAATCATCCTATTACTAGGGTAGAAACCTTTGCATAACAACATAATAATCCATCAAATCTCCAAATGGGTTTCATAAACCCTAAATTCGTGTACACATCAAAATAACAGGAATGATCCGAAACCTTACCTGAAAACATACTCCCTGCGTCCCCAAACCTCAGAACTCGACCCCCTTGCTCTTCCTTTGGCCGAAATCCTTCCTCTTCTTGCACCACAATTCCTTCAAAGTCAATAATGGCCTCCAAGTTTTGCTCCAAATGCCACAGTCGTCTAGGGTTCTCCACAATCGGCCAAAAGACGTGAAATGACGACATAACAACCCTTAAATACGACCCAATACGAAACGGCTAGGGTTTCTGCTGAACAGCGTCGACTCGCCGAGTCCATACCTGGACTCGTCGAGTCCAGTTGCGAACCCGCGACCAAATCTGCGACCCTACTCGGCGAGTCTGGCTCCAACTCGCCGAGTCTCCCCTTTAAAACACCCCAAAATGCAATTTAACAATACTTGAGATTTTGGGCTGTTACAATATATATATATATATATATATATATATATATATATATATATATATATGCATCATATACGTTTTATTCTATTGCAGATTGATCGTTCATCATCTTCATATCATATTATTTATTCTGATATTTCGTTAATGGAGGTATGTTGTTCATACAGTATTTATTTTGTTATTGTTGATGAATCGTTCATCGTATGCATATGATTTTTGTTCTCTTGATAGTGCAGACTAATCGATCATCAGATTCACATATTTGTTCTTATGATATTTCATTGATGAAATTCATTTGAATTATATTTGTGTGATTTTCAGAACAAAGATAATGTTGATAACAATAACAAAGACTTTTCTGATAACAATGATCGGAATGTCAAACAATAATCAAGATTTGAAGAAAAAAAAAAGATGTGAGATTTGTTTTGGTGTTGGTCATGATAAGAGGAATAATCCTAAAGCATTGGTCAAGAGACAGTAGATGTTTATTTCATCAAGATATATTAGAAATTGAATAATGTTTTCAATTTAGTCTTATCGGATGTTATGGAGTTTTATTTCAGTCTAATAATGATATGGATTCATGATTTTTTTGGGGTTTATTCTTGTAAGTTTATGTTTTCATTCAATTAATATTAATAATTTTCATTTTGAGTTTGATTAAAATTTCATACATTTTGTTATTTATCATATGCTTACAGATATGTTGTTGTAAATGTATTTTGTTTTCATATTCGTATAGAATAATTCTTCGTAATTGTGTTATACATAATGTTTTATGCAAACATTCTGTTTGAATGATTGTTAATAAGACTTGCAAAATGTTAATGTGTATTACAAAATACAGAATAAACGAAAACAAAATTTAATATATGTTTATAAATGCATTTTGTTTTTCTATTCGTATAGAATAAGTGTTCCCAACTGCATTTTAATTAATGATTATGCAAAGATTTTGTTAGAATTGTTCTTATCAAATTTTTGCAGAATGTTAATTTGTATTAGAATATACATAACAAACATGAGCAAAATAAATTTATTGTAATTCTTGTTTCACCTATTATGACAGAATAAGAGTCTGATAGAATTGTGTTAATTTGTATTAGAATATACAGAACAAACATGAGCAAAATAAATTTATTATAATTCTTGTTTCACCTATTCTGACAGAATAAGAGTCTGGTATCTTCATTGTTTTCTTAGTATATGCGTTTATGCCGTAATTAATCAAAAAACATATGTAAACTCATACGAAATAATTTTCTTTAAAGTTTGCTGAATAAATTAATTAAAAGTCAAATTTACGCAGGATGATAAGTTGTGAAGTCTTATCTATGGAATGTATTATCTTTGGAATATGAATCTGTCAAATATTTACAATATTTTGATGAATAATAGGATTTTGTGTTGATTCTTATCTTTGCAATGTTTCTAAAAATTCAGAAAATTAAATAATTGATAACAATGTATGCATATATCACGCCTTTTTAGTTACATATCAATTACACGGTTTCTCCTTTTTTAATATATACTTAATTGGCTCAAAGTTTGTAAGATTGAATTTATTTTTGCTTTCTCCAATCATCTGCTGTTCAATCATGCTGTAAATTATCTTATGGATGATACAGTATCAGCTGGTGACGATCATATTCATGATCAACATGAATATCCTAATGATTATGCACATGATTATGAAGATTCCGGGTTAGCCGATCATGATTCTCTACATAATATCGATTTTCAAATAGTTGAGAATAACAATCTAAATATATGTGAAGTATCTTTATAAGTTTTTATACTTGTTAATTTTTATAATAATAATGTTGAACTTGTATATTGTTTTTTTCAATATGGCGAAACTTGCACTTGCAAAGATGAGGATCCATTAGAACACATTCAAAATCATATATATGACAATTCTGAATATCACTTATGTGATTGTAGTAATCATAACCCAGGTGATGTATTTTAATTATTTATTTGTTTTTTTTATATATTTACGTATCCATTACACATATTCTACTTAAAAGATGCAGAAAACGAAATCGAGTTCATTGATCATGAGGCAGATTATACTATAGCTGATGATAACATTGATTTACAGAAAGGTTAGTATACGAATAAGAAAATATTTTACTAAACTAGATTAATTCTTTGAAATTTTTTTCAATTTGCATAAAGGTTAATCTTTTTTTTTTTATGCAGAACAATCTCATTTTACACATGATTATGTTTCTCCTGGTGGATCATCTTATTGGATTCCTGTTGTTTCGGACCGCATCAAACCTAAAGTCAATTCAATTGTTGAATCATGTAGTGCAACATTATCAATGTATAACAATTATGCATCATTAGCAGGTTTTGATGTCAGGCTTGGATCAATTAGAACAACCGAATCTGACATTATCACACAACGGCATTTGCTATGCAATCGGGAAGGTAAACCAAGAACCGCTAAAGTGGATACTCTAGACCCTCAACATAATAAGATTCAGAGAAGGAAATACTCATTCAGGTGCGAATGCAAAGCGAAAACTGTTTTTATTCTAGTACATGGTACTAATAAATATATTGTTGTTGAATTTGTCGAACAACATAATCATGAGTTGTTTGGTAAGGACAACATGTTTTTGTATCGTACAAAGAGGAAACTTGATTATTCTCAGGAGATGTTTATTCGTAACTTGTCAAAGCAAAATATTGGTGCCTCAAGAGCACATAGATTGTATACCGGACTTCAGGGTGGGTCTGACATTCGAGGTAGGTTGGTTTCTGATTTCAAGAACAGTACGAGAAATCTCAATTCTTACATAGGATCCGGGGATGCAAAATTCCTTGTAGTGAAGATGCTGGAAAGGAAAAAAATATCTCAACCTTTTCTTTAGAGTTTAAAGTCGTGAAGAAAAAACTGAATGCACTTTTTTGGGCTGATGAAACCGCAAAGTACAACTACAATGCTTTTGGAGACGTTGTATCACTTGATGCCACATCCAGCATGAATAAGTATTTTTTAATTTTGCAATGTTATCACAATATTTTTTTTTACTTCTAATAAGGCTAACCAATTTTTATATTTTACAACAGATATGATATGGTTTTGGTACCGTTCACTGGGATAGATAACCATAAGAAATGTGTGACTTTTGGTGTTGGACTTTTGAGTAAAGAAAATGGTAGTTTTTATTCTTGGCTGCTTAGAGCATTTTTTGAAAGCATTCAAAACACAACCTACACTTGTTCTTACAGATCAAGATCCAGCTTTAAACAAAGTTGTTAATGAAGTATTTCCAATGTCATCACATAGGTTTTGTATGTCACATATAACAAAAAAAACTACCAAACAAGGTGAATATTTTTTTTATAATCAAAATACTGTAAATATGTTTATCTTGTTAGTACATATCTTTCTATCAGAATATAATTCTGTCAGAACAAAGGATCTGCCAGAATTATACTAAAGTTTTATAACGTAATTCTGCTAGAATATTTTACAAAATTCTATCAGAATTTATGTTTCATACCATTCATCTCATTCATTAGACGTACACCACCCTTTTATATTTTACTCTAATATCTATTTTGTATTTTTATTCAGATAACATCCCAACTAGCCACAAACTCAACTTTTCGGAAGTGTTTTCGCTCTATAATTTGGAATTCTAAGCTGGAACCACTTGAGTTTGAGAAGGCATGGCAATCTTGTTTACATGAGTTTAACATTTCAAATAACAAGTGGATGCAAGAGATGTATGGGTTGTGTAGACGTTAGGTGCCTGCATTTTTCAAGGACATACTGATGTCCGGTCTTATGAGAACTACATCATTGTATGAAGGCCAAAATAGGTCGTTTCAGAACAACACCCTTACCAGTTCTTATCTTTTAAAGTTTATGATGACATTTGAGGGTGTTATAGAACGTCAAAGACATAATCAATTTGTCAATGACTTTAACACTGCTACAACACTTCCTAGATTCATCACATCTAGTCCAATTGAACCACATGCTTCAAAGGTCTACACTCGTAAAATATTTTATCAGGTGCAAAAAGAGATTTCAGATTTTAATAATACTTGTTTCCAAATGAGTATTACTTCTAATAATGGTGTTGACACTATTATTGTATTGGAGAAGCAAAAGAACATAAGCACAATGCAATCATCAAGTCCCGTTGTTGATGATAAACTTGAGGAATACCATTAAGATTGTCTTATAAAGGATACCCAATACACGGTATGTTATTACTTCATTATATAATCATTTATTTTTAATCACATAATAAGACTTTATAACAAATACTCATATATTATCATACATATTCCAGGTTACACACTAAAAAATAGATGGTTCATACATGTGTACCTGCATGCATTTTGAACATGTCGGTCTTTTGTGTAGGCACATATTATGTGTCTTTAAGTTCTACAGTATTGAACATATTCCTGAAGAATATATTATGAGACGGTGGCATCGGGATGTTATTCCAACATAATTGCTTAAGAGGCGTTTCTCTAATTCTTTGCTAGACTCAAATTCTGACATGACTGCTATAGAATTTTTTTCAAATATAGATCATTGCGTTTCATTTTTGAGCCATGATGCAACAAAGTTAAAGTCATACCTTGAAGAGTTGAATAAGTTGAAGACAAAATTTGTAGATGATTGTCCAGCCCCTCCCTAAGATGTCATCAAGAGAATCATTCTACAAACAGATTATAGGTGTAGAATTAACTAATGATGTTCCCGATATTGAGAATCCATCTGATATTCGTAATAAGGGAACTAGCAGTCATGGTAAGAGATTAAAAAATAAATGCTAGAAAAAGTAAGTTCGAAGCCTAAGCGAAAGTGTGCTTTATGTAAACAGATGGCTAACCATGATAAACGAAATTGTCCTCTTAAAAAACATGTCTAAGTAGTATGCTTTATATATAGGTTTTTTTAAAATGTTATATTACAGTAAAACTTTTTGTTTCACGTTTAGTAGTGATATCGATTACAATTTTTCGATTCTTTAATATAATTATCTTATATGGTTATACACTATCGCACACTTTGTTGTCATTCTGTATCCAAGCGTATCACCCCAACTTTTTCACTATGTAAAATCACTATTTTCCATTAGGTTTTTTTATGCCCCAAAAACACAATTTTTCCAAATCACATTAAACCAATTTAACTTTAAACCATTTACGTCAATTCTGACAGAACAATGTAATATAGGAAATAAACAAATCATAACATAGTTTTTTTTTTTTATATATATATATATATATATATATATATATATATATATATATATATATATATATATATATATATGTATTCCAAATTATATTCGTTCTTTCAGAAGACTGGCAAACCATTTGGATATTTTATAATTTTAAGACCCTTCAGCAACACTACTACGTAACACACAAAAAAAAAACCCAATATTTTTTAATTAAAGAAATACTAAAATATAAACTTTGCTCAAACGTGGAAGAACACACAAAAAAAACCCATTATTTTTTCATCCCAGAAATACTGAAATATAACCTTTGCTCAAACATGGAAGAACATAATCTTTAAACATTCTACTACTTATATTCAAGTTATTTCAGTCTTTCAAAACATGATGGAGAGATAATTCTAGCAGTTCATAACCACGATTAATGTGTATTATAACTTTTATCAAACTTCCATAACAAAGGCATATCATAATCACATACTTGAAAACCATAACTTACCTGTACACTACCAACCATCTTTCATCTCAATCATTATTGGTAACATTATGTAAACACATGAACTACAAACATTTTAAACTTCAACACATTGCATAATTTCATAATTTTCATATCCATATACACATTCCAACATCTATCAAATTCTAACGCTTCCCCAAAAAAACAACTAGAACAAATATCATTCACATTATATTGTTTCCCCCAAACAAACACTCCTAGAACAAAATAAAACACCCTAACCTAGACCAAAACAAAACATGTTACCAAAAGTCTTTCAACACAAACCATCCTACCATGATAAAATGCCCATCTTAAAATTGACGCCTTCCACATCTCTGCTTCTCCCTAGTTTCCTTCACTTCATTCATCAAAGCCATTTTCTCCAATTAATCAAGCCTGTCATACGCTTCTGCATCTCTCTCCAACATACTTTAATACTTTTTGTACTCCGATTTCATAAACTTAGCCATGTATTAGATTCTTAAATTATTTAAAGCAAGCACATCACTTTGTTTTTTACCTATAAAACCAAAATCCCAACGCCCTTCACTTTCCCCCACATATGACTCCATATGTCTCATAAGATACACTCCAGAGTCTGATCCTTCTTTTTCTACTTTCCATGTGAATTTCATTACACGAGCTTTAATTTTGTTGAAAGCTTTTGACTTTTGGTAATTCTTTGTTTTTAAATAGTTCCTGTAACAACCCGAAATTTCTATCCTGTACATCCATTCAATTCAATCACATTCAGACTTGTTTCTGCTGTCTTTTAGCATTATTTAGGGTCTGTTTGAGTGTTCTATGCCTAGTACATTCAAGGAATTAGTGTTAGGAAGTATCTACTAGAGTTCATGGTGCAACATTCAAGCTGAAAAATCCAAGTCTTGGAGTTTATGACCGTAAACTAGAGATTATGGTCGTAATCTCTTGGTTGGCCGTAAACTCATCCCATATACATGATATTCCTTCATTTTTCACCACTTCTCACACTTCCAACTCAAGAAACTCGATTCTCTCTCAACTATCATCAAAAGTTTTCATCTTGATCTTCGAATAAGTAAGTGTTTCTTCCATTTGTTATTGATACCTCGCTTAAATCTAGTGGAACCCAATGATTTCATCCATGATTTCATCTCTTTTGGGTAGATCTTCAAATCTTCTTCACTTTTTTTGAATCATGAAAGTGACCCTCTTGAACTTCAATTACCGCAACTACTACCGCATCCAAACTAGCTACCGCAACCTCTTCAGCACCCGCAGTCAGTCTCTTCATCAGCAACCACAATCAGAGTCTTTTGCTACCGAAGTCATCATAGCTAGATTACTTTACTTGTCTTATTGTAATTCACTCTATTGTCTAGTATACCTTGCATGGCTACCATAGAGTTGTAATCTAGTGTTCTTCACGAGTCTCTATAAATAAGAGCTCATTTTATTGTATCAAATAGATAACTTACGATCTATTTCTGAACACATTACTTCAAAGTTATCTTCTCTCTACTTTTCACTTCTTACTCTCAATTATTACTGAAACATATCTGATTATAACCTC
Organism: Lactuca sativa; assembly: GCF_002870075.4. NCBI lineage: Eukaryota > Viridiplantae > Streptophyta > Magnoliopsida > Asterales > Asteraceae > Lactuca > Lactuca sativa. The sequence continues at coordinate 137,328,483 of NC_056630.2, read as the reverse complement.
TATTCGGAGCAAGTCCTTGAGACTTAATCACTAAGTTTGATCTTCCTTATTAACTTGGTTTGAATGCATTCCTTGTTATGAATCAACTTATGTGTATACTTGATATAACAATTGTTGTCATTTACATTTCTTTACTTTCCGCATCTAACTCACTAACCTCTAACTATCAATATTATTGTTGAGCTAACAGATCTTTCGAGATTAACTATTCTGCTATTTACTTGTTCTAATATTTGTTCAAGTGTGTCTCCAAGTTTCTCTCTCAAAATTTGGTATCAGAGCCATAGTGGTTGCTTTTTGAAAATCGGAACTCTGATTTTTCGAAAAGCTTTCTATACCACTGAAGCTCATTTCTAAACAAAAAAAAAACAATCTTCAATATGGCACAATCGTTATCACTGAATGTCTCCAACAGTGTTGGTGGTTCCAATCGAGCCCCAATACTGGTTGCAAATGAGTATCATCACTGGTCTCAGAGGATGGAAAGATATCTCAGACGACTTGGTAGAGATTTCTGGAGATCCATAGAAGAAGGACCCCATGTCCCAGTCCTTACACCAATCCAAACTGATGGAGCCACAACAGGGCTAGGAGGAGGTCAACCAGCTTTGAACCGTCCCACCAAAGATGATCTAGACAAGATGGAAAATGATGCTATTGCCTTTTATGAAATCTCTTGCAGAGTTGCTCCTGACAACTTCGATATCATCATAAATTGCAAATCAGCAAAAGAGATCTGGGATGTTCTCAAAAATCTGTACGAAGGCTCAAAACAAGCACAAGACAAGAAGCTTACTACCGCACTCAATGAATTCAACAACTTCAAAGCCCACTCCAGTGAAAGTTTGGAAGACTCATTTAAGAGATTCAACTTAATCGTCAAAAACTGTCCAATGCGGGTACCATCCGCAACAATCATGAAACAAATCTACAGTTCCTTAATGGCTTAGGAAGACACCGGACAACAACCAAAATGATTGCACACGGTGATAGGAAGATTCACTCATTATCTCTCTATAAGCTTTATGGAGAGTTGCAAGCTCAAGAGTCCACCGTACTCAAGGACTGCTCAGACTTTGGAGGTCCACTTGCATTAGTAGCACAATCACCTCAAACTCAAACCTATCCCACTTCGTATGACTCACCACCGCAGTCATATGAAGCTAACTCAGAATATGATGATGAAGAAGAGTTTCATAATGCCATTGCTCTTATCAGTCAGAAATTCAATCGCTTACCACCTTCATTTCGCAAAAATCAACAATACAAACGACCACCCTTCAACCGCAACTTTCAAAACAATCACTTCTGTTCCATCAAGAATCCTCTCCCTCCACCGCAGCCTCAGCAAACACAGCCCAAAGAAGTACCACTGCAGTCCCAATCAACTGACTCCGGTACCTTTTTAGAATACAAGAGTGACATTATTATATGTCACAAATGCAACAAGAAAAACCATTTTGCCAAAGATTGCAAGGAAAACGTAGTGAAAGATAGAGCCTTCTATCTTAGATGGGCTCAAGAACTAGAAGATAAAGAAAAAGGAAAGGCGTATGTTGCTCAAGTGAAAAGGAATCATCAAGTGTGGTCATCAGGAGATGAAGATGATGAAGATAATCTCAATAAAGGAAAATGCAAGATCTGTATGATAGCAACTGCTGAAGAAGACGGCTCAACCAATCTAAAGAAGAACCATTGCTATATGGAAAAAGATGGAACTCTCAGCATTATCGAACAGGTAAAACTTATGATTCAAACTTTAAATTACAACATGCATGATTGCCAAACTTTCATAGACACACTCAATGACACTTGTGCTGCCGTCCTTACAGACTACAATAATGCCCTAGATGAGAAGAACATCGCTTCGCAAGAGATGTTTCATGTTAGAGGACGTTTGGACTATAAGAGACTCAAAATGGAAATGTTAGAGAAGGACTTAATGCTAGAAAAAGATGCTAGGATGTTAAGTGAAACACAATTAGAAATAGCCTTGAATCAGAGAGATTTAGCACAGAATGAAATTGTACGCTTAAATCTCTTAATTGAAAAATTGTTTAATGAAAGTGAAGCTATTGAAAATTTGGTAAATAATGGAACCGTGAACAATACATACAATTGGGGTTGGTCGAATGGATATCCTATCGCAATGGATTCCTCACCCCGGTTCAACAAAGACAGACTGTATGTCCCTCCAGACCGAGAATTTCATTTCCCAGTCAATGACAAGACCTTCCCCGAAGATATCAAAACTCACTTTGGTAGACTGCACAATTTAATCAATAATTGTGTCATTGAGGAAATTTTGCCTGAGATTTCGGGTCACATATGTGATCAAATTCCTACCAGTAGCACCATTTATACAAATTCTCAAACTTCATTCGTAGTTGATGAATATATTGTTGTTGAGGGCCCCGAGGCTTCAAAAGACTTCCCATCTCTGTCTTCAGACCACAGTGTCTCATACTGTAGTCAAATGTCCCACAAATGTCCCACCGAAGTCCCATCTAAGACTTACTCAGCGGTAGTCAAGTCATCCCTACCGCAGTCATCGGTTCAAGGAACTGTAACCCTTCAGCTAATATTTCATGAATTACCCATAGAAAATTTTGAAGTAGGTCAATGCTCTCAAATCCCAGAATCTTCAATTTCTGATGATTCAAGCCCACGTTTTCAAAATCATTCTAAAAAATCCAGGAAACCGCAGTTGAACAACAATGACTGCGGTTCACCAAAATCTCTGGCAAAAAAGTCTTTCAAAGAGGAAATTAGATCTCGAGACAAAAACGGACAAACCTTTTCAAAAAAACAAGAAGCATGTCAGATCTCCAAAATCCAAGAGTCTAGAAAAATTTGTTTTCTCACACTATTTTTCAAAAAACTCTTCCATCAAGAAAACAAACAAAAACGAAAGTCCAGTTTCAAAAGTCATTCCTACTCCTTCTGACACAACCCAAAAGGGTGTTCAGTCTTTTCGAAACAATGTTTTTCAGGTCTATTCCTTAAATGATCCTAAATGGAAATGTATTTTACCCACTCCAACACTTTTAAAGTCACGTCAAAATTTCAACAAACGAAAGGGTATCTTACCAAATCCACCTAAGGGGACACAAAGATTTACACGTGCTAAACCTCGTTCAAAACAAACTTTTTAGAAACCATATAACAATCATGTCAGGAATTACCCATCTCGGACCTGTAACAAGTCCAATTCATCCTATAAACCGCATACCAAGCATAGTGTCAGATCAAATGACAAAATCTCTTGTTGTAAATGTCAGTGTAGTTGTTAAAAGGTTTTATCTCATGTCAAATCGAATTAGAGTAAGAAACCTCGTATTTTTTTGAAAACTCACATCACTCCAAATCTGAATAAACACCCAGGACTAGGATTAAAAGATGACAAGAGACCCGTCCCTGCATCCTTCAGAAATTCACCAATTGCCCCAGGCTCCAAACTAGTTTGGATGCCTAAACTAACCGTGTAACTGTCAGGATTTGTGCAAGGAGGAACAAGAAGAAGAATGGTTAATTGACAGTGCCTGCTCCTTTTACATGACCGGAAGGTTAGACTACCTTCGGGATTTCAGGCCTATTTGCAATGGTGGAAATGTCACGTTTGGTAACAATGCAAATGGTGTCATCCGAGGTTACGGTGTTCTCACTACGGGGAACTTTTCCATTCAGAAGGTTGCTTATGTAGAAAGCCTTAAACACAATCTCATCAATGTTGGCCAACTATGTAAAGCAGGACATAGAGTTGAGTTTGATGATCAGTTTTGCTACATGATGACAAGTGATAGGAAAGCATGCCTAATCAAATCTCGATCCGAACGTACCATGTACCCTTTGGATGTCTCTCTAATCATTGGAAGACCGCAGTTGTGTTTCCTGTCCAAAGCTGTATCCGAAGTCAGCTGGCTATGACACTGCAAGCTAGCTCATCTCAACTTCCGGTACATCAACAATTTAGTCACTGGAGAACTAGTCCGCGGTCTCCCTATTCTTAAATTCAGCAACGATACTCTCTGTCCAGCTTGTGAATGTGGTAAACAGGTCAAAGCAAGTCACCCTCTGATAATGGACTCTTCTATTTCTGAACCACTGGAGTTATTGCACATTGATCTTTACGGTCCTTCAACCGTAGCCAGTCTCCACCACAAGAAGTACATACTGGTTATTGTTGATCACTTCACTCGCTTCACTTGGGTATTCTTTCTCTGACTCAAATCAGAAACACCGCAGATTCTAATAAACTTCATCAAGGAAATCGAACTTCAGATCAAGCTTCCAGTTAGACGCATCCGCAGTGATAATGGAAACGAGTTAACTAATCATCTTCTCAACAGTTTCTTGGTGTCCAAGGGCATTTCTCACAACTTCTCAGCACCCTACACATCGCAAAAAAATGGCATAGTAGAAAGAAGGAACCACACACTAGTAGAAGCAGCCAGATCCATGCTTAACTTCGCCCACCTTCCTCTCTACTTCTGGGCTGAAGCTGTAGCAACCGCATGCTTTGTCCAAAACCGAAGCATTGTGTGCAAACACCTCAATAAAACACCATATGAGGGCCTTAACAACCGCAAGCCAAATGTTCGCTTCTTTCATATTTTTGGGTATAGATGCTTCGTGATCAACAACAGAGACCAGCTCAACAAGTTTGCACCTAAGTCTGATGAAGGCATCTTCCTTGGTTATTCCACTAACAAGGTTGATTATCGAGTGCTGATTAGGCGTATAAGGCTGATCATTGAAAGCTTCGATGTGAAATTCGATGATTCTCACATCCGTGACACCCCTCCATCCACTGAAACCACCGCAATCATGGAATGTGACATTCCTGCTTCTTCCGGTCCTTTAAATCTAGTTGAAGTAAATTATGACGATCTTTTCGACCCTGTTGAAACGGCGAAACTATCTGAAGTGCTTGTGTCTCCCGCAGCTCAACAATAACACGCTGATGTTTCTGGACCATCTCTATCTGAAGTAGTATCTCTCAGTACTTCCACCTCTCCGGTTGAGGGGGAAAGCTCTACTCCGGATCTAGCCGCAACCATCGAGGTTCCAGTACTTGATGTTGTTCAGATTCCTGCCCGCAGAGAAACATTACCATCAAATGTATCTTCGGATTCGGATGATGAACTTATAGAAAACATTGACACTAGAACCGATCCAAGGATTGTCGCTCTCCCATCCGTAGTCCAGGGGGAACCTTCTCAGGTTCCAGAGGAACTACCATTCGCAATCCAGGGGGAACCTCTCCCAACTACTCAAGAAAACTCGATTCTCGTTCCTATAAATCAAGATGACTCAGCAGGATGTTCTCAAGTCCATGGGGAACTGCCATCTCCAACCACACTCTCCTGATATTCAAGATATCCCCTCTACCGCAGCTGATGATCATCTACAACCCCGTCTACACGTATGGTCGAAGGATCACCCACCAGGCCAAATTATTGGCAACCCATCCGCAGGTATCCAAACTCGATCTGCCAAAGATTTGTCTGATCATTGTCGCTTTGCAGCATTTATGTCCTCAGTAGAACCCAGAACGATCAAAGAAGCATTGCTTGAACCGGACTGGATAGTTGCAAAGCAAGAAGAGCTTGAAGAATTTCAAAGAAACAAAGTTTGGCAGCTCGTTCCAAAGCCACGAGGTCACTCCATTGTTGGCACTAGATGGGTGCTCAAAAACAAGCTGGATGAATCTAGTGTGATAGTCAGAAACAAAGCAAAGCTTGTTGCCAAGGGCTATAGTCAACTTGAAGGCATTGACTACGATGAAACGTGTGCTCCGGTAGCACGCATGGAAGCCATCCGAATCTTCCTAGCATACGCATCCCACAAGAATGTCAAGGTACACCAAATGGACGTTAAGAGTGCTTTTCTTAATGGGGACTTAAAAGAAGAGGTTTATCTTCAGCAACCTCTAGGATTTGAAAATGTTGAATTCCCAGACCACTGCTACAAGCTTGAAAAAGCAGTCTACAGTCTAAAGCAAGCTCCAAGAGCATGGTATGAGACTCTTTCTGAATTCATCATCTCATCCGGGTACAAGAGAGGAGTGATTGACCCCACATTATTTAGAAAAGCAAATGGTGACCACCTTATGTTGGTACAAATATATGTGGATGATATCATCTTCGGATCAACTGATCAAGGCATGGTGGATGAATTTGCTAAGCTCATGACCAACAAGTTCAAAATGAGCATGAATAGAGAGATTAATTTCTTTCTAGGTCTTCAAGTGAAACAAGTACCGCAAGGCATATTCATTAATCAAGAGAAATACACCGCTGAACTATTGAAGAAATATTCTATGGACAATTGTTCATCTGCTAAGGTCCCCATGGCCTTCGGTTATAAGATCTCTGCTGATCCCTCAAGCGAATATGTGGATCACAAGACTTATAGAGGCATCATAGGCTCTTTGATGTACCTCACCGCAAACAGACCAGACATTGTATTTGCAACTGGTGTATGTGCAAGGTATCAGGCTGACCCAAAAGTATCTCATATGACTGTAGCCAAAAAGGTACTACGGTACCTGAAAGGAAGCAAATCTCTTAGTATATGGTACCCCACAGGCAATAACTTCAGCCTGCAAGCTTTCACAGATGTGAATCATGCTGGATGCAAACTAGATCAAAAAAGCACTTCAGGTGGATGTCAATTTCTGGGTGAACGTCTCGTCAGCTGGTCTTCATGGAATCAAAGTTGTGTGTCTCTATCTACCATAGAAGCTGAATATGTGGCCGCAGCCAGCTGTTATTCTCAAGTTCTTTGGATGAAAACTCAATTATTGGACTACGGTTATAGAATGTTGCGGATACCAATCTATTTTGACTCTGAAAGTGTTATTGCTATTTCTCACAATCCAATTCAGCACTCCAAGACTAAGCATATTGAACTGTGGTATCACTTCATCAAAGACCACATCTTAAAAGGTAACATTGAACTCATCTTTGTCCCTTCTCATGAAGAGATTGCTGATGTGTTCACAAAAGCACTCGACTCCACAAAGCTTAACACCTTCCTACAAATGTTAGGAATGATGAATCCAGACCCGCAATTCTTTTTGAATTGTTAGCTACCGCGGACCATCCTTGGTCTCCATTGCGGTTCTAATTGAGAGTTACTTATGATAGATAGTTTTGGTACCGCAGTCTAGGTATTGCAACCATATGTCATACTTATCTCTCATGGGTCTTTATTGTCTGTTATTACTAATTCTTGTACAAGTGTTTATCTCTGTTCCTCACTACAGTCTTTCCTTTGCTTATCCGCGATGATGTTCTTAACCGCAATGACGTTCCCAACCTCCAGGAAGTTTCCATCCGCGATCATTGTGATAATTTCTCACTGTTTCCTCAACCCCTGAATCTTTATGTGCTATTTAATGATCCTTCATGATGTAGATCATTAAAGACAAAAAACATTACTTTGAGAAATTGTCACACTCTTCTCTCCCAGAACCTTATGTCAGACCTATTTTAGGGATAATGACAAAAGGAACGTGTTTCCATAAACTCATCCCTAATCTGTCTTTTCCTCTCCCCAACACGTCCCATCCGTTACAACTTCCTCTCCCCTCTTCCCCACAATCACCTGACGTATTGACATGCGTCTGACTTTTCATTAAATGCAAACCCGTTTTAGTAAAACTCCAAATTTTTGTTTACTGAGATTTAATCCCAAATTCAAAGATTCCCCAAATCCAAACGGCGTTTTACCCTACCCTTACCATTTACCTAGGGTTAAACATTTTTCACCCCCCTTTATAAACCCATCTTCTTCCCCAAATTCACTTTACGCTTTCTGAATATCGATCATTCCCTCTCAAAAACCTTCAAGAACTCTGTGTTCTACTTCTTCTCTAAATTCCTTCAAACTTCAACAATGGTGAAATCAGGTGCATCAAAGAAGCAATCCAAGGCTTCAGGCTCAATGAATCCAACTGGTTCAGATTCTCCAACAATCACATCAAGCAATTTCAGAGTAGTGTTTGAAGATCATCCTTCATATAATGCTTCCATCAAGCTTATGATCAAGTTTCTCAAGAACCACCCTCTTTGTTTAGTCCATTCGATGCATTTACAGACGTTGTTCCAGTTTCTACTCTCTTCAAATGTGCTCTTTCTGCTTATGGCCCACTATAAAACCCCCAAGAAGTTGACCTCAACCTCATTAATGATTCTTTGGTCATGTTGTCCAAAGAAAAGTTCCTCATAGCCATTAACCTTCTGGTTCATCCCTCAATCAAAATCTTCTCACCATCAATGGCTGACGTCACATCTGCACTCTACCAGATGGGGTATCAAAAACCAATTCAAGGGATTGGTGAGTTGAAAAAGAACCAACTGCCTGCGGTATGGTAGTTCGTGTGTCACTTTGTCATCCGCTGTCTATCAGGCAGAACCGGAGGCATCGACAACATGGGTCTCAAGCTTTTGGAGTTGGTATGGAGCATATTCACCGGACATGATGTCAACTACGGACAAATTCTTTGGGATGATTTCCTTCAATACATTCCTAAAGAGAGCCTAAAGGAGAACCCAACCGAGCTCACATTTGCATGGTTATGGTCACTCTGCATCTCAGACTTGCATGCGGATGCTGGAATAGACATGGGCAGTGACATCAACTTCTTCGTCACTAAAGAGATCAAAAGGTATAACCCTTCTTCAAATCAAACTGTTTTTGGACCGATCCGTAGACTACCTACCCATATTCTTTCAACACTTGGTCTTGAGACTGATGATGTCTCAGACCACATTGAGGCTACGAAGGGTATTGTCCCATACCCTTCTACCCCGCCTCTTCCATCCGTAGTTATTAACCCTGAGGGTACCGCAGTCCCCTCTTCTACTACACTATCCAATATTTCTCAAAGAAGAAAGCAGTTGGCATCCAAGAAGAAACAAAGAACACCCAAGAAGGATGCTCCCAAACAAACCGCACCCACCAAGAAACGAAAAACCAAACCAACCACCGTATATAGCAGTGAGTTAGATGAGGATAGGAAACCAATCTCTATCCTCAAGAAAAGGAAAACAACCGATACCACTATCCATATGCATGACCGGACCGATGCTGAAGCCTCTCAAAAGGCTCCAGTAGTCATTGGGGTAGCCGCAAACCCATTCAACACCACTATCATGTTCCAGTCAGACTCAGAAAGTGAGTCTGATTCTCAACTACGTGGAGACTCCCCCCAGTTCACTCCCAAGAGGATGACATTGGTTCACGCCCTAAGATCTCCAGGGCTTCCCTTACTGCATTTCTTTTTCTCCCGAGGACTTACGCTCCATCCTTTCGAACGTCACACAAACACTTCAAACACCTTCCCACCCGCAGGGCACTTCTTTCGCTCATGCCAGAACCGAGCCGAGGCTAGACTTGACCATGGGTCAAGGAGACCGAGGAAGCTCAGGAAATCCTACTATGCTTACATATTTTACAGGTATTTTAGGCATGGTAAGCATAAACGTGCAAGGATCCGTGGACCCGAAGGAAACTTCGGTGCGTTTTGAAGGATTTGACGGTGATGCATCCAATGACTCTTGGTTACAGTACAATCCGGTAACCGAGTCACATAAAAACAAGTATGCTACTTTCAAAAGAGAATTTCAAGCCCGCAAGGAACCACATGCTAAGCAACAACAACAAAAGGAGCAGGAAATCCAGTACGTGGCCAAGTATTGGGCAAATGCTATCAGCAATGCCAATACCATAGCCACCATTCTCAAAGTTCAAAACTGGATGGATGAGATGGTTGAAACAGTCTTAAAGGCTCAAGCTTCAGGTATAGCCGTAGGTACCTCCAAAGTCCCTCCTACTTCAACTCCCCCTCCATTTCGCACTCCTACAGTCAATCCATCACAAGAGGAAGGATCCGCAATCGAACTCAGTTCAGCTCTCATATTCGATTTTGATGATGAAGACATCCAAGAAGACAACAAGCCAAACCCTTCAGATGATGACTTAATGATGTTTGATGAAGAAGAGGAGTCCAACGGTTCTCATCATTCTACTTCCAAGCCTCAAGAGAAGAAGAAAAAGAAGAAGAATGTTGTCACCTGGAAGGAGTTCATGAGCCTTCAAGCCAAAGTTGATCAGATTCTGGCTGCGGTCACGCTTACTCAACCGCAACCTGAAGACTCTCCAGGACCGCAGTCACTGATTGAAAGAATAGAACGTCTAGAAACAAGGGAACGCATGGCTGCATAGTGAATCTCTCTAAAAGTAGAAATGGGGATCCGGTCCCTTGGCAACAACCGAAAGGCTGACCACAAAAAATTCATGGCTGCAGCAGAACGCCTCATCACAGAGGTAACCGCAATCAAAACGGATCTCCAGGCAGCCATCGCGGATCAAGCTTCTTAGTCTCAGAAATTGATAGATGAGACTCATACTGCTTATGAGTCCACTATCTCTGTTCTTCATGCCACCATCAACAGACTGCAGAAATCCTTGTCCTCTAACTTCCACGGTCCAGAGATCCTCTAACTCACAAAGGAAATCCACAAACTACTCTTCAGCTCCTCTACTCCTAACATTTCCCAACTGGCAGAAGCCCTCAAAGCTCAATTCCAAGAAGTCTGTGCCAAAGTTGACGGACTTAAGCAATGGCTTGAGGAAGCACCTACGTTTCATTCCTCAAGAGGGGGAAGTGAAGAAGAAGAAGAAGAAGAAGTCCATCACTCTGATACTTCCATTCATCAGAGTCCCCCCATCATCACATAAAAAATCCCCACTCCTTCACCATCCCATCAAACTCCACCACATACGAATCCACTGAGGGAAGTCTCTCCTAAAAAGCCAGAGACTCCTCCGGACTTCAAGAACTTGGCTGAATACATGTCTTCTCTAAGCACCACAGACTCTCCTACCACCGTCCAAAGAAAGCATGATTGGAAAGCAGCCAAGTTGGAAGTATTAATTTGGTGGGAATGCGGATTCGACACTATGGTAGACGAATCATTGATTAATTCATGGGTCAATCCGCACCGCCGCTTGCTAGATGAAGATTACAGACCGCATCTTACATACGATGAACCTCCATCAGACGGGTACTAGGATATACCAATTTCTCCAAATGCCAAGTACTTCACTGTATTTGAGCAGTTTGACCGGAGCCTTCCAGATCACAAAAGACTACCTATGGAGTTTGAGAGACTTAGCCAATTTTATGCTAAGCATACCTCTCCTATTGAACACATATGGTCCAATGATAAACCATCCGCGGTGAAGAACTACAAGATCCAAAAATTCATGAAGGCTGACTTCATCCAGTACACCCTCACCACAAGGGAGCATGACTACATCCGCACCCAAGCAGATTTTCCTTGTATGAATCCGGAAGAAATCTTCCTCATTGTCAGGGTATTCCAAAACAAGTCAGAAAAGCACCCTAAAATGTAGATAGCGCTTGAAAAAGACAACTCTTTTCTGAGGGATACGGTCTGTGACTTTCCCAAGATAGATGCGGATATCTACCCCCACCATCCTCAAGAAATTTGATCTCCCACCTCTTGAACCTGTGCCAATGCCTACCGAAGGCTTAAAAGAAAGATCTCTAGGCGCAACGAACTTTCCTGATCTTGGAGTCATATTTAAAAGAAAGAATAACAATGTCAAATATTTCATTCCTATGACTTCCATGCACCGCCTGACCAAGAAACAACTTGACATCTGCCAGACCGCAGTTGAAAAATCGAAGCATACTACCGCAGAAATCAAGTTCGAGATCACAAGAAGAATCACATGGCTGGAAAACGTCAGGAAATTTTGGTGGATTCTGATCAAGTTCCTCAAACTTGATAGCTGAACCAAAGTTAATGAGGTCACTTAGGGGGAAATTGTTGAATCATGAAAGTGACCCTCTTGAACTTCAATTACCGCAACTGCTACCGCATCCAAACTAGCTACCACAACCTCTTCAGCAATCGCAGTCAGTCTCTTCATCAACAACCACAATCAGAGTCTTTTGCTATCGAAGTCATCATAGCTAGATTACTTTACTTGTCTTATTGTAATTCACTCTATTGTCTAGTATGCCTTGCATGTCTACCATAGAGTTGCAATCTAGTGTTCTTCATGAGTCTCTATAAATAAGAGCTCATTTTATTGTATCAAACAGATAACTTATGATCTATTTCTGAATACATTACTTCAAAGTTATCTTCTCTCTACTCTTCACTTCTTACTCTCAATTATTACTGAAACATATCTGATTATAACCTCTCTCCGGAGCAAGTCCTTGAGACTTAATCAGTAAGTTTGATCTTCCTTATTAACTTGGTTTGAATGCATTCCTTGTTATGAATCAAGTTATGTGTATACTTGATATAACAATTGTTGTCATTTACATTTCTTTACTTTCCGCATCTAACTCACTAACCTCTAACTATTAATATTATTGTTGAGCTAACAGATCCTTCAAGATTAACTATTATGCTATTTACTTGTTCTAATCTTTGTTTAAGTGTGTCTCCAAGTTTTTCTCTCAACAACTTTCACCAAGAACACAAAGAACACATACTAATTCTTGGACCGTGAACACCTCCTTCAAGCTTCAAAACGTAAGTATCTTTCTATGTACTAGTTATCCTATAGAAGCTCTTAACATACACCCTTGAAAACAACCATTTCCCAATAACTATAGGAATTTACGGCCATGACCATCTCCCTTGGCTGTAAACCCTCCTCAAGATCTTCATTGGCCATGAACATCTTTAACTGTAAACATTTTGGCGGTAAACACCATGGTTGTGAACCCCTTTGTGTGGCCGTAAACCCCCCTTAAGGCAATAATATGTGATTGTAACACTTCAATCCAAGTGTTTCCTAGTCCTTAAGGTGGTTCCCTATCATGATTAGGTATTATATACACTAATTATATACATATATGTGTCATTATATGCCTTATAGGATCCATTTGTGCTCGAGACTTCACTTAGCACTTAACATCCTACAATCGATCTTCATTCGAATCACTCACTACAAGTGAGTTCATACCCCTTAATCTACCTTTTAAATGATTTTAAATGCTTTTATGGGGGGGGGGAATACAAGTTGATAACATTATAGTTGTTATATCAATCACATGTGATTAATGACTATCAAACTAGTGGATTTTCTTATACATCAAATTGTTTTATCAAGCAAACTCTTCAAAACATTTTATAAACTGACATTACGTCATCTGTTACCATTCAAATGGTTAAAACTCTTTATTAAACTCTTTTAAACTTATTTATATTGTCAAAATCATGTCTATATAGATATAGTTATATAAGTAAGATTGAAAGGACTTAGGACTGATAACTCACTTTATTTCCTATTCCTTGTTTGGTTATGGACTTAGGGTATCCGGTTATTTGTCCGAGTGTGGTTTGAATCTTAGTTATATTTTATGTATATATGTATAGATATAAAAGTTCTTACATCAGTTCAGCACCTTTGGGTAGCAAAGGTGTATAAATATACTCAGTCATTCAAACAACATTACTAGTAAACTATAATAGGTATAGTTTAGGGAATTACTACTCACTATTTCTAGTAAAATGAAACATACAAGAGTCAGTTCATTCATGAGTCAATACAAACTTACTATTATGAGAAACAGAAAGAACATACTATGATGAGAAACTAAGAGAACATACACTACACTATACAAAGAGAACATACAATACACTAGAACAGAGAGAACACTATACAAACACTAGAATACTATAACATTAATGTGAGCCACTACTTCATGGCATGACAATCTACTGCTATGTCACGTTTTATAAACAGAGTATCCTGGAGGGAGAGCGTGAATTGGTGTATAGATCTATACGGGATTGACTATCCTACACCTTGTTGCTAGCTACAGTGGGACCTGCAGGTTTATGTGTGACTAATGTCATACCATTTCGATGCCTTAGAGCGTTGTGTTTTATCTAGTCAATCAAGCATGGTTACAACTATATCACATTTTACCTTAATTAAAACAATTGTTTTAAGGTAGTTAGTACAACGGTAGTTGCTATATACAAAATAGTACAAGTACATCTTTATTATTTTCCCATTACATTCAAATTTTGATCTTCTCACATAAACAATAATGTAAACTATATTTTTGGTAATGATAGTCTATCTTTGGGAAAATTACACACTTTTACAAACAAACAACTTACAGAACATTCGGGCCTTGGTAGAAGGCTACTTTGTAGTAGAAAATATAGGATTTTCTAGGAGATACAAACATTTACTACAAACACTTACAAACATTTACTACAAACATTTACAAACACTTTCATACAATCAATGGCACTATAATACTTATGAACTCATCAGCTTTAATGCTGATGTACTCTTTCAAAATAACTTGTATTCTCCGGTCACCAGTAGACAGGTACCGATGACCAGGTATTGAGAAGACGGAGCATTCAAGACTCGTCTTTATTTTGATATTAGAATTATATTATTAATGCAATGGATGATGTTGTTGCTTGTTTACTATTATGCATTGTTGTGATACTGTACATGACGTCCTCCGTCCCAGAACATTTTCCGCCTTTCCGGTTTTGGGGTGTGACAGTTCCCAAGCAATTTTTTCTGCGATACAATATAATCAATATATTACAATTCTTTTTTAACAATACAAAATTCAAGTTATGTAAAACTTATAAAAAATAATTCTTAATCATACCACAAGAATTGGTTTCCTTCCATATATATCTTCAATAGTACCATTTCGGTTGACATGGTATATAATGTAGTACGTTGGTACCCTTAGATCAAAGCATATCAAATAATATTTACTTTTATCAACTACTGGAAAGAAAACCTGGTATAAAACAGATTTATAACAATAAGCTACATTTGTATGTTAGGGTTGTAAGTGATAAAACACAATTATTAATTAAATTACCAGTCCAACATCCTTGAGCTTTCTTGTTTTGGTAGACTTTTAATGTGGAGTTTCAACATCGAATCAAATAATGTTTGGGTTCTATCATATGCAACTGATGCATCCAGTATCTCATCTGCATGTATAGATAAATGAATCAATCAAGACAACATATATTATTATTTACAACTACATTTAAATTGAATACTTACCAAAAAATTCGTGACAAAGAAAACTCTCGCAACTGATCCTACATCCCTTAGTTCCTCCATTCTATTGATTAATGATGTCCGACAGTCAATGATTATCGCATGAATAAACGTGTTGCTTTTAAAATGATATGCGAATCCTTGATGCAACACATGACCACTCCCAATGTTCCATATCTCTTCCCTGTTCAACAATTTTAATCTAATCAATTTCACAACACCACATTTTAAAAGCAAACCACTAATTTATATTATTTCAATTACCCATAATCTCTTTTTGATGCAAAAACTGAATTGTATAACGCCATCTCATCCTTCTTCACCTTGTCACCCGTTCTAACAATCCTTTCAACAAATGGTGATTTTCCATATACAAGTAACTTTTGCCCTCTTTTCCCCCTTTTTCCATTGTCGTCATCTTCCTCACCTACTTCAACTGTTTCCAAGATTTCTTTTCCTCTTTTTTTTTTCTTTTTTATAACTGTCCAACACAACATCATCTGTCATTTTAATTGTTGTTGCCAACACTTCAGGATGCTCCAAGAATTATGAGTAGGTTAGATGGTCTGTATTATCTACCATTTCCACATTAGGTGTACTGAAACCTCCACCATCATCCTTTTATCCCCATGAACTACTAATCCTCTAACTAGAGAGAATCCATCTTCATTACCACCATCTGCCTCTCCTTTGTTACTATCACCATCAAAACCATGTTCATTATATTTCATTCCTCCAGTCTCTGCATTCTTCACTTCGTTGAACAATTCTTTATTTTTTTTTCGTACCACTCCTTCAACAGTAAGTTATCTGGGAATTTCTCATTTCCACCTTTCAGAGCCTTTTCAATATTCTTCTTTTCGGATAAGATTATTCCATAGCTATGCTCGATAACAGCCACGTATGCCTGTAAAGGGTATATCAACATATGATTACTAAAATTATGACATAATTAATGTTCCACATACCTACTACTTCACTAACTTTAAGCATTAAAGAGTACAATTTAACACTACTTTCCAGGAAATTCTAATAGAATTTATGTCTTACCTCCTCATCCCCATAGTCTCTCATCAGCCCATCCAACATTTCATCTTCATCAATCATATCATCATCAACATCAATATCTTCAAATTTTTCTTGTAGCTGCCTACCAAACCCCCCAACACTAATCTCCAACTTCTCTATTTTTTCAAGGAGAGGACCCGTAAGATTTCTGACAAACGATAACCTTTTCACTATCTTCAAACCTGAGAGCTTCATGTTATACACATACACCAGCTACATAAAAAAATTACATTAATTAGTTCAATGTACATATTCCATTGTAAATTAAAGTAAATGTCTAATTGAGACAACAAGATTACCGTCAAAATGAGTATAGGTTCGCTGTAATAGCATGTCTTATCATCCCTTCTCCACAACTATTTTCTGTTGGCCAAACAATCTAGAATATACTTAGGGAAAATGTCACTGTAGCCCCATTAACTTACAAGTTTTGGTTTAAAAGTTCCCTTATTTTATTTTTTGGCTTTAGAAGGGCATAAACTAACATTTAACTGGCTAATTAGGCCATTTTTTATAAAGTGAAGGGGTCACCCGGTGACCCCAATCCCAATCAGCATTATTTCTCAGACATGTCATTAAAAGAAAGCCAGGTCATTAAACTAAATCATATGCCACGTGTTAGTGTATCAATAAATGACACCAACCCTTCCTCTCCAAGTAATTTTCGTTTTTAATCGGTTTCATCTACCAATATCTTCTTTTTCTTCTACTGTTCATCCAAAAATCAAACCTGGTTTTTTTCTATGGCCGTCTACATGAAGATAGATCTTCATTTTGTTGGTTTGTTTACGAGGTATCCAGTGATTAGTTACTCAGATGGAGTGGAGCAAAGGTTTGAGGATGTGGATTTTTCTGGAATGGACAAGAACGAATTTCTAGTGTTCATTCAGAGATTCGCAAATGAGACATGTGTTGATGTGTACTTTTGCATGCCCGATATCGAGTTCCCTAAAGGACTGAGGATAATAGCAACTGAGAAACACTACCAGGAGTTTATCGAAGTAGGGTATGATTCTGTTTGTGTAATTTCTGTGTACATGGATCATGTTGGTGTTCATGTTCATCAATGGATTGTTGATGAGATGGCTGAAGTATGCACCCCCGAGGACAAGTTTTCTGGTGTAGGTGAAGTAGTAGAAGAGTTGCATATTGAGACAGAAGGAGGCATTGACCTAGATGAAGTACAAGTGCAAGGGATTTGGACGACAACATTGAAGATGGAGATTGCATCCCCATGAACAAGACCTTGAATGATGAATTTTTGAACAAGCTCTGCCCCAAGGAGCAACCAACTCCAGACACTCCACCTCAAGAGGATCCATCTCATGAAGATCCATTTGATCAGATGGATGAACACAACCCAATTCATGAGGAGGTAACAACTTTTAATGAAAATGTTCATTGGAAAAAACAAAAACCTGTGTTAGGAATGAGATTTGAAAATCCTAAACAATTAAAACATATGTTGTGTAATTATGCTGTTGCTAAAGGATATCAATTGTGCTACAAAAAAAATGATAGTAGGAGGCTTTTGGTTAAATGTTGTTCAGGGCAATGCAAGTTTAGATTGTGGGCTTCATGGATGAGTGAGGAAAATTCATTTCAGATTAAGTCTCTTATAGATGACCATAATTGTGCTAGAAATTTTAAGATGGGGTCAATTGTAAGCTATGCACGGATTGGTAGCCATTTCACATCTAAATTTTTACAAAAACAAAAAATGAGTGTTAGGCTAGTAAAGGAAGAAGTAAAACAAAAATTTGGAATTGATGTGAGTATGGGACAGTGTAGAAGAGCAAAGAAATATGCAATTGAACTTATTGAAGGTACACTAGTTGAGCATTATGCCAAGCTTTGGTCATATGGAGAAGAGATAAGAAGATCCAATCCAGGATCAACTGTCAAATTGGATGTCAACAGTATGCCTGATGGGAAGACATATTTTAGAAAGTTTTACATATGCTTTGAGGGGCTGAAACAAGGTTGGAAAGGAAGTTGTAGAAGAGTAATAAACATGGATGGTTGTTTCTTAAAGGGATTATGTAGTGGAGAATTGATATGTGCCATAGGAAGAGATGCTAACAATCATATTTTCCCAATAGCATGGACAATCATATCTTAACATGTGAATTTAAATTGTATAGGGCTATTGGAGGCTGTGAAGGAAGTAATGCCTAATGCTGAACATAGACAGTGTGCAAGGCATATTGTTGCCAACTTTATGAAAAGGTTAAGTGGTGTGCATTATGAGAGGATGTTTTGGAAAGCTTGCAAAGCATCAACTGAACCTTTATTCAATACAGCAATGAAGGAAATACAAGTACTAAATCCTGCAGCATTTGACTACCTTATGGAAAAGAACCCAAAATCATGGAGTAGAGCTTTCTTTAGAGAGGGGAAGGATGTGTGATGCAGTTGAAAAATGGATTATCTGAAAGCTTCAACAATGTCATTAGGGATGCAAGGAAAAAACCAATAATCACAATGTTAGAAGAAATTAGGTTATATGTTATGGAGAGGCAATTCAATCTCACCATCAAAGGTTGTTCATGGCCTGATTTGAAACCATGCCCAGCCATTACAATCCTATTGAATCAGTTGAAAAGAGCTCAAAGGTTTTTTCTTTTCTTATAATACTTTATTTAGTTTTTCCACTATACACCCTAACTTTTATACCATTGCATCAGGTATTGGCAGGTTTTACCTACTGGTTTAAAACAGTTTGAAACAAGGAATTTGACAGAGTCTTACATTGTGGATGTAGATAGGAGAACTTGTTCATGTAGAGTGTGGCAACTAAATGGGTGTGGATGTGTGCATTTAGTTGCAACAATCTCATACCTTAACAGTGATGTTGGTAATTATGTGGATCCAATGTACTATGGAGCAATTTATAAGAACACCTACAAGTATCCTATGCGTAGGATGAATGGTAGCAACATGTGGCCACCTACTGAATTCATTCCACCTTTGCCACCATTGAAAAGAAAAATGCCAGGTAGACCTAAAGTTAATAGAAGAAAAGATTCAAGTGAAAGGGGTGCTAGACATACTGTGTCAAAGGTTGGGAAAAAGATTATGTGTAGTGTATGCAAACAAGCAGGACATAACAAGGTTACATGTTCTAAATCTGAAAAGCCAACAAAACTAGAGGTAAGGAAAAGGAAGAGATCAGATGTTATTGATGGGGAGGGAAGCAGTGCTAAGAAGGCAAAAGGTATGACAGAGGAGGAAGGAGGGAGGGGTAATAAGGGCATTAATGGAAAAGTTGGGGAAGGAAGCAGTGGTAAGAAGGAAAATGATGTTATAGATGATAAAGGGGGAGGGGTAAAAAGGGCAGTAATGGAAAAGTTAGGGAAGGAAGCAGTGGTAAGAAGGCAAATGATGTTATAGATGATAAAGGGGCGATGGGTAAAAAGGGCAGTAATGGAAAAGTTGGGGAAGGAACCAATGGTAGGAAGACAAGAAAGAAGTCGGAAAGAATTTTGAAGAAAAAACTTGGTACACGGGTTAAGGGTAACAATGGGGAAGGAAACACTATTGACAAGCCAATGGAACTAGAATAGGTTAAGTGTGGTCAATGTCGTTATGTAGTCAATGTGTTTATGACAATTGATTTCGGGTTAAGTGTTTTAATTTGATGTTTTCTACTCACTTTGGTCATGCTAAACAATGTTGGATTAAGTGTTTCGATTTTATGTTATGTACTCACTGTGGTGTTATGTAGTCACTTTGCTTATGCTAAACAATGTTGGATTAAGTGTTTCGATTTTATGTTATGTACTATTTAAATTACTATGTTATGAACTCACTGTGGTGTTATGTATGCAAAAGGTTTCAATGTCCTAATGATGGTGTGTTGTGTTTATGGACGTGCATGGTATTGGGGTCCATTATTTACATTAGTGTTGGATATATATGGTCCCATTTACTATAGGTGAACATGGCATTGATGTCTATTATTGACATTAGTAATTGAAATTCATTACAAGGATAATGTAAATAACCATAACAATTTCCCTGACAAGGACATAAAAAACTGCTACATACGAATTACAACTTGTACACAATTATGCCAAAGAAAATAATCCAACTTAGAACTTAAGACATCTTCAGTTTCAAAATCTTTGATTCAAGCTTCTTTTTTGACCTAGCCAATCCTGCAATCATAACTGCTTCAGCACTCATATTCTTAGTGTCTACTTCTTCTACCCAACAAATAAAACCATTACGAGGTCCCTAACAAAATCAATTTAGAAGTTAGAAGTTTAGAATGCAAAGATAAAAACAAATAAATTAGGGATATAGTGTCCTCATAAAGAAAGTCAAACAAACCTTAGTGGGGCATGCATAGAATGGTCCTCCAGGGTTTGATGGAGTGGAAGACATTCTGATTATGGCCAAACATCCACATGAGCATTTCACCATTTTTGCTTCGTTATTTCCGAGAGCTGCTAACTTCAAAATGAAAACAAGAAGATGTACAAAGAAATGGGATATACTGCCAAGTAAAGGAGGTAAAGTACTTATAAAGAGCAAATGACGAAAATATCCCAGCCGAGTAAGGAAGTAGGTTCTTAAAAATTGTAAATTCCGAAAATACCCCTTGACGAAATTACCCCAATGTTTGACCTCATTAACATCTGTCACAGTTGGTGTACCAACAACAATTAATTTTCATTAATTAAGCCAACCAAGTGTCCAAATCGTTAGTCTTAATCAAGAACATTGATCCCAACAAATCAAAACGCATTCAAGGTGTTTACATTTCATCAAGATAATATCAAAATGCCTGTTACATGTTCCCAGGACTTCAAAAAACATCCGTAAACAACCACCACTAGATTACCACATACATCATAGACGATTACCACAAACACAAACGAACACACACAATCCTAATAACATATATTACAATAAAAACCTTAAACATAATAGACGATTAAGACGAACACTAGATTATCATACCACTACTATTCACCTCCTTGAGAATCACTTGCTGACTATCAAGTGAATGATGAAAATCATTAGCAGGAGCATCACCACGACAAGACCCACAACCAACAATGCAATAGCTTTAATATGCTTATCAACCTTCTCGAACCTTTGCTGCATGTTCAGGACATCAACCCTGGAATGAAGGTAATCGCGACCCATCTCCTCCTTCATGCGCTCCACCTCACCTTTTTGCTCGGCTATTTTATCACCACAGTCGCAGAAAATCGTGTGCAAATCGTTCAAGTATAGCCCGTCTCTTGAGCTAATCCAGTTGTTAGAGTTTATAGTATCTGGTGATGGTGGTGGGGTAGGCTCCATGGAAGACAGTGAAAGGGAACATGAGTATTCTATTCGTTTTTCGGGTTGTGTTTGGCCGGAAGTGGTAACAAAGTGTTAGGGTTTTGTCCAAGAGACCATCCATTTATATAGTAGGGGACCACCTCACCCTTAATGCCCAAGTAAGTGAACTCGGTGGTGAGTCGATGACGTGTAAACCGACTCGTCTGAGTTGACTCAGTAGGTTACTTGGATGATGACATGGCAAGCAAACCGGTTGAATTGGGTCATAATCCCAAATTAGCCGGTTAAATGTTAGTTTATGCCCTTCTAAAGCCAAAAAATAAAATAAGGGACCTTTTAAACCAAAACTTGTAAGTTAGTGGGGCTACAGTGACATTTTCCCATATACTTACACCAATCAATTCTAGAGAAGTCTTTTACCAAGACCAACTTATTAACAACATTTATTTGATTGGTACCACTCAAAGTTGATTCCACAAATGTGTTAATGAAAAGGGTAAGGAAATTCAGCCTAAACATAAGATTGTCTTGCTTTGTGTTTTTGATCCTTTGTAGGTATTCTTCACCATTAAACCCTTTTTTCTCATATTGATTTTTCCATTCTTGCAGAACCTCATTATCTTTCTTACAACTACTCATGTTCAAGAAGTCTTCCCCTACATTTGGTAACCCCAACATGTCATGCGCTGTGTCTTTTGTAATTTTTATCACCATATTCTCCAGAACTAGGCGGTTACTCTCTGGATCATAATGATCTAAGAGATAGTAGTTATGTAACCCCGGAGTAGTGTTCATGTCAATATTCAGAAGTGAACCAAAACCCATAGACACAATCACATTTTTCTGTGCGGGGGACATTACTTTCACAGCTGCACTAACCTTCCAGGAGTCATCCTAGTTGCAAGTCTTCTATAACCTTCTGGATGGTCCTTGCTTACTTTTCTAACCTTCCCCTCCATCGTTTTGATTTTAACATTCTTATGTTCTATTTTTCCATTCTTTCTCTTTGGAGATTTCTTTGAATGTGCATCATTCACTACCTTTTTTCTTTTTACAACATTTTCCTTATCTTCCATATCCATACCAATTTCTACCTTTTCATTGTCTCTCTTTGACCCACTCATACTCTCCATAAGTAATTCATTTAAACTTCTTGGTTTTTTCCCTTCAGCACTTGCTTCAACCGATTTCTTATTATCTTTAATAGGTGTCGTTCTCGCATAACATTTCCTTTTCATCCTTCCTACACTTGTGCTATCAATAGGTATTGTCTCTTGTTTATCTTTGTTATCAGCTGTTGAATCACACAAAAATAATTACTTATTGTCTACTCTTTTGCATTACACACACATTATTTAATAAGCCAATAACACTAATTTAAAAATAAGTTCGAATTTAATAATTAAGTTTGTTATAATATTTAAATTAAAACCATTTATCATAGAATTATATTGTATACAATTACAAGTTCTACTAGAACTTGAATACAATACATAATTTTACACTAGCCATACCATAATTATATACTATAAATCAGTAATTAGAAGCACTTATGATCTTACCTAATTTTCTAGATTCTACATTTTTCTTTCCATGTTCTGATCTTGAAGTCTTTTTTCTGTGCTTCTTTGTTTTGCTTGATCCAACAATATTTATATGAATTGGTTCACTTCCTACACCTTCTGCTTCATCAAGTAACAAAAGATACATTTTGGCTATCAACATGTTCTAAAATTATTGTTATTATATTTCATGAACCAAAAAAAGAAAACTACCTGTAGGTTGAGAAATGATATTCTCTTTCATGGGTGTTGATCTGGTACGATCGTTCCTTCTCAAATTTGTTTGGCTTGTAGTATCAACATTAATTGGCCCCGACTTAGGTTCTGCAATAACTAATGAATCAAATGATTACAGTTCATTAATAATATTTTTCAAAATCACCAGCAATACTTCAATCTCTATAACCGCTATCTATACCATTTATGTTTTCATTCTTTAAGAATGCAACACATGTACATACACTGCTTTTGTGAGAATTAAAGGCAAATAGTAAATACAAATAAAGTAAAGCTGCCAAAATCACAATAATAAAAAAATAAACAGTTACTTACAAGCATTTTCCAGATTAACCTGTCATACTTCAATCTCTATAACCGTTATCTATACTTTTTATGTTTCCATTCTTTAAGAATGTAAACACATGTTCATACACCGATTCTTTAAGAATTAAAGTCAAATAGTATATACAGATAAAGTAAACCCTCAAAATCACAGGAATAAAACAACAAATAAAAAATAACTCATAATACAAAAAAAAAAAATACAAAACAAGACAACAATATTATCACATGTAGTCACAGAACATCAAGCACTTACAAGATTTTGGCAAGGTTTAAAAAAACCTACTCAGTATACTAAAAAAAATACAAAAACAAACAACATTATCAGCCCCTAAACTCACACAACAACGACCACATACAAGAATTTAAGTATTGTCATTCTGACATAATGCATTACACATAAACATTGCCATACAACATTGTATTCTAAAAGAATATCATTCATAATACTTCTAAAGTAATCTACAAAATAATTAAAAAAACAAAAACAAAATCTTTTTACTCTTCCAAAACACAAAACAAAAACAACAATCACATACATGTAACGACCTTTCTCATGAACTTCGATTAATGTATTGATAATTATGGGGATTTGTTCTTTCCAATATTGGGATGCGTTAATGATTTTTTGTGTATATTCTATAATCGAAGTAATTTACTCATTAAATTTGATGTGTTTTAATGTAGTGAAACCTATATCTGTAGTTCATGAGTTTGTTTCTCAGTTGCATATTCCTGAATTCTTGGATAATGTATGTAGATTGAATCATGATCTCAATTTCAACCCTTAAAGTTGTCCAGTTCAGACCGAACCAAACCAGACATGGTTTTTTTCGACTTCCTTTGACCTGACAGATTAGTATGGGGTGGGCCCACTCCGCATTCAACTCTACTCTTTCTTAGTATCTTTCGAGAGGCATTGAAAAGGTTCATTGGTTTTATTTCTCTGTTGGTGTTGGCTCTGAACAATACATGTATGGGTATTGGGCTTTAGTTGTTTAATGAATGTTCTTCACAAGCTAAATTCAAGTATTTGTAATTCCAGATTGCTAATTTCAAATTTTATCTACAATCAGAAGACACAACAAACAGGGGCAACTCATATATAACGGGTTATGATCATGCGTGCTGTATTATATTTTTAATGATTTTATAATATAGAATAACTTATATCTATGCGTAATTCTAGGTAGGAAAATCCTATGCCCCTAATAAGCAAAAGGATAAGAAAAGCCTGGTGACATGCCACCAAATGCTATAGGGTTTGGTCATAGTTCAATTTTAGTCCTTATTACAACATCCTTATTTCGATTTTTCCGTATCACAGCATCATATTTTCAGTTAAAGTAGGATTTTATAAGAAACAAGTTGTCACACCCTGAAACCGATGGCGGAAACGTTCCGGTGCAGAGGACGTCATGTGTAGCATCACAACCAATGAATAACAACAATACTAGCAACACAACCATTACAATGAATACTTAATTAAAAATGTTTAAATCAGTTGAAACTTTGTTTGAATTACATCCAATAGCTTTGCATAGTATAAACATAAAACACTTATTGCTCCAGTTCCTCGAAAATCCAGAAAGTACCTGTCTACTGATTTCCTGAGAATACAAGCAGTTTGAAAGAGTATCAACATAAAACTGGTGAGTTCATAAGCGGTGGTTGGTAGTGAAAATCATTGATGAGTTCATAAAATGGTTGTATAGTTCCAATAAAATCCGATATTTTCTTTAGTGAAAATGTAGTGTTCTCAATTCTGTATAAAACCATGAATGTTTTTCACTGAAAACTGTAGTGATATGCAAAATTATTACTTCATGTGACTAGCTAATGCTAATCAGGATGTAATTGTATTTCGTGCGTGCAACCATTGCATGTTCGTTTCTATTTGAAAACCCTGAAAGTTCTCTAGTTGTAGTGTGTATTAGTTCTATTTAGTGTAAATAAAACTGTTGAAGAGTGTCAAGTTGTAAACTAAAGATGATTTATACGTATTATGAGTCGTATAACCATGCTTGATATGACTAGATACCTTTCCAACGTTCTTCAGGCGTCGAGTTAAATGACATTTGTACATCTCAGGCGTGCCCGTCTAACTGTAGCTAGCAGTCCAGATGTGGGATTGTCAGTCCCGAATAGATCTATTCACAAATCTCACGCTCTCCCTCCAGGAGACTCTGGTTATACAGTGGTAGGATTTATCCTTGTACACCTAAGGGTACAGTAGTGAAGTAGCGCCTCACAGTATTGTACAATCTAGTTTACATGTAGTGTAATAGCGTTCTACCGTAGTGAAAATCCGTATGTATACCGTATATAGTGATAATTACAGTTATGAATACCATGATAAAGTAGTGATGTAAACTGTAAACGGTTTCTGTCTTAGTGCATATGTTTAGTAGTGAAAGTTTCTATACTTGATATGTGTTAGAAAAAACCCAAACTATACCGATTAGAGTTTGCATGTAAAACGTAGCGAATAGCGTGTCCGAAAAAGTTATGCCATTTTAGTGAAAACGTCCCTTATGCTCAGCATAGTATAAAAGGGATTTAAAGTATGAGATTTGCATAAGTTTTATTTATATTCTTGAAAACATTTTTGTTAGCTTGTATTCCCCCCCCCCCCTGAAAACATTAAAATATGGAAAATGTAGGGGTATGAACTCACCGTTGTTGCGTGAACGCGTTGATTGAAATGAAGATCCTCAAGTTGTTGCACGTGACACTTAACGGAATCCGAGACTTGATTGAATCGATGAAAGTGGGTTTTCAGCCAAAAGCACCACTTAAAAGGTGTTTACGGCCGTGAACAAGGCTTTACAGTGAATAGACAGTTTACGGTTTTTGAAGGCTTGGTGAGTTTACGGCTGTAAACTCAAGAACAGGGTTTACGGTCTTTGAAGGCTCGGACCGTAAACTCAAGAACAGTGTTGACGATCTTTGAAGATGGGCCATAAACTCAAGAACAATGGTGCTGATTTCGAAGAGATAAGCGTTTCCAGACGTTCCGAAGTGACTCCTGTTGGATTAGTGTCTAAGTCCATAACTATTTTGGTATGTACTGACCCGATTATGAGCATAGTCCTTTTGGGTTGCCTTCACCATAGCAATATATAGGATGAATTAAGGAGAGAAATGTTTAATTATGATTTATTAATATATTATAAGAATAATATATTAAAGGAGAAATCATATTGTTTAATTAATATTAGTCAAGAATTAATTAAGAATTAATTTTGTGGCTAAAATAGATTAATTAAACTTAGGGGACTGGATTTGTAATTATAAGATAGTTGCAATTGGGCTATGGATTACCTAAATAATATAGGCTGGACGAATTCTATGGGAAGCCCATAAGGAATTTGTCCAAGGGATATAATAAAGGAGTCCATGGGTTGCTTAGGGCTTAAGCAGCCAGATTAGGGTTTCCTAGTTGTAAAATCTAATAGCCTACATGTATATAAAGAGCCCCTATGCCCCAAAAACGTGGATGAGAGTTCCTTTAGGGTTTCTAGACGTTTTGGGCAGCCTCCTCTCTTCTCCTCTTCATCCAAGTTGCTTAGTGGTGTTTGTGACTCCATTAGAGGTGCAACATTTGAGGCACTAAGCTTTCTGAAGCTAAGGATTGATTGTTATTGTTGTATAACAATCAAAGGTAAGATCTAAACCCTATTTTATGTTAATATGATTAATTGTATGCTAGATCTAGGGTTTATAGCTTTGGATATTCAATTGCATGTTCATTAGACAAACTAGATCCAAAAGCTATTAGGGTTTGCAAGTACACCATAGGAATGATGTATTGCTCTAAACCCATCAGTGGTATCAGAGTCAGGGCTGTTTGTTTGATGTATTTGATGCTATTATGGATTATTCTTGCTTAAAAATCGAAGATTATAGGTTCTGGGGGCCGAACTCGCCGAGTCCATGGTGTACTTGACGAGTCCATGTCTGACTCGACGAGTCAACTCGTCAGAAAGTGGTAATTTCGGGATTTTGTGCTCCTTTGGCTGTGGGATAGTTACCAAAACATTTTTTATTAATATAAATCAGATTTTTATGATATTGGATGATTATCTTTGCCAAAATAAAAGATAACTTCATATTAATTAAATAATTATTTCCTTATATGATTAGATTTAATTATTTGAATTATTTGGTGAATTATCTTGCAAGAATCTAGACTAGGTCAAATTAGATAACCACCAATTAATTTTTAATTGCCTTATTTGAATTTTGTGATCTAGAATATTCTTGATGAAGTTTGGAAAAGTTTCAAATTGCACCATTTAGGTTTTATAGTTTAAATTTGAACTTAAAAGTTTTGTTTATGAAATTTAAATAAGTTAAACCCTAATGTTTTGAAATGTTTCAAAACTTGCCCTCAGGTTTTAGAATTTAAAAGTTGATTAAAAGTTTAATTTTGAAATGTTAAATTCTAAAATCCTAGTAATTTGAAAGGCTCAAATAACACCCTTATGGTTTTATTAATTAATTAAAGTGTATAATTAAAGGTGATTTAATAAATCCATAAAGTTTTGGTTTACATTTAATTAAATTAAAAGTATAATTTTCTAAATTAAACCACCTAGTATTTTAAAAGTGTAAAATACACCTTATACTATATACAACATTAAAAGTCTAATATTATATATGTATAACTTAAACTACTAGTCTTACCTTTAGTAGGCCTCATTCACGAAACCGATCTATAAGGGGGGTATAAGGTTATGGCCTATAAAATGGCCGTTTATTGGGTGTCCACTCTCACCCACCGCTTCCTTGATTGGTGGTGGGTTGTTAGCCGAATGGGTAGGATAGGGCAAACCCTCTCCTCATTAAAAGTATAATGAATAATAAAGTAACTAAATGTTTACAAAATTCCCAATCTTAGTTACTTTAGGCAAAAGTGAATTGATGCAATTCCATGAAATTACACTTTGTGCCCTTGCGAAGACGTTACTGGAGCGTGTGTGGTTAACCGACACACTAAATGGTTCTAAGCAAAGGTAGCAAAGGTGACTCATTGTTTTTCATAGTTCGGTGGAGCATGTGTGGTTAACCGACACATCGAATAGGTGACTGTAACATTTGGGGGCATCATGTAAGTTTGCATGGTTATTCACACCCTGTTTTGTGATCCTCGGCATCCCAATCACAAATCGAGGGGCATATCGAGATTTAAACATGCCGTTGAAAACTTATATGAATCTCAAAAGATCTAGGAGTTTTCAATACATTTGAAACTTAAGTTTCCCTTTCGTTTTTCATGGTGGAAATTGGTAAATCGTCATTTACCTACCTTCAAATATTCTGCAACTAGATTACGGCATCCCTCTTCTTGATTGTAGAGTATTGTGTTGGATCCTAGTCTCGATGTTTCATTTGGGTGTCACATCAAGAATTCTAATCAACTTAACTTGAATTTTCTCCCGTTTTGTAGATGTTTGAATCTTACAATGGTCTTCCCAAATCCTTTAGAACAAGCTTTCCAAATGAAGATGACGTTCCGAGATACGATCAAGGAAATGAGAGTCGTGATTCACTTCCTCCACCTACTCCAATTGTTCTCCTTGACCCACAAGTTCAAAGGCTTGAAAAGTTCAAGCTCACTCAAGCCCTTTTGGCAAGTAAACACGAAGATGGGATACCTGTGTGTGCACACGTCTTAGAGATGAAGTCACACATTGATAGATTAAGCATGTTGGGTGTTGAGATTTCAAGTGAGTTGGTTTTTGTATGGGTTCTTCAGTCACTTCCTGAATCATATAGTGAGTTCGTTAGAGAGTACTACATGATGGATCACGACGTGACCCTCATTGATCTCACCTATTTGCTTATAGCTGCTGAATCAGCAATGATTTGGCGTGCTGGTTAAGCAAATTTTTCTAGTGAATCAAACTCCCAAACTTCAATGGACACTGGCAACATTGGAAGTCCAAAAAGAACTAAGTTTGTGATTGTCCGGTGTGCTGTGCCAAAGGAGTCCATTTGCTTTTATTGCCAAGAGAAGGGGCATTGGAGACGAAGCTGCCCTAACTACCTGAGAGATCTAAGAGATGGGAGAGTCAAGATGTATGGCTCTGCTTCAGGTAAAAATCCATTAACTAACTCTTTTAAGTTCCTATTCTAGATTCTTAATACATGATGTGATAAGATTACATTTTGATGTTTTGTAGGATCGAAGAAAAGAGAGGAAACTTAAGGGAAGAAGTGAGCTGAATCTAATTCTGAAGAAATGGATTTCGATCGCACTCCTTGAAGATTAGATTCTTGAGCTACTACTTGGAGTTAGAATAGATTGCTAAGAAATATGTATTAACATAGTTTTCAATTGAATTGCATTGTAAGGACAAAATTTTCCGCAATAAAATAAATTTTGATTTTATATTATTTATTTATCCTTGCAATGGCGTGTATGAGAAATTGATGTTTGAAGGTTTCTGTTATTAGCAATGATGGATTTGATTCTTAATTAGGTTATTTGTGGAAATGTCGAGAATTTACCAAATAGGGAGAGTTTTTCATCGCCCAAGTTTCAATTGGACAGAAACTTGGAATCATACAACTTGGTTGCGTGATGAATGAGAGACTCCATATTTTGGAAATTAGACTAATTCTTTGACAAAGTGTCAAGTGAAGGACTAGGAGATCGAGTACACAAAGTAGTGTGTTGATCAAGTCCACCACAAGAGTAACAAGGATATTCGTCATCATTTACTAAGGTGTAGTAAATATGATTATACTTATGAGATTAAGTGTAATTCTGAGTTGATTGAAAGAGTTTCAATAAATAGCAGAACGAATAAAGAAGAATCAAGTAGGCAGAAAGATAAAAGTTTCTCTATTCTAAGAAGAAGGGGGAGTACCTTTTATTGTGTTTTATGATAAGTCTTAATGATTAAGAACCATATCTCAATTGATCCTCTAAATGAGTCTTAGTACATTTGTATGTCTAAGAAGAGGAATCAAGAATTATGGAAATGGTTAAATCAAGAAGTCAATCATACTTCGTTCCAATATCAAGTCTTAGAGTTATACTCCAAGATTGTGATTGAATGAAAAGTCTTAAGAAGGTTTATAACACTCAACAAATGTGGAATTTGGAAAAAAGTTTTCTTATTCTTGCACATTTGAAATTGGTAAGTTGTGTTGTCTTGGATAAGACAAAGACCAACTAGGACCAATTATGTGAAGTGTTTTGTCTTGATAAGAACTACACTAACTCTTGAATATTTGTTTTGTCAAGGAATGTTTCTTGACAAGAGAATCTTATATGTCAATGCGTCGGTGGGAGTCTTAATGGTCTTGAAAGGTTTCAAAACAAATCAAGAATAAACCTTATCAATCATCACTAGCACACGACTGAGGTTTACAACCTATCATGTTGACATTATTTTGTTTCTGTGCCATTCCAATTGAGTTAATTATGCATATGAGTTCTATGAGTTCTCATTTGAATGCAAAAAGACAAAGCACCTTGATCAATGGAAAGTACATTGATATGTAAGGATAAGTTGCTAAACTACTTGGAAGACATGGTGGGCACTCGTGTTACCATAAGGCAAGAAATCAAGATTAAGAGAGTTCGGTCCATATGAGTTTGGATTTGTCGCAAACTTTGGTTTTGGAAAAATCATATGGATAGGAACACATACACCATAAAATCTAAGTGTCATAAGATTCCCTCTTTCATGAAAATTATTGTGAGGAAATGCTTTCACTAAGAGAGATTTTAAGAAGATAGCAATTGTGAAAATTGTATTCTCAAATTCGATTATGATTATGACATTCCTCTTCATAGTTCGAATTGTGAGATTTGGCAATTAGTCCGAACATTTGGGGCTTTGTAATATAAGTTCTAAAACTGTTCAGACACACATGTAAGCTTTCTAAGAAAATGTGTATAAGTTTAAGAAGCTTGGATTAAGTATTAGAAATATGAACTTAAGAAATTCAATAAGCATTGTTTTCTGGAAGATCAGCTGTTTTCTGAATACATGTCAAAGCTAGTGGGAGCATAAGTGTTATGGTTATATGATAATAATCATCATGATAGTGGGAGCATAAATGTTATGCTTGTATGATTATTAAGGCAATTATTGCAAGTTAGCAATATTAATTATAGAAAACAAGAGTTATACTTTGCAAAGTCGTAAGGGTTGAAAAGTTGTTTTGCTATAATTAAGGGAGAGAATATTGTACTTTGTTTCAAAGTCTAAAGCTTAGATTGAGAAATTTTAATAAATTTAGTCAAAGGATACATAGTGTGTTCTCAAATTTTGATTATGATTACGACATTCCTCTTCATAGTTCGAATAGTGAGAACGTGACACATAAAATATTATGGCAGAAGATTGATAAAGTATCACATCTTTATGTAAGACATTATGCATCGTGTCCCATACACTTCGGGTATAGGATTGATTGCAAATGCTATAATATTTGACCATTCTAAAATTTTCCAAATGTCTAGCGCATTAAGAGGGAAAAAGGACTAGAATCGGTTTTGACTAAAAGAATTAAACAACTATCAAAGGACGATCCAAAGTTCGCTGAAGATTGGTTGCTTGTGAGTAGTTGTAAGTATGGTATTGGATGGACCATATCAACATTATTATGAATAGATAAGATTCTATTAAGAATGAGTTGTCATATGGCAAATATGGAAATGTTTCCATATTGGGAGTTGGATATTGAGAATCTATGTCTAGATTAGAAACTTTTATGCAAGAAGGATGTTCAAATGAATGTACTTTGAGTGAGAGACATCATATCTATAGAATTGTTTTTGATAGAGATTGGCCAAGTCTTGATGATTTTGAGCTATGACGTTATGAAAAGATCATTGCATAAAATGTTAGAACTAGCATATTCTATAAGTGACAAGAATTTGATATTTTTATACTTCTGATAAGGATTGGGAGTTGTGAAATGAGTATGAGTGGAAATGTGTTCATTTGATTTATTTCACAAAATAAGGACCATAAGTAAACATTGTGTGTATGCTAAGAGCATAGGACAATTGTAGTAAGAATTCAAGTAATAAGTTAATTAACCGAAACAACAAATAATGTGTAATCGATATGGTGATGAATAAAAGGTGTTTTATTTATACTCAAAGGTTTGGGACCATATAGGATTAGTATTATTCTTGTGTTTCACTTTGCATGTTTTGACTTCCTGAATAATTAATTATTTCAGAATAACCAAATTATTCGAATGGTCTACAGTCGTTCATTTGTTGGAAGTAGGTATGAATGAAGACTGTTATGAATTGGTTTGTAGATTGTCTAAAGTGTAATAGACATAGCAAAGTTTTACTGCAACGTTCATGAGTGCTTATGAATATGACTTTGAGCATTGGATTAAACCCACACTCACAAGAATCACTTCATGGATTTTATCATGAGTGATTGTGAGTTGATAATATTGTATATTCTTAAAACCAAGATGTGTGAGTTGTTATTTGCTGGTTGGTTACACATTGATGATAAGTAAATGCACCAGTAACTTGGTGTCATAAAACTTATTGTTGTGTGTGATTTGATGAGTGAATGCAAGAGAGCATATGAGTCAAAATTTATCCATTCCTTTTTCCCAGAGTGGGATAAAAGTGATATCTTTGGGCCCCTCGATGATTTAGTGATGGAACATAAGCACTTGGTCAAGCCGAGACTAAGTTGATGTGTTCAATTGTAGTTTGTTGTCAGTCGTCATAAATCAGAAGTCAGGAAATAGTATAGAGAGAATGATTAAAATTCATGTCTCATGTCTATACGATATCTACAATGGAGGAATATATAATCCCTTATCTAAAGGACACGTGCTTTTGATAAGATCAGAGTTGACAGCGGCTTTTGAAAGATATATTTGCTAATCAGGATCTGAAGTTATACACAGAGTAGTTATTAGACTTATCCAAGTGGGAGACTGTTGGATTAGTGTCTAAGTCCATAACTATTTTGGTATGTACTTGACCCGATTATGAGCATTGTCCTTTTGTGTTGCCTTCACCATAGCAATATGTAGGATGAATTAATGAGAGAAAGGTTTAATTATGATTTATTAATATATTATAAGAATAATATATTAAAGGAGAAATCATATTGTTTAATTAATATTAGTCAAGAATTAATTAAGAATTAATTTTGTGGCTAAAATAGATTAATTAAACTTAGGGGACTGGATTTGTAATTATAAGATAGTTGCAATTGGGCTATGGATTACCTAAATAATATAGGATGGACGAATTCTATGGGAAGCCCATAAGAAATTCGTCAAAGGGATATAATAAAGGAGTCCATGGGCTGCTTAGGGCTTAAGCAGCCATATTAGGGTTTCCTAGTTGTAATCTCTAATAGCCTACATGTATATAAAGAGCCCCTATGCCCCAAAAACGTGGATGAGAGTTCCTTTAGGGTTTCTAGACGTTTTGGGCAGCCTCCTCTCTTCTCCTCTTCATCCAAGTTGCTTAGTGGTGTTTGTGACTCCATTAGAGGTGCAACATTTGAGGCACTAAGCTTTCTGAAGCTAAGGATTGATTGTTATTGCTGTATAACAATCAAAGGTAAGATCTAAACCCTATTTTATGTTAATATGATTAATTGTATGCTAGATCTAGGGTTTATAGCTTTGGATATTCAATTGCATGTTCATTAGACAAACTAGATCCAAAAGCTATTAGGGTTTGCATGTACACCATAGGAATGATGTATTGCTCTAAATCCATCAACTCCAAACAGTGTTTCTCGATGTTTCCCGAAGTTTGAAGGTGTTTTTAGGTGTTTACGGTCAAGGTTCTTAGAGAGAGAAGGAGAGAGTTTTGGCCAGAAAATGTTCTAATAAAGGTGGAGGTATCGTATTTATAGGGATGAGGTGGTCGGTGGTGGGGGGTCCACCCATTGCTGACCGTAAACGGGTATACGGTCGTAAATGAGTTTACAGTCGTAAACGAGTTTATGACTGTAAACTCACTTAGGCCGGAATTGATTGATTTTCGAAATATTCGGGTTTCAGCGTGATTTTTGGTTCCGACTCGTAAATAATTTAATTACATATAATTAGGTTATTGTCTAAACCAAGAAGTTTGACGGAAAAGTTAATGAATTCGAAATTTTATTAACGGAAATCACGTAACAGAAACGGACAAAGTTTCGGGTTGTCACACAAGTCAATAAAGTACCTTGTCGGTTCTTGATTTAGCCCTATTTGCAACATCTACTAAAATTTACTAAATCGTTTATAAAAATCTGGGTACGTATGATTTATTAGATTCTTTCTTTTTATGTTTTGTTTCATGGTTTAATGTCTGTATCTCATTTCAAGTATTCGTTGATCAAAATGTTATTTATCTTGACAATGGACAATGATTAGTGTACTTAATATGCCAGATGTCTTTGAGGATATGTGAATGTGTGTCTATATATAGGTGGCCAGAATTTGAGTAAGCCAATGAGGGTCTTTTGTGGTCGGCTTTTGGTAAAAGATACAAGCTACAGGTGTTTGCAACATAATACTTCCAATTTGCTAAAAAATTAAGTTTACACCAACTATTTCATTAAAAATCAAAGTTTATTGTTTTCACGTTCCTATAACGGATGTTGAGGTAGTCGAAAGTTTCTGTTTTTCTTGAGTTAACCTTCAATTGATGGTGTGAAAGTAATTCTCCAATTGTCCATGCTGTTTCTTGCTATTGTTGTTCCAATCATCTACCACTTTTACATTTCTCATAACTGTCTTAATATATATGACTAACTTTGACTTTAAAAACTCAAATTATGGCACTTGCATGTGTGCAAATATTAGTAAAATTTCATTTTTACAAAATTAAATATATAATTTTCAGATTTTCAAACTTCTAGACGCCCTAAATTTTCAACTTTTAATATTTTAAAATCTTAAAGTTTCAAATGTTACACAAAAAATTTCAAATATTCAAAAACTCAAATATTAATCCAATTTTTTAAAATTTCAAGAAATTATTTAAACAATCTAAATTTAAGTTTTTAAAATTTAAATATTACACTAATATTTTTTTCAAAATTTCAAATATTGTATCAAATTTTCAAATAAGATGTTAGGTTATTAAGCGCTAACATTATGAATGATTAAATTTGGTTGTTTCAAGACTACTATTATATTCTGTTAAGTTAAGTTAACGTCAAATTATTATTATTATTATTATTATTATTATTACAATGATATCACATTAAAAAAAAATCAATGTACTATACATATATTTTAAATTAAAAAAACAATTTATTTATATTTTCAAACTAAAATGTCACTGTACTTTTATTGTTAGTTCAAAACACAACAATTTATTCTTTTAAACCCAAAATATATTTTGTTTAAACCAAAACAATGCTTTTTAAAATATACTTTATTTTTTAAAACTCAAAATGTACTTTTATCGGGAAAAATTTGATGGGTTTTGGCCATAAGAACATCCTATGCACTCATGCAAACCCTAATGCTTGGATCTACGTTTCTCTATTGTACATGCATTCATCCAAGACTTTAAACCCTAGATCTAGCATGTGATAATCAATATTAACATAAGAATAAGGTTTAGATCTTACCTTTGATTGTTATTTGGCAATAACAATCTCAAATCCTCCTTGTAATGGCTTCAGAAAGCTTAGAGTCACAAGTGTCACTCCTCTAATGGCTCATAAACTCCAAGAGCAAGAGGATGAAGAAGGAGAAGAGGAGAGGCACCCAAAAACGTCTAGAAACCCTAAGGAATCAGTTAGCCACGTTTTTGGTGCCCTAGGTGTCCTTAAATAGTGAGGCTATTAGGGTTGTCTAAGAAGGAAACCCTAATTTGACTGCTTAAGCCCTAAGCAGCCCATAGACTCCCTCTTTAAAGGCCTTGGACAATTTCTAATGGGTTTCCCCATAGAATTCGTCCACTCCTCTAATATGGAGTCCATTAGCCCAATATTCAACTATCACACAATTGACAGTTCTAGTCCCCTTTATTTAATTCATGTCTTTTAGCCACAAAATTAATTCTTATTAATTCTTGACTAATATTAATTAAACAATATGATTTCTCCTTTAATATATTATTCTCATAATATATTAATAAATCATAATTAATCCTCTCTCTCCATAATTCATCCTATCAAGTTGCTTTGGTGAAGGCAACCCAAAAGGACCATGCACCAACAGGTCAAGTACATAGTAAAATAGTTATGGACTTAGACACTAATCCAACAATCTCCCACTAGGATAAGTCTAATAACTATTCTACGTATGACTTCAGATCCTGATCCGCAATCGTAGCTTTCAAAAGCCGTTGTCAACTCTGATCTTATCATAAACACGTCCTTTAGATAAGGGATCATATATTCCTCCATTCTAGATATCGTATGGACGTGAGACATGGATTGAAATCATTCTCTCAGTTTATGTGTTGTTTCCCGATTTCCGATTTAAGATGACTGACAACAGACTACAGTTGAACACATCAACTTAGTCTCGGCTTGGCCAAGCGCTTAGGGTGTCATCACTAAATCATCGAGGGGCCCACATATATCGCTTTTATCCCATTTTGGGTAAAAGGAACAGATAAACTTCGACTCAATGATCGCTTGTACTCACTCACCGAATCGCACACAACAATATGTTTTATAACACCAAGTTACTAGTGTGTTTACATATTATCAATGTGTAACCGACTTGCAAGATACAACTTACACATCTCAGTCTCAAGAAGATAAGATATTATTGTCTCACCAATCACTCGTGATAAAATCCATGAAGGGATCCAAGTGAGAGTGGGTTTATTCCAATATTCTAATCTTATAGCAGCACTCATGAACCCTGCAACAAACTTTTGCTATGTCTAAAACACTTTAGACAATCTACATTCAGATTCATGACAGTCTTCTTTCATTCCTACTTCCAAAGAATGAGTGACTGTGGAGGGTTTGAATAATCTTATTATTCGGAAATAATTTAATTATTCAGGAAGTCAAAACATGCAAAGTGAAACACAAGAATAATACTAATCCTACATGGCCCCAAACTTTTGAGTATAAATAAAACACCTTTTATTTAATCACCATATTGATTACTCATTATTTGTTGTTTCGGGTAATCAACTTCTTACTTGAATTATAACAACAATTGTCCCATTCTCTTAGCATGCACACTATGTTTACCTATGGTCCTTACTTTGTGAAATAGTATAATTGAATAACATTTTCAATCACACACATTTCACAATTCCTAATCCATTAGTGTAAGAATACAAAATTATCGCCACTACAAGAATATGTTAGATTCTAACATTTTATGCAACAGTCCTTTCGTAATGTCATGGCACAAAAGTCACCAAGACTCGACCAATGAAATTAAAATACTCTATTGGAGATTGTTACAAGACAATTCCATAGATGTGAAGTCTCACATTCAAAGTACATTCCTTTGAACACCCTTCTTGCATAAAAGTTTCTAATCTAGACATAAGTTTTTAACGCCCAACTCCCAACATGGAAACATTTCCATATTTTCATATGACAACTCATTTTAAATAGAATCTTATCTATTCATAATAATGTCAATATGGTCCATCCATGACTATACTTCCAACTGTCCACAAGCGACCAATCCTTGGCGAACCTTAGATTGTCCTTGGCAGTTGTTTAATTTATTTTAGTCAAAACCGGTTCTATTTCCTTTTTCCCTCTAAGTGCCCTAGGCATTTGGAAAATTTTAGAACTGTCGAATATTACAGCATATGCAATTGATCCTATACCCGAAGCATATGGGATACAATTCATAATGAAAAACGTGATACTTTACCAGTTTCTTACTATAATATCGTCATAATATTTCTATTTGCCGTGTTCTCAAAATTCGAACTATGAAGAGGGATGCCGTAATCATAATCGAACTTTAAGAATGTAAATAATAAATATATCCTTGACTAAATTCAATTAAAAATTCTCGATCTAAGCCTTTAGATTGGAAACGAAGTATAACATTCTCTCCCTTAATTATAGCAAAAACAACTTTTCTACCCTTGCAACTTTGCAAAGTGAAACTTTTGTTTTTCTATAATTAATATTGCCAACTTGAAATACTTGAATAATAATCATGCTCCCACTAACATGATGATTATATCCATTCCAACATAACATTTATGCTCCCACTAGCTTTGACACGTATTTAGGAACCAACTAAACTTCTAGGAAGCAATACTTATTGACTTCCAAAGTTCATTGTTTCTAATATGACATGATTCGATAAGCTTTTATCTAAGCTTCTTAAAAATCACACACCTTTCCTTAGACAGCTCACATGTGTGTCTAAACTAATTCATAACTTATTTTACTAAGTCCCAAATGTTCAGACTAATTGCCAAATCTCACAATTCGAACTATAAAGAGGGATGTCGTAATCATAATCGAATTTGAGAATGCAATTTACATAATCGCTATCTCCTTAAAATCTCTCTTGGTGAAAGCGTTTCCTCACAATCATTTTCATGAAGGAGAGAAACCTTATGAAACTTAGATTTTATGGTGTATGCGTTCCCGTCCATGTGAATTTGTGATAACCATAATCAAAAGATAATGTTTGTGACAAATTCAAATTCTTATGGACATAACTTGTTCATTATTAATTTCTTGCCATCAAGGGTCCCACCATTAATTTCAAGTTATCTAGCAGCTCACCTATGTCAGTCAATGTACTTTCATCGAACAAGGTGCTTGCCTTATGCAGTCTATTGAGAACTCGTAGAACTCATATGCATAATCACTCAACAGGATTGGCAGATAAATGGATTTTTTTGTCAACACGATAGGTTACAAACCTCAAGTCGTGTTCTAGTGTTTAATAAGTCTACTCTTGATTAGTTCTTGAATCTTTTCAAGATCTTCAGACTCCCACTGACCTGTTGACATATTAGATTCTTTTATCAAGAAACATTTCTTGATAAACAAATATCCAAGAGTTAGTGTGTGTCTATATCAAGACAAAACATTACACACATTATGTCTTAGTTGGTCCTTGTCTTTTCCAAGACATCACAACTTACCAATTTCAAACGTGCAAGAGTAAGAAAAATAATTTTCGACTTCACATTTGATGAGTGTGTATCACTCAATTCACAATCTTGGAATACGATTCTAAGACTTGATTTTGGAATGAAGTATGACTCATCCTTTTGATTTAACCATTTCAACAATTTCTGATTCCTCTTCTTAGCCATACTAGTGCACTAAGATGTCCTTATAGGATCAAATTGTGATATGGTTCTAAATTATTAAGACGGTCATAAAATCCGATACAAAAGTACTCTCCCTTCTTCTTAGATCGGAGAAACTTTTATCTTTCTGCCTAAATGATTCTTCTTATTCGTTCTGCCATTTATTGAAACTTTTCAATGATTCAGAATTACACTTAATCTTGTAAGTATAACCACATTTACTAGACTTTTAGTAAATTATGACGAATAGTCTTATTGTTATTTGTGGTGGACTTGACTAGTGCACAACATTATGTTCTAGTCCTTTAGTCCTTCAATTGACTCACATACTTGTGTGATCAAGGAATTAGTCATAATTTCCTAAGTACCAAGATTTCCATACATCACATGATTCAAATCATATGATTACAAGTTTCTGTCCAACTAAAACTTAGGCGATGGGAATCTTTCCTTACTTAGAGAAATTTGACACTTCCATAAATAACATCACTAAGAATCATATCCATTTATACAAATACACAAACATCAATTTTTCACAACGATTTCATTGCAAGGATATATATAAATAATACAAATCAAAATTTATTTTATTGATAAAAGCAACGAAAAACATGTCCTTACAATGCAAAATCAACTGAAAAACTATGTAATCAAATATTCCTAACAACTTTATCATAACTTTCTAAGCTCAAAATCTGATCTTCGAATCCATGCGATCGAGATCCATTTCTTCGTGATCAGATTCATTTTGCTCTTCCATCAAGCTTCCTTTCTTTTCCTTGATCCTGAAAAAAAATTCAAATGTAATCTTATCACATTATGTATTAAGAATCAATGAATAGGAACTTAATGGAGTTAGATAGTGGATTTTACCTGAAGTAGAGCCATACGTCTTGACTCTCCCATCTCTTAGATCTCTCGGGTAGATTTGGTAGCTTCGTCTCCAATGCCCCTTCTCTTGGCAATAAAAGCAAATTTCAAGTTTTCAAGAGGAACTTGATGAGTCAGTAGCCAGACTCGCCGAGTAGAGTCGGGATTTTGAGCACGTTTAAGTTGGCTACTCGGCGAGTCCGCCAGTCTGGATGAAACCCTAATTTCAAGGGTTTGCACCCTATTTAAACAACTTTTTGGGACCCCAAGTCAGCCCCCATCACCCCCAAAGCATTCTTCTCGAAACCCTAGAACTCTCTTAGCATTTTGTGTGTTTTGGTCTGATTCTTTGAAGATCTTGAGAGAATAAGGAAGGTAGATCAAGAGGAGAAGAAGGAGATCCAAGATCTTTGTGGCATTTAAGAGTATAGTGAGGTATAACTCGACCCCTTTTCTTTTTTTATGCTTAAATCTCCTTTGGAATGCCATTAAGGCTATTCTTGAACCATTTCTTGGTTTGGTGGTAGCATAGAGGACTTATTGAGGTGAATAGCCTTCGGATCTAGCTAGATTTGAGTTCTAGAAGCTTAGATCTAGTACCTTTATGGAGCCATTTTGCATGGAAGCTCGAGATCTACTCTTATAGTGTGCCTTGAGCCTTAAAACCTTCATTTGATGTTATTTACACGTAAAGTTGGAAACTTTACGTGTTAATCAAGCCCTAAGAACTCAGATCTATGAATGGAATGAATTGGTTTCAATCAGAATCGAGTATATAGTGATTTCATGTATACAACTCGGCGAGTCGTTCTTCAGACTCGGTGAGTTGAGTCGCGAGTCCCCTGTTTTCCCCTTTTCGAGTTATGCCGAGTGGAACCAGTGAGTGAGGGATGGACTCAGTGAGTTGGAGGTTAGACTCATTCATGGAAGAACTCGGCGAGTCAATGCCCTGACTCGGTGAGTCCAAGGCAATCTTCATGCCTCAAGAACAGACTCGACGAGTTGTTCATACAACTCGGCGAGTCACAGTTAGAGTGTTCATATGTTGAAGGAGAACTCGACGAGTTGTTCATACAACTCGGCGAGTTGGATGCAGATTGACTAAGTGTTAGTTTCGAAGAGGAACTCGTTGAGTCTATGCCAAACTCGACGAGTAGTAACGGGTAGAAGCAAGAAAGTGAGAGTAAGGACTCGACGAGTTGGTGACCCAACTCGACGAGTCAGGTCGACTGAATGTTGAATTTGACCAATAGGTTGGCTTCGATCTGATGCAGTGGGTAGGGGCCTAGTAGTTGTTTATATGTTTGTCTGGTATGAGGTAGTTTGTGGGAGCTCACTAAGCTTTGTGCTTACAGTTTCAGTTTTGGTTTCAGGTACTTCTGCAAATAAAGGGAAGAGCTCGGGATGATGGCATCGCACACACCACAGCTTCAGCTTTATTCCTGGGAGTTTTGTTCAGATACTTAGACATGATTTAATACAGTTTTTGATATGACATTTTTATTATGTCTTTTGGGATACCCGACGTATGGTTTTATTATATGACATTTCGTGTTATGACTTTTATTATATGTAAAAACAAAACTTTTGGGTCATGTTTTTGGGATGTTTCAAGTTGGTATCAGAGCCTTGGTTTGAGGGATTCAGGCACACTCTCGGGTGTGGCCGGACTCAAACTGAGGAAATGGTAGAAAAATTTTCAAAAGTATTTTGAAAAAGATTTTTTTTGAAAAGAAAAACCTAAAAAGGGAAGAGTTTTGAGAAGAGGAAAAGGGTGTGGTGCATGCAATCAGCCGAGCTCAAGTAAGTACTCCCAAATTACCCATACAAGTTTATGTTATGATTATCAGTTTCAGTTTCAGTAGAACAACATGCTAGAATAGGACTGGGGATCTAGGAGGATACCTTATGTGACTGCTATATGTGAATTGCATGCTAGTTTTGAGTAGACAGCAGTAGGATAGCCTGTTTAGGTATGCATGATAGTATGGGCTTAGCATTGTATGACAGTATAGTTCCTTGTAATGAGGATAGGGTTGCTTGAGTAGTTCCTGTGTCTAAATGCTGTTTGCTATGTGCTTGTGAGGCTCTGTGTGATGTGAGTTAGCCATTAGGTGAATATGTCACATCATATGTGAACAGGGTTGAATAATCTCAGAGTGCTAGATCGGGCCCTATTGCGCAGCTCTTGTATGAGTTTAACCGTTGTGGGGACGGGCCTTTTACTCGAAGGATTATCTAAGCCACACCACATGTGATGGTATTCAGATGATGGCTAATTGGCATTACAAGGGGGACTTTTAGCAGCTGAGGACTGGTTTGGGTAGAGTCAGAGATTCCCTAGGGCAAGCCTAGGATGGGAGTAGCAGAGATTAGTAGCAGTAGAAGTGACTTGGTGGAGACAAGGGGATACTTGAGGAAAGTACGGATAGATGTGGAAGGTAGTATGGGCCCGTACTACTGAAAGCAGAGGATCCGTACTCGAATCAAGGAAAACTGAGATGAGACCAGGAAACTTGTGGTGGTAGTGATCCCTTGAGATATATCTATGTTTATGAAGCTTATTATGATGTGTTTTCAGAATGGTGGTACTACGCCCTAGGCCAGCAGTCGGCAGTTCAGATGCCGGAGGGGGATCAGGATCAGACCCGGAGGTCGGGCAGTTGGATGAGCAGACTAGGGAGTTTCTCTCTTCAGAGATTACTCGCACCATACTTGAGCAGACTCCTGTGATCTTTGGTTCAATCAAGGAGGATATCTTAGAGTTGTTGGACGAGAGATTGAGCATTTTCCGTGCTGAGGTAGCGGCCATGATGGGGTCGCACACGTTTACCTTCAGGGAGTTTCGTGCATGTGGAGCTCCAGATTACCACGGGGCGCGGGACCCCATAGCGAGTACTAGATGGTTGGCGGATGTGGCCAATGCTTTCCGCACGAGCAGATGTCCCGAGGGGGACAAGGTCAGATTGGCGTCCTGTCTTCTGAAGGACAGGGCACGGGATTGGTGGGAGGAGGTTGGACATGCCATTAGAGATGACGCAGCTTTGGATGCTATGACCTGGGCTGACTTTGATGCCAGGTTTAGGGCTGCATTTGCACCGGTTATTGAGGTGTAGCAGTTCGCCAGAGAGTTTCAGGACCTTACCCAGACAACAGAGACAGTGGCAGAGATCACCGCCAAGTTCAAGGAGAGAGCACTTCTCGTTCCTCAGTACGCAACTAATGAGGAAATGAAGAAGGCTCGGTATCATGAGATGTTGCGGAGTGATATCCACCAGTTTGTGAGCCGGTCCAGCTGTAAAATGTTGGATGACATGATTGCTAGGGCTCGAGAGAGAGAGAGAGAGAGAGAGAGAGAGAGAGAGAGAGAGAGGGAGAGAGAGAGAGAGAGAGAGAGAGAGAGAGAGAGAGAGAGAGATTGACCTTGAGATGGAGAGAAAGAGGAAGCCGGAGGCGGCTCCAGGTTCAGAGATTTCGGGAAAAAAGCCCAAGGGTTTAGATCACAGAGCTAGTAGTCAGCAGAGCCACGGTCGGTGTGGCAAGTGTGGGAGATTGCACGATGGGGCGTGCAAGGCAGGGAGTGTCGGTTGCTATAAGTGCGGCCGGACTAGGCATATGAGCAGAGATTGTACAACCACTACTACCACCATAGCGGCATCAGATCTGATTTGCTTTCAGTGCAATCAGAGGGGACATATAAAGTCCCAGTGTTTGAGTTTAGCCGCTGCAGGGAAGGTGTCAGCACCTGCTCCTGCTACTTTGAGGATTGCAGATGGTCGTCAGGGCCGAGTTAAGGCGCCAGTGGCGAAGAGTAGGGCTTTTCAGCTGACGGAAGAGGAGGCGCGAGTGACTCCTGATGTGGTGACGGGTATGTATTTCTCCCTTATCTATTCATTTATTATTGATTGTTTCTTATGGTTATATGTTTTGTATAGGGTCGTTCTCAGTGAACGACATTTCGGCTACAGTACTGTTTGATTCGGGGGCTACCCGATCATTCGTCTCTCTTGCGCTTAGCAAGAGGTTTAGCAGAGCTCCAGGGGAGCTAGATTGTCCACTTGAGGTTGAGATAGCAGCTGATAGGACCATTAGGGTTGCAAGGGAACATAGAGGATGTTCCCTGCAGTTATTCGATGAGCAGTTTCTGGTGGACTTGGTCCCTATTCCCATACGAGGGAATAAGGTTATAGTAGGCATGGATTGGATGAGCCCCAATAGGGCGGTGATAGATTGTGAGCTACAGTT
Organism: Lactuca sativa; assembly: GCF_002870075.4. Lineage (NCBI taxonomy): Eukaryota > Viridiplantae > Streptophyta > Magnoliopsida > Asterales > Asteraceae > Lactuca > Lactuca sativa. The sequence goes on along the minus strand of NC_056630.2, from coordinate 137,283,528 downwards.
GGTGAGGGTTCGCACTCCTAGTGGGGGAGAGTTAGGGATTCAGGGCGAGAAGCCACAGCGCGGACCAGTTCTGTGTTCAGCAGTGAGAGCAAGGCGCTACTTCCAGTAGGGTTGCGCCGGTTATATTGCCTATGTTGTAGATGCCCGGGAGAAGGGAAAGTTATTGGTTGATGATGTTCCGGTTGTGCGAGACTACCCGGATGTATTTCCAGATGATTTTCCTGGAATACCTCCCGAGAGGCATTTCGAGTTCAGGATTGACCTGATCCCTGGTGCGGCTCCGATAGCCAAGGCATCGTATCGATTGGCTCCCCCAGAGATGCAGGAGTTGTCTACGCAGCTGCAAGAGCTGCTAGACAAGGGTTTTATTAGATAAAGCAGTTCACCCTGGGGAGCACCGATTTTTTTTGTGAAGAAGAAGGACGGGTCACATCGTATGTGTATAGATTACCGGGAGTTGAACAAGGTAACGGTGAAGAACCGTTACCCACTTCCGAGGATAGATGATTTGTTTGATCATCTTCAGGGAGCGTCTTAGTTTTCCAAGATCGATTTACGCTCCGGGTATCATCAGATGCGATTCAGGGATGAGGATGTGCAAAAGACTGCTTTCAGGACCCATTATGGTCATTATGAGTTTGTGGTGATGCCGTTTGGGCTGACCAACGCTCCAGCCGCATTCATGGATCTCATGAATCGCGTGTGCAGACCGATGTTGGATCGGTCTGTGATAGTGTTCATTGACGATATCTTGGTTTATTCCAACACCCAGGAGCAGCACGAGGAGCACCTGAGGGAGGTTCTAGAGATCTTGAGGAGGGAGAGACTTTTTGCGAAGTTCTCCAAATGCGAGTTTTGGTTGCGCGAGCTACAATTCCTTGGTCACCTCGTCAACCAGAAGGGTATTCTGGTAGATCCGGCCAAGATAGAGGCCGTGATGCAGTGGAGGTCCCGAAGTATCCATCTGAGATTTGGAGCTTCCTAAGTTTGGCAGGGTACTACAGGAGATTTATCCAGGATTTCTCCAAGATAGCTGTACCGCTCACCCGACTGACTAGGAAGTCTGTGGTGTTTCGCTAGGGGCCTGAGCAGCAGGCAGCATTCGAGACCCTTAGACAGAGATTGTGCGAGGCACCGATTCTTGCCCTGCCAGAAGGAGTGGAGGATTTTGTGGTCTACTGTGATGCTTCGATCACATGTATGGGAGCAGTGTTGATGCAGCGAGGCTGTGTGATAGCTTACGCCTCGAGACAGTTGAAGCCTCACGAGGCTAACTATCCTGCGCATGATTTAGAGTTAGGGGCAGTGGTGTTTGCCCTCAAGATTTGGAGACATTACCTCTATGGGGTCCGTTGTACCATTTACACGGATCACAAGAGCTTGAAGTACCTCATAGATCAACCGAATATGAATATGAGGCAGAGGCGATGGTTAGATGTATTAAAGGATTACGATTGTGAGATCCTTTATCACCCAGGGAAGGCCAATGTGGTGGCCGACGCCCTAAGCCGCAAGGCGGCAACAGCCCCAATCAGGGATATATGTATGAGAATGACAGTGATTACTCCATTATTGGAGCAGATCAGAGAGGCACAAGTCGAGGGCCTCAAGGAGGAGAGGCAGAAGTGTGAAAGGATCGTGAGCCGAGTAGCTTCCTTCGACTATAACAGTCGAGGATTGTTGACCCTTCATGGGAGAGTTTAGGTGCCGTACTGGGGAGGGGTATGGCAGGTGCTGATGGATGAGGCCCACAAGTCTCGATTTTCTATCCATCCAGGGGTGACGAAGATGTATAGAGATCTTCGACCCTATTATTGGAGGCTCTACATGAAGTGGGATGTCGCCTGGTATGTGGAGAGGTGCCTAACCTGCAGGAAGGTCAAGGCAGAACACCATAGGCCTCACGACAAGATGCAGCCGTTAGACATTCCAGTGTGGAAATGGGAAGACATCACCATGGATTTCATCACAAAGCTTCCTAGGGTTGCACGCAGAGTGGATTCGATTTGGGTCGTTGTGGATCGGTTGACGAAGAGTGCTCATTTTATACCGATTCAGGAGAGTATATCGGCGGAGAAGCTAGCCGATATTTATGTGCGAGAGGTGGTGACACGACATGGAGTGCCTGTCTCGGTGGTGTCAGACCGAGACGTCCATTTTACTTCCAGATTCTGGAAGCGGTTTAACGACGAGATGGGGACTTGTCTCCATTTCAGCACCGCTTTCCACCCTAAGACGGATGGGCAGAGCGAGAGAACGATCCAGACTCTCGAGGACATGATCCGGGCATGTGTTCTAGATTTCGGTGGCAGTTGGGATACGTATCTTCCGTTAGCGGAATTTTCATATAAAAACAGCTACCATGCGAGTATTGACCGCCCTCCTTTCGAGATGTTATACGGGAGGAAGTGCAGGACCCCGATCTGCTAAGGCGAGGTCGGTCAGCGTGTCATTGGGAGTCCGCCAGTCTGAATGAAACCCTAATTTCAAGAGTTTACACCCTATTTAAACAACCTTTTGGGACCCCAAGTCAGCCCCCATCACCCCCAGAGCATCCTTCTCGAAACCCTAGAACTCTCTTAGCATTTTGTGTGTTTTGGTGTGATTCTTTTAAGATCTTGAAAGAAGAAGGAAGGTAGATCAAGAGGAGAAGAAGGAGATCCAAGATCTTTGTGGCATTTAAGAGTATAGTGAAGTATAACTCGACCCCTTTTCTGTTTTTATGCTTAAATCCCCTTTGGATCGCCATTAAGGCTATTCTTAAACCATTTCTTGGTTTGGTAGTAGCATAGAGGACTCATTGAGGTGAATAGCCTTCGGATCTAGCTAGATTTGAGTTCCAGAAGCTTAGATCTATTACCTTTATGGAGCCATTTTGCATGGAAGCTCTATATCTACTCTTATAGTATGCCTTGAGCCTTAAAACCTTCATTTGATGTTATTTACACGTAAAGTTGGAAACTTTACGTGTTAATCAAGCCCTAAGAACTTAGATCTATGAATGGAATGAACTGGGTTCAAGCAGAAATGAGTATATAGTGATTGCATGTATACGACTCGGCGAGTCGTTCTTCAGACTCGGTGAGTCGAGTCGCGAGTCCCCTGTTTTCCCCTTTTCGAGTTATGCCGAGTGGAACCAGTGAGTGAGGGATGGACTCAGTGAGTTGGAGGTTAGACTCATTCATGGAAGAACTCGGCGAGTCAATGCCTTGACTCGGTGAGTCCAAGGCAATCTTCATGCCTCAAGAACAGACTCGACGAGTTGTTCATACAACTCGGCGAGTCACAGTCAGAGTGTTCATATGTTGAAGGAGAAATCGACGAGTTTTTCATACAACTCGGCGAGTTGGATGCAGATTGACTAAGTGTTAGTTTTGAAGAGGAGCTCGTTGAGTCTATGCCAAACTGGACGAGTAGTAACGGGCAGAAGCAAGAAAGTGAGAGTAAGGACTCGACGAGTTGGTGACCCAACTCGACGAGTCAGGTCAACTGAATGTTGAATTTGACCAATAGGTTGACTTTAACCAAGGGTAAGATAGTCTTTTTACCCTTAGTATTATTATCAGTATCTGATTGAGGGTACTTATGGAAATTGTAGCCGGGGTGAAGTCGGAGCCGCAGCAGACAGATTCCAGAGCAGTTCTTTCAGCAGCTAGGCTACAAGGTGAGTTTCCTTCCAGTAGGAACGGGTCTAAGGCCACAATGCCGGCCCGATTAATTAGTAGTAGTTTCCGGACTTCGGTCTGATGCAGTAGTTAGAACGTTTGATGCCTTGGTGGCTCAGACATGTTTTTTGTGTTATGTGTTTCAGGGTATGGCCCGACTTAGTATGCAGTCCATGTTGTTATGCTACTTGATATGTGTATGCTATGTTATGTTCAGTAGTTCCGGACTTCGGTCCGATGCAGATAGTTCCGGGCTTAGGTCCGATGTTGCTAGTTCCGGACTTCAGTCCGATGTTGCAAGTTCCGGACTACGGTCCGAGGCAGTTAGCTCTAGACTTCGATCCGATGCAGAGGGCAGGACCCTGGTTAGTTCCGAACTTCGGTCCGATGCAGTTTCCGGGCTTTGGTCTGATGCAGTGGGTGGGGGCCCAGTAGTTGTTTATATGTTTTTCTGGTATGAGGTAGTTTGGGGGAGCCCACTAAGCTTTGTGCTTACAGTTTCAGTTTTGGTTTCAGGTACTTCCGCAAATAAAGGGAAGAGCTCGGGATGATGGCATCGCACACACCACAGCTTCAGCTTTATTCCTGGGAGTTTTGTTCAGATACTTAGACATGATTTGATATAGTTTTTGATATGACATTTTTATTATGTCTTTTGGGATACCCGGCGTATGGTTTTATTATATGACATTTCGTGTTATGACTTTTATTATATGTAAAAACAAAACTTTTTGGGTCATGTTTTTGGGATGTTTCAAAACTACTTCAGACTTTGCCTTTTTCTTATGGTCAAAATTTCGACCATGTCATGACTTTCGTTGCCATTGCCTATGTTCATAGAGGTCTGGAAGGAAGATTCACCAATCAACTTCGTTTTTCCAGTGTGCCAAATCATCGGTGATTCGGCAGCAATAAGAAAATAGTTGAGATCGATGAGGGTCACGTCGTGGTCTATCATATAGTACTCTCTTACGAACTCACTATATGAGTCAGGAAGCGACTGAAGAACCCAGTCAACAGCCAGCTGCTCACAGACAACGGCTCCCAACATTCTTAACCTATCAATGTGTGACTTCATCTCTATGCCGTGTGCACCCACTGACTTTCCTTCTTTATGTTTACTTGCCAAAAGGGCTTGAGTGGGTTTGAACTTTTCAAGCCTTTGAACTTGTGGGTTAGGGAGAACAATAGGAGGAGGTGGAGGAAGTGAAGCATGATCTCTTTTTCCTCGATCGAATCATGGAATATCATCTTCATGTGGAAATCTTGTTCCACGGGATTTTGGAAGACCATAGTTGTCATACTTTGACATCTACAAAACGGGAGAAAAAATTCAAGTTAGTTGATTGAGTCCTTAATAAATTACACAAATGAGATATTAAGGCTAGGGCCCAACACAATATTCCACAACTTGGGAGAGGGATGTCGTAATCCAAATTGTAGAACATTTGAAGGTAAGTGAATGACGATTCACTAATTTTCCACCATAAAAAAACGAAAAAGAGATTAAGTTTTAAATGTATTGAAAAATTCCTAGATCCTTTGAGATTCATTGAACTTTTCAATCCCTCGATTTGTGACTGGGATGCCGAGGATCACAAAACAGGGTGTAAATAACCATGCAAACTTACATGGTGCCCCCAGTGTTACAGTCAACTATTCGATGTGCCGGTTAACCACACACGCTCCACCGAACTGTGACAAACATTGAGTCACCCTTTGCTACCTTTGCTTAGAACCATTTAGTGTGTTAGTTAACCACACACGCTCCCCTAACGTCTTCGCAAGGGTACAAAGTGTAATTTCATGGAATTGCATCAATTCACTTTTGCCTAAAGTAACTAAGATTGGGAATTTTGAAAAAACATTTAGTTACTATATACTTCATTATACTTTTAATAGAAAGGGTTTGCCCTATCCTAGCCGTTCGGCTAACGACCCTCCACCAATCAAGGAAGCGGTGGGTGAGAGTGGACACACATTAAACGACCATTTTATAGGTCATAACCTTATACCCCCTTATAGACCGACTTCGTGAATGAGGCCTACTAATGGTAAGACTAGCAGTTTAAGTTATACATATATAATATTAGACCTTTAATGTTATATATAGTATAAGGGTGTATTTTACACTTTTAAAATACTAGGTGGTCTAATTTAATAAATTACACTTTTAATTTAATTAAATGTAAACTATATCACTTTGTAGTTATTAACTCTCTTTCAATTATACACTTAATTAATTTAATAAAACCATAAGAGTGCAATTTGAACTTTTTCAAAATATGGTTTTAGAATTTAACATTTTAAAATTAAACTTAAAATTTAAATTCCAAAACTTGAGGGCAAGTTTTGAAACATTTCAAATTATTATGGTTTAGAATTTAAATATTTCAAAATTAAACTATTTAATAAAAATTTAAATTGCAAAACTTGAGGGCAAAATTTTGAAACTTTTCAAAACTATCTAGATCAAAAAACAAATAAGGCAGTTAAACAATTAATTGGTGATTATCTAGTTTTGACCTAATCCAATTTTATGCAAGATAATTGACCAAATAATTGAAATAATTTAACATTTATCAAATAAGGTAATAATTATCTAATTAGATGACAAAAATCTTTTATTTTGACAAAGATAATCATAAGGAATAAATAAAAATCGTATTTTATTAATTTGAAACAATTATGGCAATTATCCTAAGTCAAAATAGGTAGAAATCCTGAAAATCCGTCTGTCTGACAGTTAAACTCGCCGAGTCACCATATGGACTCGTCGAGTTCATCCTACTCGACGAGCCCACATTGGGATTCGACGAGTTTGTCAGGCAGATGGCCAACAACTCGACTTCGCAATCAAGGATGAAACACTAAGCATCAATACAATAGAAACCAATCATGGCTCTGATACCACTGATGGGTTTTGGCCATAAGAACATCCTATGCGCTCATGCAAACCCTAATGCTTGGATCTAGGTTTCTCTATTGTACATGCATTCATCCAAGACTTTAAACCCTAGATCTAGCATGTGATAATCAATATTAACATAAGAATATGGTTTAGATCTTACCTTTGATTGTTATTTAGCAATAACAATCTCAAATCCTCCTTGTAATGGCTTCAGAAAGCTTAGAGTCACAAGTGTCAATCCTCTAATGGCTCATAAACACCAAGAGCAAGAGGATGAAGAAGGAGAAGATGAGAGGCACCCAAAAACGTCTACAAACCCTAAGGAACCAGTTAGCCACGTTTTTGGTGCTCTAGGGGTCCTTAAATAGTGATGCCATGGTTGTAGAACTCGCTATTCGGTACCTACTCGGCCAACTACCGAGTAGCGAGTACTCGGGAGTACTCGGGTTCGGTAATTCATATAGAAATATTTTTAGGGAAATTATATATGTCAAAATCATAAGTTAAAACCAAAAGTTGAATGAAATATATAACAAAATTAGATACATGTAAATACACAAAAACTAAAAAAACACACAATGGTCCCACTTCGTGAATAATTATTGAAAATTTAAGATATATATATATATATATATATATATATATATATATATATATATATATATATATGTGTGTGTGTGTGTGTGTGTGTGTTAAATAATAAATCATTAAGTATACTATACATATTAATCATCGAGTTGGCCGAGTTTTACAACAATGTTCGCTTCAACAAAGAGCCGATCGGGGAGTACTCGGATTATGTAACTCGCCTCGGTAAGGGGCCGAGTAGCGAGTACTCGGACAAGTACTCGGCCAACTCGGCGAGTTTTACAACATTGAGTGAGGCTATTAGGGTTATCTAACAAGGAAACCCTAATTTGACTGCTTAAACCTTAAGCAGCCCATAGACTCCCTCCTTAAAGGCCTTGGACGATTTCTAATGGGTTTCCTCATAGAATTCGTCCACTCCTCTAATATGGAGTCCATTAGCCCAATATTCAACTATCACACAATTGGTAGTTCTAGTCCCCTTTATTAATTAATGTCTTTTAGCCACAAAATTAATTCTTATTAATTCTTGACTAATATTAATTAAACAATATGATTTCTCCTTTAATAAATTATTCTCATAATATATTAATAAGTCATAATTAATCCTCTCTCTCCATAATTCATCCTATCAAGTTGCTTTGGTGAAGGCAACCCAAAATGACCATGCACCATCGGGTCAAGTACATACCAAAATAGTTATGGACTTAGACACTAATCCAACAAAATTTTCTAAG